>NC_056450.1:25265900-25630900 GCF_018296145.1 Oncorhynchus tshawytscha | reverse complement strand
CCGTTCCCTCTGCACATGATAATAGCCTCATTCAGAAGCCTGTCTATATGTCTGCCTTCAGTCCTAAAACCTCACTACATACAGTACCTCCCTGCAGGACACCAAATAAAGGAGAGGCAGTGTATCTACCAGTCTATCTATATCCATCCCATTCATCACTCACTCAACATGGAAGAGCAAATTCCTGTCTTTCGGTTTCTACTCCTCCATCCCTTCCTTGCTCTCTCACAGAAGAGCAAACACACTGTCTGTGCTGAGTGCAACTTTCATCCCTCCTCCCTCCTCTCCTCCTCCTTCGCTCCCTCACTCTCACAGGAGTTTGTTCTCCCAGCAGCATCAGGATCCACTCTGGTTTTGATCATTCTCAGACAGAGCAAGCCAACTCCTCTCCTTCGCTCCCTCCACTCCCAAGCCCAAAGGAGAAAAAGCTAGGCCTTTTATTCTCTCTACCTCTCTGATGTTTGAGAAAAATAAAAGACAGAGTGAGGGAGAAGAAGAAGAAAGGGATTATGACTGGGGTGCTGTTAAAAGCTTGTTGAACCCAGTGCTTGAAAGAGTGGTTCACTAGCCTACATTTAGACACATCTTGGTTGACCTAAGCCAACCCCATGAGACAGAGCTGTGGAATACTGCACTGTTATACAAACACATACTGTTATGCACTGAGCCATAGTTCAAGTATTCACATGTTATACCTCAGATACTCAGGTAAAATGGAGACATTTTTATCTCAATATCAAATTATTTATTTGTAACAATGCAATACCTTACTGTGATTGTTTTCAATTAAAATGGTCAAAAATAAACAAAAATAGCTGCTTAGCAAAAGGTAATTTCTCAAGTAAGAATTTTGATAAGACTCTGAGAGTGGTCTGAGAGAGAGGCCTAATTGGAGGAGCCTAATATGCATTACCATAATGTTCACAATTTCACAGTATTATTCCAACCTCATAGCGTGGAAATATATATATATATAAAACACAGGAAATCATGTTTTGTACTGCACTGCCCCTTTAAGATGTGCATGGGATGTATGTAGTAATACAGTCTTTTTCGAGTGACTATATGTTCAAGGTTCAGTCAAATGTATATGTTTTTTACTTACAGTATTTGGCTTGTGGCTGTCTTGGAGGGCGAGAGTGGGCTGGAAATGACACACAGCATACCATTGAGAGTTACCCAAGGGCAAACACACACACACACACCTTTTGAAGAGTGTCCGCCAGTATGTGTGCGTGCGTGAGTGCATGCGTGTCTGCGTTTTCACGTGCACGCCTGCATGTGTGTGAAGGTGCAGTATGTAAATAAGAAAGAGAGAGCACTGTGAATGTTTACTTGTGCATGCAGTCAACACAGCAGTCAACACAGCAGTCAACACTAACCAAGAACAGTCCGAGAGAAGAGATAGAGGAGACCCTTCAGGGCACTGAAACCCCCCATCCAGACCTCCCATCAGAGCCATTTGTTTTGTAATTACAAACAAAAGCTCAAATCCTGTTCATTAATCAAGCAGCGATACGATGCAGTCCTTTTTCACTTGTAGCCAAAACCCTCTCCAGAGGAGCTGCCTCCTCTTTCCCTTCTTTCATCTCCTCCCTTGCTCTCCGGGTTCTATCACTCTGCTCGGCCTTCTCCTTTTCTCTTGTTCTCTTATTTGAATCTTCTATCAGACAAAAGATGGTACACTCAGCTCTATCATTTATTGATCATCTACATTTGTTTGTGTTTTTCACTGAGGCTGACATGACAGGAGACACAAAGAGGGAGCAAAGAAATCAATTACAAAACATTGTCTCCTTTTGATTGATTTCTTTGGTTCGATCGGTCTTTCTCCATTCTTTACTAACTACACAATCTCTGTTAGAGAAAGCCAAATGTATATTTTTATTATGTGGTCAGACCTTATGGTGAGCTCTTTTATTGAGGGCCCCTAGAAAATCCCTCCGTAGGTGAGTGCAACATCAATATCAGTGGAATAGTGACATTTTTAGGGGGGGAAGGAGAATGTCTCTGGAAATTTCTACTGCCCTGTTGGAGCTAGTAACAGAAGACATTCTAGTGCCCTGTTGGAGCTAGTAACACAAGACATTCTACTGCCCTGTTGGAGCTAGTAACATAAGACATTCTAGTGCCCTGTTGGAGCTAGTAACACAAGACATTCTACTGCCCTGTTGGAGCTAGTAACACAAGACATTCTACTGCCCTGTTGGAGCTAGTAACACAAGACATTCTACTGCCCTGTTGGAGCTAGTAACATAAGACATTCTACTGCCCTGTTGGAGCTAGTAACATAAGACATTCTACTGCCCTGTTGGAGCTAGTAACACAAGACATTCTACTGCTCTGTTGAAGCTAGTAACACAAGCATGTCGCTGTACCTGCTATAACACCTGCAAATGTGTGGAAACTTTGATTTGTTTTAATCAATAATGTAAATACATAATGATTTTCACCTGTTGTATTCCGATAGTGAGAACAGCCTTGGTCCCGTGGTTCTCTACTAGAGGTCGACCAATTATGATTTTGCAATGCCGATACCGATTATTGGAGGACAAAAAAAACCCGATGCCGATTAATCGGCCGATTTGGATTTATTTCTTTGTATTAATGACAATTACAACAATACTGAATGAACACTTATTTTAACTTAATTTAATACATCAATAAAATCAATTTAGCCTCGATTTAGCCGTGATTAACTGAATCAAGCAATTATTAACTCATTAACCTGAGGCACCATGGGAAAATATGTTTTTATTGAGTTTCTATTTCTCAAATTAACTCAAAGAATATCAGAATATCGATTTTACAACAGCCGCTAATTAATCAGTTACCTCTACAATCTCGTTCTGAACGTCGCATAATCCGAGAATCTGCACGGACCCGGGTCTCACCAATGAGTTCGTACCACACCAATATTAGTTGAGTTTCCTAGAAAGCTAAAATGATGATAAAAGATACACAAAAACCCAATCTAGGCTATTGATTAGAACTTAGTATAACGGGCCAACACACTATGGCGCGTTACCCAAAATGGGGATTTAAAAGAGAGAGAAAAAGAGAAAGTACACGAGAGAAATATACATTTGGGTGAATTTGTCTGCTATGCTTATTCTAAACCCTAGCCTTGCCCCAAACTGCCGCTCTTATGGGTCAGAATATAATGACGTAATTACGTGGGGAAGGTCTCTGTGGATTCTCCGCGTGGACCGTCCAGGCTGCTCAATGACGCACTTCTCCGGCGCACCTCTCTGGTCGTCCTCACGATGACAGTGTTCTTTTGGCTTAGGAGTCTGTTCCCTCGCCCTTGTTCTGGAAGGGCTCTTCTGAGGAGACAGCTCTGTAGCTCAGAGCTCACAGCGTAGGAATTAAACAGTGTAGATACCACGATTCGATGGGAGATGGAGGCTAGGTGGTTCGACTTGAATTGACCCGCTTAGACACAGCTAATCATCCGTAGCTTGGGTAGAAAAATATTTTTTTGTCTTCAAACTTGCGTTGCGTTTTGGGTTTGTTTACTTTTTAGACCTCGGGGCAGCTTGGGCCACGTAGTCTATTCTGTAAATTCTTTACTCACAGGTTTTATACCCTCTTGTCAGAAGTGGGCGTAACCGCCTTTAGGGCCCTTCTCTAGGCGTACCAAGTTATGGGCAAGGTCTAGATTTATTCAAATCCAATTTTAGACAACTAACTTCACATTTCATCTTTACCAAAACATTCTCTTTGATTTGGACATTTCCCATACAACGTACAACATCAAACATATACTAGGTAAAATGTTGACGTTACAATGTTTTCGTAACAACGGCATCTATTAACCTTTAATAACAAAACAAAAATGACATACATTTTCATGTTCCATCTATCGTCATGACCACCATTGTGGCTAACGGAAACCATTGTTCCAAAGTCCCTTTATTTCATGTTTAATGTTCTGAGGCTGGTTCTCCATAGTAACAGTTCAAAAGAAATGTGTCTGTGGCCTAAGGTTTACCAGGGGCATGAGGGGTCATAAAACCCCCACATCTTCAGACCCCTAGATCTCTCCTCCTCTGTTGGGGTTGAGAGATAAATCTGTAGGGTTGTAGTCTCCTGTAACCTGACCTGATCAGGACAGTCATGACACATGGCACGAAGCCTCCAGTGATGATCCATGGCACAAAGCCTCCAGTGATGATCCATGGCACAAAGCCTCCAGTGATGATCCATGGCACAAAGCCTCCAGTGATGATCCATGGCACAAAGCCTCCAGTGATGATCCATGGCACAAAGCCTCCAGTGATGATCCATGGCACAAAGCCTCCAGTGATGATCCATGGCACAAAGCCTCCAGTGATGATCCATGGCACAAAGCCTCCAGTCCGGGGCCCGCAGAGAGGGTCCCCAGTCCGGGGCGAGGGTCCACACACCGGAGGCGCCACCACAGTGGGGTGAGCCAGAGGTGGAGTGGGGTCTACGTCCCGCACCAGAGCCGCCACCGCGGATAGATGCCCACCCGGCCCTCCCCTATAGGTTCAGGTTTTGCGGCCGGAGTCCGCACCTTTGGGGGGTCACGCCCTGACCTTAGAGAGCCATTTTATTTCTCTATTTGGTTAGGTCAAGGTGTGATGTGTGGCGGGCATTCTATGTTTTTGTATTTCTATGTTTTGGTCGGGTATGGTTCTCAATCAGGGACAGCTGTCTATCGTTGTCTCTGATTGGGAACCATACTTAGGTAGCTCTTTCCCTCCTTTCTTGGTGGGAAGTTGTCTTTGTTTGTTGGCACTATAGCATTTAGCTTCACGGTTGTTTTGGATTGTTTATTGTTTTTGTCGGCGTCATATAAATAAAGGAATATGTACGCTCACCACGCTGCACCTTGGTATCCTTCTTTTGACGGCAGTGACAAGTTATTTTTTCAGAGTTGCATATGCTCAATTTAGTGTTGATATTTAACTCTGCATCATTGTGTTTCACTCTGTACAGTATTAATTGAAAATAACACTCTCTGCAATGTTGTTCAGTATTCTAGAGGTAATTATTTTGAGTAATTTTTACTCTCACAATATAATAGCATACCTTAAGGGAACATTTTGACATTCGCCATATGGTTAGTGAGAAAGTCCATATTGCAAATGTACGGTCCCTTACCAGACATCCGAAAACGTTTCTAAAATTCGCGGACGGCGTCGGGCCGTGCGGCAGGGCCGGATCTACCGGGAAGTCATCAAACGAACTCTTGGACATTCGGTTTCCGTTTCATTAAATAATCAAATTTTGGTCATTTTCCCACTGTCCCGATAAATCCCACAAGAGGGCGAATGGAATCATATTGCAAGTGTACAAAACATCACGAATCACGACGTGGCCTTATCTCCAAAACGGAAAAGACTTCGAAGACTAAACTTGGTGAGCGTAGGTTTGGCATAATGGGCAGTTGGCCCCGAACAAGATGACGTCTAGGCCTCAACAGTTTTTGAGTTATGGCTATTTTTCTGGGATTAAAGGAAAACTGAAAATAGAGCAATAATTTTTCCGCTTCACGTCAAAGTAAAGGAACCTACGGTGTCAATAAAAAAAGAACCAGACATTCATCTATCGTTGTTTAAGAGATAGAATCGTACAATGTCAAATTGGTGATGTTCAAAAATAGTTTTATTTTTAAACAGCTACAGATCCTGTTGCAGGGTGTTCATACAAATCTTTTTAAAGTGTGCTGCGGAGCTCTGCGAGATTTCTGTGATTTTCTGAAATAACACACACTCACTAAACCCTCCGTAAATAACTCAGGTCTTAACGTAAAGACTTAAAACTCAGGATTCTGTAATTGCCTACCCCAAGGAGGATATGTGTTCACTTTCAGCTTCCTGTGTAAACCGGAAGTGCCTTAAAATGGTGTCATAGTTGCTGTTTCCAAGGGTTAAAAAGGTTAGATCTTTTCAAAACTTCATATGTGTGATTAGGCAACCCCCATGAACTGTAAGTCAGTCATTTCTCCCAACAGATGTCAAAGAAAAGCTCTCTCACACACACACACACACACACACACACACACACACACACACACACACAGCAAGGATGGAGTGACAATGTGCGGTGCTTAAAGACACACAGAGCCTGCAATGGCATTTCCATATTCTCTAGGCCGTGCAGAATTCAACGAGATGCCCCGCTTGACCGTAGCTCGCTCTGAGTGCAGCGACCGTGAAAAAAAGTAGGCCCAAAATGAAGCCTGGCCCTAAATGTCATTTGCTTTTGGGTGACAGTGAGAGAACCGTTAGGGTGAGAAGCACATTTCGACCTCAGGTACGATCCTGAGGTCCTCTCGATCTGTGCAAGCCTAACCTTGACCGTGTGGCATTAACCCTTAACAGTAAAACAGGGTTTTTTGATCTCACAGATTATAATGACATCTCTCCCCATAGGAATACATTGCCTGCTCCTCTAAAGTCAAGCTGAAGCCTATGTGGGTTATGAATGCCTTATGAACCGGTCTTCGATGACAGTCCATCAGGACACTATGAGGTCTACCTGTGTCGATTCTAAGCTTCCTGAATTAACCGGAAGTGGTTAAAATCACCCTAAACCTGTTTTTCCATACCCAACCAGCAGTTTGTGATAAATAGTGCATTCAACCCTCCGTAAATAACTCAGGTCTTAACGTAAAGACTTAAAACTCAGGATTCTGTAAAAGCATAGCCCATTGAGGATATGTGTTAACTTATAGCTTCCTGTGCCAACCGGAAGTGCTATAATTGGTGTCACAGGGGCTGTTTCGAAGGGTTAAAAAAGTCAGATCTTTCCAAAACTTCATGTGTGTGATTAGGCAACCCCCATGAACTGTAAATCAGTCATTTTTCCCATCAAATTTCAAAGAAAAACTCTCTCACACACATTTAGAAATGTCCCAGAGTCGCAAGACTAGGTGCATTACGACCGCCTCGGCCCATATAGACGGACCCCAACGTTTCTGTCTGATTGCTCATTCAAGGACCCCATAGCAAGGCATGAAAAAAAGTGGATTTTCAGCACCAATTAGGGTCTTGCTCGGGCACCAACTGACCTATCGAGCCGAAACTTGGGATTCGGGGTCGCCTCAGCTAGGCCTACACATAACATCAGAACTGGACCCGCAGCTAGAACGTAACTACGTTTTTATTATGGTTTGAACAGAAGGCGTTGTGAATTTTGGGCCAGCTCTGAAGTATGTGATAGTTGGCTACTAAGCGAGATGGAAAAAGTGGGTTTGGTGTCAGTTTGTATCAGTTTGGTGACAGAATGATATCTAATTGACTGATGGACGGTGACTTGCTGGTGACTCTTGTCCATTTGCAATATGTATAAACAGTGAGGTACCATCACCAAAGTGACATTCTGAAATCAACTCTAACGAGCGATTGAGAGGAACCAGAATCACTGCCTGGCCATCCTGTGTTCATCAGGTCAGTCAATTCTGCATTCCTGCAGGATTTTTGAGCATGCCAAATTCGTGATGGTAAATGCCCATTGAAACATATTGCAAATGCACGTGCATTTGCAATATGATTCAATAGTGAAAAAAACATCACCAAATGGACATGATAAAATCAACACAACGAGCAATGGAAAGGAGCAACCATCACTGCCCGGCCATCCCGAGTTCATCAGGCCACTCAATTTTGCATTTCTGCAGTATTTTTGAGCATGTCAAATTTCTTATGGCATTTGGCCCCAAAAAAAGTGACTTTTGACATCGACTTTTGACTTCCTATCAATTCATATTGCAAATGGACAAAACATATACCTTATGCACAAGTAAAAAAACAAATGATGATAATAAAAGTTGACAAAAGTATAGTTTGAGCAAAGTATAGTTTGACTTTTGACCATGACGAATTCGTGATGGTAAATGCCCATTGAAACATATTGCAAATGGACAAAACATATGCCTTATGCACAAGTAAAAAAAAAACGTTTTAAATGATAATAATAAAATATGACTAAAGTATGTTGATACAGTTCTTTTACGTGTGTAATTGACACAAAATTCAAAAGAATTTCAAAAAACGGTCCAGAAAGCACCTTTTTAACCTCTTGAAACTAGCAATCCCGGATCCGGGATCGTAATCATAGCCTAGAAACTTTTCCTATTCATGAAAATCGCAAATGAAATGAATGAAATATATTCAAACACAAGCTTAGCCTTTTGTTAACAACACTGTCATCTCAGATTTTCAAAATATGCGTTACAGCCAACGCTAGACAAGCATTTGTGTAAGTTTATCATGGCATAATGCTATGCTAGGCTCTGCTGGTAGCAGGCAACATTTTCACAAAAATAAGAAAAGCAACCAAATTAAATAATTTACCTTTGAAGAACTTCGGATGCTTTCACTCAGGAGACTCCTAGTTAGATAGCAAATTTTCCTTTTTTCCAAAAATATTATTTTTGTCAGCGAAATAGCTCCCGTTTGTTCATCATGCTTGGCTGAGAAATCAACCGGAAAATGCTACCACTACAACGCCAAACTTTTTTCAAAATTAGCTCCATAATATCGACAGAAACACGGCAAATGTTGTTTTAGGATCCATCCTCAAGGTGTTTTTAACATATATATTTGATAATATATCCGTCGAGGCAATTGGTTTCTCATAAGAAGCGATTGGAAAAATGGCTACCTCAGTATTTTACGCAAGATTTTCTGCGGGAGACACCATGTGACCACTTGCTATATATGGTCCCTTACGGCTATTCTTCAATGGAAATGCTTAAAAAGACGTCACAATGCTGTAGACACCTTGGGGAATATGTGGAAAACGTAAGCTGATTCGTAGCTCATTCACAGCCATATAAGGAATCATTGGCATGAGGCGGTTTCAAAAAATGCGGCACTTCCTGGTTGGATTTTTATCTGGGTTTCGCCTGTAACATCAGTTCTGTGGCACTCACAGACAATATATTTTGGAAACGTCAGAGTATTTTCTATCCAAAGCTGTCAATTATATGCATAGTCAAGCATCTTTTCGTGACAAAATATCTTGTTTAAAACGGGAACGTTTTTCATCCAAAAATTTTAATAGCGCCCCCTAATGCTTAACTGGTGTTTTTTTTCACTTTTTCAAAATGTTGCTTTTGGATGTTGACTTGTGTTGCATTTGCAATATGAAAAACCACGGTGGAGCGAGCTCGCCACCTGTTGGATTTTCAAAGTGTTACACCTGGCATTTGCCATATGGCATTTGTTGATTGCCGATTTGAGTGGTATTGGACACCGTGTATATGGTTTGTCCAGTGCCAATGACTTCCCATTCATTTTTGTCCATTTCAGGGGGTGTTCCCTTACAATAGTTAATTCAATGTGACGGCTGGCTGAAGAACTGGACCAAGGTGCAGCATAGTAAGCGTACATTTTCTTTTTATTAAAAATGACGCCGACAAAACAAAGAACAAAACCAAACCGTGAAGCTTTGGGCAATGTGCCCTGAACAAAGTCAAAGTTAACTTCCCACAAAACAGGTGGGGGAAAAGGGTACCTAAGTATGGTTCTCAATCAGAGACAATGATAGACAGCTGCCTCTGATTGAGAACCACACCCGGCCAAACACAGAAAATCATAGAAAAAAGGACATAGAATGTCCACCCTAGTCACACCCTGGCCTAACCAAAATAGAGAATAAAAAGCCTCTCTATGGCCAGGGCGTGACATTCAACTCCTATTGGAGTCAAATTCAACACTTTTCTGGGGTTTATATGGTCCCATTTGAGTTTTAAGGCTTTAAAGCCTAATTTACATAAACTACCATTCAAAAGTTTGGGGTCACTTAGAAATGTCCTAGTTTTTTAAAGACAATGAAAACATTTTGGCCGTTAAAATAACATAAAATTGATCAGGACAACAGTGTAGACATTGGTAATGTTGTAAATTACTATTGTAATTGGAAACGACTGATATTTTTTATGGAATATCTACATAGCCACACGGAGGCCCATTATCAGCAGCCATCATCCCTGTGTTCCAATGGCACGTTGTGTTAGCTAATCCAAGTTTATTATTTTAAAAGGCTAATTGATCATTAATAAACCCTTTTGTAATTATGTTAGCACAGATGAAAACTTGCGTCCTGATTAAAGAAGCAATAAAACTGGCCTTCTTTAGACTAGTTGAATATCTGGAGCATCAGCATTTGTGGGTTCGATTACAGGCTCAAAATGTCTAGAAACAAAGAACTTTCTTCTGAAACTCGTCAGTCTATTCTTGTTCTGAGAAATGAAGGCTATTCCATGTGCGAAATTGCCAAGAAACTGAAGATCTCGTACAAGGCGGTGTACTACTCCCTTCACAGAACAGCGCAAACTGGCTTTAACTTTTTATGGCTGCAGGGGCAGTATTGAGTAGTTTGGATGAAAAGGTGCCAATTGTAAATGGACAGCTCCTCAGTCTTAGTTGCTAATATAAGCATATTATTAGTAGTATTGGATAGGGAAAAAAAAGTTTTGGATGTAAAAATAATCTTTATGGAACAAAAGGAACATTTGTTGTGTAACTTGGAGTCTCGTGAGTGAAAACATCCGAAGATCAAAAGGTAAACGATTAATCTGATTGCTTTTCTGATTTTCGTGACCAAGCTACCTGATGCTAAGTGTACTTAATGTTTTGTCGTGCGATCGATAAACTTACAAACGCTTGGATTGCTTTCGCTGTAAAGCATAATTTCAAAATCTGACACGACAGGTGGATTAACAAAAGGCTAAACTGTGTTTTCCTATATTGCACTTGTGATTTCATGAATATAAATATTTTTAGTCATATTTATTGAATGTAGCGCTATGCTACTCAGCGGTTGTTGATGACACTTATGCCATTAGTGGGATTGCAGCCATAACAAGTTAACCAGAATAGAAAGAGGAGTGGGAGGCCCTGGTGCCCAACTGAGCAAGAGGACAAGTATATTAGTGTGTCTAGTTTGAGAAACAGACGCCTCACAATTCCTCAACTGGCAGTATTCATTAAATAGTACCCTCAAAACACCAGTCTCAATGTCAACAGTGAAGAGGTGACTCCGGGATGCTGGCCTTCAGAGCATGCTGGGAAATATGACAAAGATACCCCGCCCACAACTCTGGATACAACATTGTTTTAACTCTCTGCCTCTGGTTACTCTTAATGAATGTAAGAGTACTGCCCCAATCAACCCCAGTTATCAACACTAACTCCAGGTAGCGTATCACTCTGTTGAGGGTTAAGATAGCTCCAGTAGAGTAAATGTAACTATTTTTCTTTAATCTGTGATTTCAACTCTCCTTGATTTATTGTGTACCATGATCCATTCAATCCTCTCCCCAGTTTATATATTAAATGTCTGTCCAACTAAAGTAACACATCATCCAATTGACTAACTAATCAACCAATCCCTCTATCAACCTGTCACTATCAACCACAAACTATGGATAACAGGGAAGACCAATCAATCACAAAGTCAATAAGTCAAGCTGTATCTTGTACAGGAGTCAGACAGCACTTGTGGGTTCAGAAGAGCAACAATCTCCAGTGGGGATCCCCGTTTGTTAATCCCTAATTAACTTTTAGCCTGTTGAATGAATCACGCCACAGAGGGACCAATCATTGTCTTTTGATTAATGAACATTACCAGGGCTTTGTTTGTCTCATCTCCCTTTTCTCTTTTTTCCTCCTCTGTGTTCCCTGCACAGTTCCCTTCTTTTAGAGAGTGTGTTACGCTTCCTGGCTTTGAACTTAAGAACCTAATAGGAAGAACATTCACAGGGAGTTCAGGACAAAATCAGAGATTAGGAGAAAAGTCGGTCTTCTGAGGTTCCCCTCTTCTGTTTCATCCTCTCTTAACAAAGATGAAGAGTCTCTCTGCAGAGGGAATAGCATATGAAGCTCTAATGCGCTCGGATTCGCCCTGCCCACATTCTCATAAAGATCATATACTTCTGCAGGATGATTAGGGGGGAAAAAAAGAGTGTGAAAAGTCTCTTTAATGAACAATACAATGTATTCTCCGGGCTTTGGGAAGGAGGGATGAATAGGGCCTGTGTGGAGGGAGAGTGGGAGAGTTAGAGTTGAGCTAAGTTGTTTCTCTTCAACTCTATCATTACACCTACTACTATTATCCTCATAACACTTATTCTAGGAGAATTTCCATATGCAATATGAAAGTTTGCAAATTAAGTATACTCAGCTCCCTTTTCATCTATTATTTTATATTTTCATTTCTCACTTGCACATGAAATGAAAAAATGAAAAATCGAAGATTTCATGGAAGACAGGAGAATATTGCCAATGGAACTCATGCATTTTTAATGTCTGGTGATTAGTGCGCTAATATGAATCGAAATATAAAAAGCGATGGATAAAGCATTTTGATTGACCCTGCAACCACATAATTGTCTCTCCACATTCCCCTCTCGCTCTCCAACTCTTTCTTTCTTCAGCTCTCCATCCCTCCATCCCTCTCAGAGCTGACAGTTGATGGAGCTGTAATGGCTGTTTCACAGTGCCTTCTCTTCTAACTGAATCCATTAGTGTGTAATTAACATGCTGCTGTGGTCACACAGAGGGGCTGGACCAGGGAGAGGAGGGGAGGCAAAGGACTTGGCCAAGCAGGGGAAGGACATGGGCCAGGGAGAGGAAGGACATGGGCCAGGGAGGGGAAGGACATGAGCCAGGGAGGGGAAGGACATGAGCCAGGGAGGGGAAGGACATGGGCCAGGGAGGGGAAGGACATGGGCCAGGGAGGGGAAGGACATGAGCCAGGGAGGGGAAGGACATGAGCCAGGGAGGGGAAGGACATGAGCCAGGGAGGGGAAGGACATGAGCCAGGGAGGGGAAGGACATGAGCCAGGGAGGGGAAGGACATGAGCCAGGGAGGGGAAGGACATGGGCCAGAGAGGGGAAGGACATGGGCCAGGGAGGGGAAGGACATGGGCCAGGGAGGGGAAGGACATGGGCCAGGGAGGGGAAGCACATGGGCCAGGGAGGGGAAGGACATGGGCCAGGGAGGACATGGGCCAGGAAGGACATGGGCCAGGAAGGACATGGGCCAGGGAGGACATGGGCCAGGGAGGGGAAGGACATGGGCCAGGGAGGGGAAGGACATGGGCCAGGGAGGACATGGGCCAGGAAGGACATGGGCCAGGAAGGACATGGGCCAGGGAGGGGAAGGACATGGGCCAGGGAGGGAAGAACATGGGCCAGGGAGGGAAGGACATGGGCCAGGGAGGGGAAGGACATGGGCCAGGAAGGACATGGGCCAGGAAGGACATGGGCCAGGAAGGACATGGGCCAGGGAGGGGAAGGACATGGGCCAGAGAGGGGAAGGACATGGGCCAGAGAGGGGAAGGACATGGGCCAGAGAGGGGAAGGACATGGGCCAGAGAGGGGAAGGACATGGGCCAGAGAGGGGAAGGACATGGGCCAGAGAGGGGAAGGACATGGGCCAGGGAGGGGAGGGTATAGGCCAGAGAGGAGAAGGTATAGGCCAGAGAGGAGAAGGTATAGGCCAGAGAGGGGAGGGTATGAGCCAGGGAGGCGAAGGACTGGGTCAGGGAGGGGAAGGACTGGGTCAGGGAGGGGAAGGACTGGGTCAGGGAGGGGAAGAACTGGGTCAGGGAGGGGAAGAACTGGGTCAGGGACTGGGCCATGTTTTTTTTATTTGATTTATTAGGATCCCCATTAGCCGACGCCAATGGTGACAGCTAGTCTTACTGGGGTCCGACACATAACAAAAACTACATTACAAACAAAATACATTAACATTTACATACATTTAAAAACATGAACGTGTAGTGGGTTGCTTTATTTGTTTTTTTAAACAAGGTTTGCTGTTCACTTGTGCTAAATAACATGTATTGGAGTTCCATGCACTTTCCATTCATTTATTCTGGACCCGGGGACTGTGAAAAGACCCCCTGGTAGCATGTCTTGTGGGGTAAGTGTGTGTGTCAGTGCGTGTTTAAGTTCACTATGCAAAAAATTTGGAATTTCCAACACATTAATGTTTCTTATAAAAACAAGTGACGCTGTCAGTCTTCCTCAACTCTTAGCCAAGAGAGACTGACATACATAGTATTAATATTAGCCCTATGATTAAAATGAAGATCAAACTGTGCAGCTCTGTTCTGAGCCAGATGCTGCTGAACTAGGTCTTTCTTTGCAGCACTTGACCATATGACTGGACAAAAAACAAGATAATATAAAACTAGAGCCTGCAGGACTTGCTTTGTGTGTGGTGTCAAAAAAGCAGAGCATCTCTTTATTACAGGCAGACCTCTCCCCATCTTTACAACCATTGAATCAATATGTTTTGACCATAACAGTTTACAATGTAAGGTAACACCAAGTAATTTCATCTCCTCAACTTGTTGAACAGCCACACCATTCATTACCAGATTCAGCTGAGGTCAAGAACTTAGGGAATGATTTGTACCAACACAATGCTCTTAGTTTTTAGAGATGTTTAGGACCAGTTTAAAATTGGCATTTTGAAACATTTCCTTATTCTAAAATGTATTAAATAGTTTTTCCCCATCATCAATCTACACACAACACCCCATAATGACAAAGAAAAAACAGGTTTAGACATTTTTGCAAATGTATTTCAAATAAAACTGAAAAATCACATTTACATAAGTATTCAGACCCTTTACTCAGTACTGTGTTGAAGCACCTTTGGCAGCAATTACAGACTCAAGTTTTCTTGGGTATGACGCTACAAGCTTGGCACACCTGTATTTGGGGAATTTCACCCATTCTTCTCTACAGATCCTCTCAAGCTCTGTCAGGTTGGATGGGGAGCATCAATGCACAGCTTTTTTCAGGTCTCCCCAGAGATGTTCAATCAGGTTCAAGTCCGGGCTCTGGCTGGGCCACTCAAGGACATTCCGAGACTTGTCCCGAAGCCACTCCTGCATTGTCTTGGCTATGTGCTTAGGGTCGTTGTTCTGTTGGAAGGTGAACCTTTGACCCAGTCTGTGGTCCTGATTGCTCTGGAGCAGGTTTTCATTTCTAAAAGGCACAAAGACCCTAGGATACTGACTATATCTCTTCTCCAAATGGCTGATAATGGCATCATAATCTCTATTTAAGATTACCTTTCAGCACACAGTGAAGGATTGTCTTTGTAAAAATCATCCTGGGTGTGTGTGTGCATGTGTGTATGTGTACGAGCGCGTATTGGCGTGCATACATGTTGTGTGTGTGTCCATGTGTGCATGTGAAGAGAATACTAAATAAGGGACAGTGTGTGTTGGATCTTATAGAGCTTCATCCCTGGTCTCCTTGGCTCCAGCTCTCGTGTTGCGAGGAGAGGATTTTTTTCTATACGATCAGCCTTGCTGAAGGACATGGTCAGTGGGACTCTTGAGGAAAGAGAAAACCGCCTTGGAGCTTATCGTTATCATGCCAGCATAATCTCTGTCCGTCCCGAGTATTCCAGACAGAATAACAGCCCAGGGCCCAGGGAATGAGAAGCTCGCTAACTCCTCAGAACAACTGAACTATTTCAGCACAGACCGCAGAGACCGTTTAACACAGCCACTGTACACGTCTAATCTGCCACGGCCACAACAACCTCCCGCAGTCCCACTGTTCTCACACAGACACAGCAGGATAAGGTATGTGTGTGTATGTGCTTGCGTGCATGTTTTGTGTGTATGTGCATAGCGTGTGTGTGTGTGTGTGTCTCTCAAGACCAGTGCCCTCTTGTCATCTCACCGCCCTCCTAGAAGCACATAAGGGCCATCTGTGCATTTAAGAGTCTGGAGTCCATGCAAGGTATTGAAACTGCTTTAAGGTCTTCAGTGTAGCCATAACCCCAGTCCTCCAGGACCCCATACCAGCCAGGAGGTCTCTTAATGCACCTAGCAGACGAAAGGCACGCACACTTCTCACACACCACACAGTAACTCAATCTCTTTCTCTCCTCCTCTCAGGACCAGGGGAGAAGATGTCGAAAATCTCATGAAAAAAAGAACGTCTACCACCTGCTTGCTCTCCTATCCTACAGGATGTCTTTCTAATGACCGGGTAGGGGGAATCCTCACAGGCACTGGTGGATTCCTCACGTCCACGGTGACAATGGACCCCTGCCCTGCTCCCTGACACACACACACACACACACAAACCCAAGCTCAACCATATTCCACCAAACAAACCCCCCCACCCATATGCTTAACTCATCGCAGCACACATCTTTACGAGTCTCACTGGAAAATCTACATTCATCTTCTGTAACTCCTCACACATACATCACAGATGAAGTTACATGTTTAGTACATTTGTGTCGACTGGAGATTCCAAACGTCTCCCCAAGGGCGCATTAACCTTTGACCTGACTGAGTATAAACCAGGACTGCAGTGTCCATCACTGCTCAACTCCAACATTCAACAAAATGTAATGTCAGTCCTCATCATTAACAACCAAGGAGAACTTATGTGTCTGCAAAGCTGAGTTGTCCACAAATAGCTGAAACAGTTGGGGTGAGAGACACTGAATTTACTCCACATGATTACACAACATTAAACACAAATTAAAAAGAGGAATTTTCATAATACTGTAACTAACAGATTTGAAACATGGCAGGATGGAGGGGTGGATGAGACATGATATAGAGGAAGCCTGTGAAACATGAGAGAAAGATCATTACTTATTAAACAAGGAAAATCAATTAAGAACAAATTGTTATTTTCAATGACGGCCTAGGAACAGTGGGTTAGCCGCCTTGTTCAGGGGCAGAAGAACAAATTTTGACCTTGTCAGCTCAGGGATTTGATCTTGCAACCTTTCAGTTACCAGCCCAACACTCTAACCACTAGGCTACCCTGCCATCCCAAGATGACAAGAGAAAGATTGACATCAACAGACAGAGGTGACAGAGAGAGAATGAGAGAACTTGAGAGAAAGAGAGAGAACAAGAAGAAAGGGGAGAATAAATCCGATAAAGAATTTGAGGGAGAGAAAAAAAGAGCAAGAGAGAAAGAAAGCAACAGAAGAAAGATTCCCACCTCATCTGAATGCAGTGAGGTGGTCTCTAATAGACAATAGAACCACCAAGGCCTGTGGTTGTGCTGTGTATAGATTTGGGGTTTAAGATGTGTACACAGAAAATCAAAACCATGTTAATTCAGGTTTGAGAGAGAGGAAAGAAAAGAGAGAAACCATCCCTACCTCTGGTAGCTCAGGGAAGGAAGAGAAAAATACATTTTATTTCAGACTCCTGTAAGTCTGTTTTTCAAAGCACACTTAAATACTTTGGGATTTTGGCAATGAGGCCCTGTATCTACTTCCCCAGAGTCAGAAGAACTTGTGGATAAAGGGCCTCGTTGCCAACTATATGTTCTGTCCCTACACAGGCAAAAACAGTGAATCACCAAAACAGGGTGTGTTTGGCATAAGTTCGGTGAACCATTGAATGTAGCACTAGCAAAAAAGTTACTTTTGTCCTAAATGTATTTTTGATGTGTGGTGTAGAGCCAAGATACTATAGAGATACATTATTTATTGCAGGTGACAACATCGGTCTGTGTTTGTATGGCTTGGAATCTACCCTCTGCAAACACTGTCATGAATGCAGTGGTAGGCTCTATCTACTTTGGGTATGGTAAGTGAATCAACAGTTGGTTGCAAGAGGAAATTCTGGAAAACTGGTTTCAAAACTAATATGAATATCCATGGTTAAATGTAAACTGGTAACTGTACTCACAGTACAGCAGAATCACACAAGCAGCCCTTTCTATGTGATTACCTATAGGTGTGTTACATGACTACAGAGCTCCGCCTCAGAGATACAAGGAGGCCTTTCTCCAGCAAGCCTTTCGGACCGCAGCGAGAAAGACTCGTCACCGGGGGGTTTCCGAATGCAACCTGACAGGGAATTTAGGCGCTATTACCCTGGAAAAACTGCAGCTCAAATCAATTTGTTTCATTCTGAATGCTAAAGCCCTCACTGCCAGGTCTCCCAGCCTCTGAGTGAGTGGGTGGTTTAACCCTGCGGAGGGCAGCGCGGCACCAGAATATTCCACAGATACGAGCGAGCAGGCGGGAGTTAACAGCTGAGTAGGAAGGTGAAAGGGGGAGGGAAAATAGAAACACACACTAAACCAAAACCTGAATGAGATCAGTGTCACTGTTTGCCTATCTGTTGACACCCACAATACAGCCTCAGGAATGGAGTGTCAAGGGGTCACTGATAGAGTGCCTTGCAAAAGTATTCATCCCCCTTGGGGGGGCTTTTTTCAGATTTTGTTGCATTACAACCCTTTCATTTAAATGGATGTTTATTTGGATTTCATGTAATGGACAAACACAAAATAGTCCAAATGGGTGAAGTGAAATGAAAAAAATAACTAGTTTAAAAAAATTCCCAAAATTTAAAAACGCAAAAGTGGTGGATGTATATGTATTCACCCCTTTGCTATGAAGCCCCTAAACAAGATCTGGTGCAACCAATTACCTTCAGAAGTCACATAATTAGTTAAAGAAATTCCATCTAAGTGTCATATGATCTCAGTATATATACACCTGTTCCGAAAGGCCCCAGAGTCTGCAACACCACTAAGCAAGGGGCACCCCCAAGCAAGCTGCACCATGATGACCAAGGAGATCTCCAAACAGGTCAGAGACAAAGTTGTGGAGAAGTACAGATCAGGGTTGGGTTATAAAAAAGTATCCGAAACTTTGAACATCCCTTGGAGCACCATTAAATCTATTATTAAAAAAATGGAAAGAATATGGCACCACAACAAACCTGCCAAGAGAGGGCCGCCCACCAAAACTCACGGACCAGGCAATGAGGGCATTAATCAGAGGCAACAAAGAGACCAAAGATTACCCTGAAGGAGCTGCAAAGCTCCACAGCAGAGATTGGAGTATCTGTCCATAGGACCACTTTAAGCCGTACACTCCACAGAGCTAGGCTTTACGAAAGATTGGCCAGACGAAAAGCCATTGCTTAAACACGTTTGGTGTTCGCCAAGGTACTCTGGTCGGATGAGACTAAAATGTAGCTTTTCGTCAATCAAGGAAAACGCTATGTCTGGCGCAAACCCAACACCTCTCATCACCGCGAGAACAACATTCCCACGGTGAAGCATGGTGGTGGCAGCATCATGCTGTGGGGATGTATTTCATCGACTGGGAAACTGGTCAGAATTGAAGGAATGATGGATGGTGCTAAATACAGGGAAATTCTTGAGGGAAACCTGTTTCAGTCTTCCAGAGATGTGAGACTGGGACGGAGGTTCACCTTCTAGCAGGACAATGACCCTAAGCACACTGCTAAAGCAACACTCAAGTGGTTTAAGGCGAAACATTTAAATGTCTTGGAATGGCCTAGTCATAGCCCATACCTCAATCCAATTGAGAATCTGTGGTATGACTTAAAGATCACTGTACACCAGCGGAACACCTCCAACTTGTAGGAGCTGGAGCAGTTTTGCCTTGAAGAATGGGCAAAAATCCCAGTGGACAGATGTGCCAAGCTTATAGAGACATACCCCAAGAGACTTGCAGCTGTAATTGCTGCAAAAGGTGGCTCTACAAAGTATTGACTTTGGGGGTGAATAGTTATGCACGCTCAACTTCTGTTTTTTTGTCTTATTTCTTGTTTGCTTCAGGATAAAAAATATTTTGCATCTTCAAAGTGGTAGGCATGTCGTGTAAATCAAATGATAAAATAGATTTTTTTGGGGTTATTAAGTCCAGGTTGTAAGGCAACAAAATAGGAAAAATGCCAAGGGGGTGAATACTTTTGCAAGCCACTGTACACTATGGAATGAACATGCAATGTGTGAGTGCATGTGTGTGGGCGTGCATGTTTGCCTGGCTGCCTACACACATGCATGTGTTTGTGCCTGTTAGTGTACTGCACTACAAGACACAAACTGTGTGCCTGTGTGTTTGTCTGCACCCTCCTGACCTCAATCCCAGGACATCTCTCCTGGTTTGGGCACCCTCGTAGCTCCTTCCCCCTGAGGTAGCCTGGAGGTTAACTGAGCGTGCCTATCTGTAAAGGCCTAGAGGTTCAGTCTGGCCAAGTAAGAACAGGATCATGTCCTCCAACACATTTGTTAGGCCTTTACCTACTGGGCACATATGTCAATTTAACATCTATACAACGTTGGTTCAACGTAATTTCAATGAAATGATGTGGAAACAATGTTGATTCAACCAGTGTGTGCCCAGTGGGTACTCTTGGTGATGGGGTACTGGGCCTGATTCAAACAACTGGTCAATTCAGTGAGACTGTGTATTCCATTGAGATTGTTATAAAAAAAGAATGGCGGGCATTTGAGGCCAGAATAGTGAAGTGCACACACACACACTCATTCACACACACACACACACACACACACTCACACACACACACACACACACACACACATACTCATTCACACACTCATTCACACACACACACACTCATTCACACACACACACTCATTCACACTCATTCACACACCCACGTATAACTGACACTGCCCAAAACCACCACCAACCCAAACAAAGGACCAGGCCCATTGGGCTGAAACCACATGACATGGCTCTCATTAGCAGTAATAGAATCAGCACAGGGACATGTAGGATGAGGTTACACCACCTAGCTCGGTTTTACCGGTTCAATCTGGCCTGGACCCACTATAGCCCACCACACTGAGGCTGAATAAGCAGACAGAATACTTCATGCTCAAAAATCAAGGAGATCACTCTGCAGAGAGCATTAAATATCAGCCATACTGTGACTAAACCATTTAACACAATAAGGCTGTGACTGATGCAGATTTTTATGTGAAGTTGGTTCCTGGATCCTAGGTGATGAAATCCCTGTGTTGGTCTGTGGGAACAGGCGTGTTTGTCAATCAGACAGTGTTGTAGCCCCAGCTGATGTAAACCAGGTGTGGTGGTGTTCTGATTCTAAGGGTCTGTGTCTCTATGATAAAGAACATGTCATATCTGAGAGCCCTGTAATGAAGCCCAGTCACAGCAAGGAATCTGGGCACCCTCAACTGAACTCCTGACAGTCCCCCTCAACGGGGGGTGAGGACCCCCTCTAACCTTTCACCCCTCTGATCTTATCTCCTCAGCACCCCAACATTACAATGACTGCTCAACCTATGACCCCCAGATTGAAGCTTGAAATTTAACTCCCTCATGCTCCTCCATGGTAATCTCTCCTAGAGTCAAGTACCTAGAACCTAGTCCACTGCAACCTTCCTCTGCACCATGCCGACCATCTGCTCATCTTCCCTATGCCTGCTATGATAAATCCAACCCCCCTCCCTGTCCATCTCCCCCTGACTCTTTTCCCCCTCTGCCTCTCAAGACCCTGAAACCCCTGTCACGTCCCAGGCCCTTGTTCGGTCTCTCCCATTACGCCTGCCCTCATCTGTGTGTGTGGGTGTGTGTGGTTACTCTTTGCCCTGCCTGACAGTTCTGGGTTAAACAATGTTATTACTAAAGTCTTTCCAGAGGAGCTTCCTGTGACACCCTTACCAAAGGTAAATCCACCGGCCGAGCCCTGTAAATCACACTGTGTGTGTGTGTGTGTGTGTGTGTGTGTGTGTGTGTGTGTGTGTATTTATGTCTGTGTATGCGTGTGTGTACACATGTGTGTGTGTGTGTGTGTGTGTGTTTCCACTGTAGCTGTGTGGTCAGACACCCATATGACGGTGTGTCTCTAGTCTCCGTTAGCTGTGACCTGAAGGAAGCGGCGATGTGACTCCTACAGGGGCCTTTAAAATAACACAGAGGAACAGACAAGCCATAAACGTCAGATAAGTAAAACCATAACTGCCTCTACGCTCCCCTGTAATGGATTCCAGGGTTTATATGGATTATATGTCTGTTTCGGTGGGGGAAAACCAGTCTGGGGATATTAGAACTGTCGATTTTAAACATCTCAGTCAAACAAGAGAAAATGGAGAGGATTTAGAAGTGGCTGATCTTTCTAACATACATATACTTCTGGGATTCCATGTATCTCTTTCTCATTGCCTTTTGCAGATTTGAGCTTAGAAAGGTGTAACAGACAGACTTACACTAACTAGTGTAAACTAGTGTACTAGTGTAAACTGGCAGATATGGCAGGTTGGAGTTGTTTGGCCTGTGTACCAGTGATGGCAGGTTGGAGTTGTTTGGCCTGTGTACCAGTGATGGCAGGTTGGAGTTGTTTGGCCTGTGTACCAGTGATGGCAGGTTGGAGTTGTTTGGTCTGGGCCTGTGTACCAGTGATGGCAGGTTGGAGTTGTTTGGCCTGTGTACCAGTGATGGCAGGTTGGAGTTGTTTGGTCTGTGTACCAGTGATGGCAGGTTGGAGTTGTTTGGGCCTGTGTACCAGTGATGGCAGGTTGGAGTTGTTTGGCCTGTGTACCAGTGATGGCAGGTTGGAGTTGTTTGGCCTGTGTACCAGTGATGGCAGGTTGGAGTTGTTTGGTCTGTGTACCAGTGATGGCAGGTTGGAGTTGTTTGGCCTGTGTACCAGTGATGGCAGGTTGGAGTTGTTTGGCCTGTGTACCAGTGATGGCAGGTTGGAGTTGTTTGGCCTGTGTACCAGTGATGGCAGGTTGGAGTTGTTTGGCCTGTGTACCAGTGATGGCAGGTTGGAGTTGTTTGGCCTGTGTACCAGTGATGGCAGGTTGGAGTTGTTTGGCCTGTGTACCAGTGATGGCAGGTTGGAGTTGTTTGGCCTGTGTACCAGTGATGGCAGGTTGGAGTTGTTTGGCCTGATGTTGGACCAGTGATGGCAGGTTGGAGTTGTTTGGCCTGTGTACCAGTGATGGCAGGTTGGAGTTGTTTGGCCTGTGTACCAGTGATGGCAGGTTGGAGTTGTTTGGCCTGTGTACCAGTGATGGCTGGCCAGTCAGTGATTGTTTGGCCTGTTGTGTTGACACCCCCTGCTGGCTTGATGACTTCACTGCTGCATACTGAATGTGTTCACAAGCAGCTTGGAGTTGTTTGGCCTGTGTACCAGCTGGTTGGACTTGTTTGGCCAGGCCTCTTGGATTGTTTGGCCTGCCAATACAAGACTAAATTCAGAAACCCCTGTGTATCTAACTCCTGTGTACCAGTCCCACTGTGATCACCAGTGAAAGTTGTTTGGCCTGTGTACCACATACCCACACTTAATAAATGCATGGACACAAACACAGACTCCCTCCCATAACACACTCACATAACACACTCACATAACACTGTTATAACCCCATTGAGAGTTATTCCTCTGCCAGAAAAATATCCAAATACCTTGATTGATAACTAAACTACACAGAACAGTATAAATCATGACACAATATTCACAATATTCCCATCGCGCCAATAAAAAAGGATGAGAAAAACACATCTGTATAATTCCATCTGACATGAAAATAATGATATCTACTTAATGATGTCTATAGTATCACAGTGCAAGATGATATCTCCTTAATGATGTCTAAAGTATCACAGTGCAAGATGATATCTCCTTAATGATGTCTGAAGTATCACAGTGCAAGATGATATCTCCTTAATGATGTCTGAAGTATCACAGTGCAAGATGATATCTCCTTAATGATGTCTGAAATATCACAGTGCAAGATGATATCTCCTTAATGATGTCTGAAATATCACAGTGCATGATGATATCTACTTAATGATGTCTGAAGTATCACAGTGCAAGATGATATCTCCTTAATGATGTCTGAAGTATCACAGTGCAAGATGATATCTCCTTAATGATGTCTGAAATATCACAGTGCAAGATGATATCTCCTTAATGATGTCTGAAGTATCACAGTGCAAGATGATATCTCCTTAATGATGTCTGAAATATCACAGTGCAAGATGATATCTCCTTAATGATGTCTGAAATATCACAGTGCATGATGATATCTACTTAATGATGTCTGAAGTATCACAGTGCAAGATGATATCTACTTAATGATGTCTGAAGTATCACAGTGCAAGATGATATCTCCTTAATGATGTCTGAAGTATCACAGTGCAAGATGATATGTACTTAATGATGTCTGAAGTATCACAGTGCAAGATGATATCTACTTAATGTCTGATTTATCACAGTGCAAGATGATATCTACTTAATGATGTCTGATTTATCACAGTGCAAGATGATATCTACTTAATGATGTCTGAAGTATCACAGTGCATGTCAGAGACTGAATCCAGCTATGACTCTAACAGGCCTCTAAGAGTAAAAGTGAACAGTTCAGCTGTCTAAGATACAGCAGACTGACCCACAAAAGAGCTATTGTGTGACCCCCAGCACAACAATGCAGCTTAGTGGTGCTACGAGGTAAAACCATTGGGATCAATAGAAGATTCTAATTAGCCTATATTGGCAGGAGCCCTGCGAGATTAGACACAGGATGTCGATTCGATTTCCTGCACTATCGGCTATTCAAACTAAGTTGATTCACAGAGTAATTGCTAAAATGGCTAAAAGTAAAGACAAACATGGTGGTGAGGGTGGTGGTAGTGGTGGTATTGGTGATGATGGTGGTGGTGTTGAAGGTGGTGGTGATGGTGATAGTGTTGGAGGTGGTGGTGCTGATGGTGGTGATGATGGGGGTGGTGCTGCTGATGGTGGTGGTGCTGGTGGTGTTGGAGATGGTGATGGTGGATGATGCACATCACCAACGTGATCATCTGCATTAAATGTCCTCACAAAAGTGAGCTATACAGGGGTGTTGTGTTTGAATGCTCAAAAGTAAACACTACATCAGTGAAAAAGTGATATTTGTTTCAATTCATTGACAGACAACCAGAGAAGAACAAGAGAAGATTAAAGGTGTTTTCATTTGCTAAAGCAGTGTTGAGCCCAGCATTGCAAAAGTGATACACTGACCCTGCAGCTCCAGAAAATAACATCTCCACAAAGCACACTATAGCCTTCTGCAATGGATCCTGTGTGTGTATGTGTGTGTGTTTGTGTGTGAGCGTGTGGGTGTGCGTATGCGCATGTGTGTGCCCATATGCGTGTAATGCATGTGAATGTATTTTTATAAAATGTTGAAATAATGTAATAATGCGTGTAACAACGTAATCAACCTCAAATAAAAAGCTATTAAAATCCCTGCACATCTGTACACACACTCCACCACTGCAAGCCTTGATGGAGTGAGGCATGCTCTGTCTCGGAAAGTGAGTCGAACTCACGAGGCACCACAAGAAACGAAGCAAACGCCATTATCCAGATTTCCTTTCACTGTCATTAAAGCGGGGAGCAGCTCGTGCGCTCGCCTTCCGCTCTCTCCGCTGAAAGAGAGAAGTGAAAAGTTAAAGAACTTACCTTGAAGTATGCTCCGGCCTTGCAGTACATCCCTTGAAATAAGCACAGAGTAAAAGCTTTGTGAGAAGCCAGGTCTGCAGGGGGCTTTGGACGCCAGCTTTCCATTAGTCCCCTGGGAGAGAAAAGAGAATACATTGTTGGTGAGACATCCAGAAACATGGAATCCATTGATTCAGTTGCTTCTCTGACCCTGGAAGTTGAAGGAAAGTGCTTATGCCTTGGCAGCAGCTATACAGGAGAGATAGAGAGATTACCATGGCTCCCTTTCCACCACTGGGCTTGTGAATGTGATCTATCTGCTGCCGGGGCATTCGGGTGAAATAAATACACAGTTGTATGGCAGTGAATATCAAGACAACATAATACTTTTCAAATAATCAGGAGAGAACGAGGCTTGTTTGACCTAACACTCTCCCCATTGTTCATTCCAGTCTGGGAATAGGACAGGGGGAGCAGACATAACAGATATGGGCACTCAAGGGATTCGGAGTGTGTGGCCGACATGGATGCACACACACACACACACACACACAACAAAGGTATTCCCTTGGTGGCTGCAGAGCTGATCCACCCTGCTCCAGATCTCCCTTCGCCACCATCAAAGGGACTGCCTATATACTGGGACTCTGAGCCCTATTCAATCCAAATCAGGGATCAGTTTTAATTAACAACTTTATAGACAAATTCCAGTGCAGCATTAAAGCAAGTTGGATTCAATGTGAAGCGGAGTATTTGTGTTACACATTTTAAATGTGCTTTTCATTAATTAAACACTAATTCAACATACATTTGTCCAATACATGAAAGTTGTTTTTATTTATCCTGTAGACCCGGTAGACTAAGTACTAGCAGGCGTGGTTTGGTAGGGTCCTCACTACAGGGGGCAGTGGAGGTATCTACTGGAAGCAGGTGGAAGTTATCTGATCTGAATTTTCTCTCCACTAACTGGGAATGACACTCAAACTGCCAGAGGGCACAGATAATTTAATGAGGGCTCATTGTGTGGGATAAATGATGCTGCCTCCACACGCACACAGACGACAAAAACACACCAGTTGAGTGTGTGTGATACACTTTAGTTACAGTGGAAAGCTTCAGCTCCATTTAAATAACTTTAGAGCTGTACTATGGTGATATCCATACCACACATATGTCACTCCTGGTAGCCTAATGACGATGATAATTCAAGCGTACCATGGAAATACAAATGCATCTATCATTTTCCAACAATGCGGAATCCAGGCGACCCTAGAACACGCCGCTGGGCTAGAGGAGGCAGACTGCAAGTTATGTGTGGGGAAGACAAAACCCAACTGCGCCCTACTATAAGCCGGAAACACCAAGCAAGTTTGGTACACCAAAACGGTCCCTCTTACTGGATTGCGGAGAATGTAATTAGTTATTGACGTATAGCAAATTAAACATTCGCCTTTTTATACTTTAAGGCTATATTTGGAGCTGGACATAGGACATGAGTAAAATATTTGTTTCAATAAAGTTGGCTCATATAACAAACGAGTTAAGGATAGGAAATTACTTAAAACAAAAGCTGAATATTCCTAATAGCCTAAGTAGCTAACTAGTTGCATTAGCGAGTGGCATTTGTGAGGTTTCGCGTTAACGTTAGACTAACAGTTCCGTTAAAATAAGGAAATAAAAACAGACAGCATTTCGCACCATTATCACTCGCTCAATGAATATCAAGGAAAGTAACAAGATAATACATAGCCCATGTAAGGGTATCTAGTGCACGGCATCAATTCAGTCAGAATTTGATTGAGGGGTAAAGCGGCGGTGAGAATATTCATAAATCATTTCCTCCAGCCTACCCTTTACGCTATACATTATTCGTGTTAGGCTAATACGAAATGTTTTGAGACCAGGTTGAGTGTTGTGTGAGAAAACGAACGACAGTTCTCATTCAATGGCAGATCTTGTTGGGGGAATAATATTAAATATAAAGGCTGACGTTGCGCTTCGAAAAGAAAGCACTTGTTTTGGAGAACAAGTCAGTCGAAATAGAATAAACAAGTTCAGGATCAACCCAAAACATTTTAACTGTCTCAAAAAATGTACGCTCTGTAACACTGTGAGCAGCATAGGAGCGAAACACTTCCATAATGTTACAGTAAAATGGGAAATCTCACCCAAAACGTGGCCAGTTGTAAGGCTGCTGTCAGCATGAGAATGGAGACAGTTTTCATCGTTGCAAGCAAGCGGAGGCTGCTTGAGCTGGAAAAGGCTAAAAGGCTCGTATTTCTTCTCTGGTAATTGTAGAATTTCCCCGCGGTGTGATAGCTGGTTTGTTCCCCCTGTGCTCCGCACTTCCAGTGGTAAGCTCTTCAGAAGTAGAAAGCCCGTCCCTACTCCCCTCGCTCTCTCATCTGTAGGTGAAGAGCGTTGCTCAGCTCAGCACCAAAGAGCAAAGGCATCGACGCCAGCGTCACTCCAACCCCTCCTCTCGTCCGGCGCCGGAGAATCCCACTTAAAGACACACAGTGGAGTGGTAGTTAAATCAAGCTACCTGATTCCCTGGCTTCCGCTATTGCCCTAACGTTGGATGAGAGTTTCCCCTAATTACCGTAAAGGGGACACACGAGTGATTTGTTCGCTAACCCTAACAATTTCCTTAACCCTTTTCCTCAGTTTCCTAACCTGCTGCGTAAATTCGAACCTGAAAGTCACTTCGGTAGCGAAGTGGCGTGAAAATAGTTTTTCCGTCTGTAAAGGGTGAGGTAAGCTATTCATATTTATTATTCCAATGCTATACTATCGCAATTCTCCACTTGCATCGTGTGTGTGTGTGATATGTAATAAATAGGTAATTTCGGTAATAATATAAAATGTTGAGACTAACAAACCATCACAGTCAACCATATCCACTGAAATGGTAATGTTACAGATATCATATACACTGTGTCCACTACTGTCCGTGTGTATTGGTGTTCTCAACATTCTCCTAACGTTGCATTTACCATAAAATGCCTACACGGAACACAAACCGGCTGCGCGCGTGCGCTGCCGTGCATACATTTATTTTGCCCCCCACACTAAACACGATCACGACACGCAGACGCTCGTTGGCGCATGCTAGCAGTGTGGGTGCAATCATTAAATAACATGGATTTCTATATTTCATTTGCGACGCACGGGACATGTCAGGTCTGGTCAGCATGTTGCAAAATAAATGTAGAAATCCTTGTTATTCAATTATTGCACCCACACTGCTCGTGCTGCGACACCATATAAGTTAAATGATGAAAAAGCGATCACCATATAAGTTAAAGATGAAAAAGCCTGGAAGGAGGAGAGATGACTAGAAACGATTCTGTTGGCCGTTTTATGTGTGGATTAATTGTCGGAGTAGAGGTCCTTGTGCATTTCAGGTAAAATAACAACTCAATGTTTATATCCCAGGACAAATTAGCTAGCAACAGCAAGCTAGCTAAATAGGAGAAATTAACGTTAGCTAGCAGGTGCAAGCTAATATTACGAGCTAAATTGCCATACATGTTTAATAATGCTTTTCGACCTGTCCCCAAATTAATGTCATTGGTTCAGAGTTTGTTTTGATATTTTAACCTGCGTGTCGTGATCGCGTTTGGTGTGGGGGGGCAAAATACATTTATGCAAGATAGAGCACGATGGCGCACGCGCGCAGCCGGTTTGGGTTCCGTGTTAGCTAGCCATTTAGGTCTGTGGGCCACTAACCACGGAGACGTTGAGCTCTCTCTGATTGACAGCTCTCTCTCCACATCGGAAAGGTGCAGGGCTATGAGCCAATGGGTTAATCCCATCAAAAGCAGAATGAATGTGTGTTAACCAACGCCTGCTCATTTCCCTCATTTACAAGCAGGTGTTTTACCACCTCTCCCTCTCATCTAAATCCTCTGGTGCTGGGGATGAGCTATGACACTTATATCACTGGGCCCTTTTACTATCTGCTGGTGGTGTGGTTGGGATTGGGTCCTGTCCTGTTAGATGCCTTGATTGACAGACTTGGTTGCTGAGCTCTGTGTGTGACCGATATGCTATGGAACCAGGGTTGTCTGCTTTCAAGACTGTGTTAGATGATGCCTAGGCATTGGCTGAGGGAGCTAAATGCAACTATTTAGGTCTCAAGTACACTCACCAAGGTGGAGATGCCTCACTTATCAAGTTCTGGTAGGATTTGATTTGAAAGCCAGTCACTGACATCCAGCAGCTGTTTTCTCCTCACAAACAACCCTTACATGCTGACCAGACTGCACACGTCTCGTGCACTGCAAAATAAATTTAGAAATCCTTGTTATTCAATTATTGCACCCACGCATGCCAACGAGTGTCTGCGTTGCCAAGGGCTAAAATAGAACACATTCCTATTTCTGACGCAGATCGCGCTGAAAGTCCTGCCTCTACCATCTCCTCATTGGTTTATAGAAGCAGGTACCCACGTGCCATCTCCTCATTGGTTATACCCACATGGGTGAATGAAAGACAAACTGTTTTGCCAGTAGTCGTGGTAATACAATGAAAGTTTAGATGCGATGACCATATAAGTTAATGGATGAAAAAGCCTGGAAGGAGGAGAGATGACTAGAAACGATTCAGTTGGCCGTTTTATGTGTGGATTAATTGTCGGAGTAGAGGTCCTTGTGCATTTCAGGTAAAATAACAACTCAATGTTTATATCCCAGGACAAATTAGCTAGCAACAGCAAGCTAGCTAAATAGGACAAATTAGCTAGCAACAGCAAGCTAGCTAAATAGGACAAATTAGCTAGCAACAGCAAGCTAGCTAAATAGGACAAATTAACGTTAGCTAACAAGAGCTAATTTGCCATACATGTTTAATGCTTTTTGACCTGTCCCCCAAATTAATGTCATTGGTTCAGAGTTTGTTTTGATATTTTAACCTGCGTGTCGAGATTGCGTTTGGTGTGGGGGGGGGCAAAATACATTTATGCACGATAGCGCACGCGCGCAGCCGGTTTCAGTTCCGTGTTACCTGCTTAACTCCCTACTTTACTGATCACGGCTGGGGTGGTTTATTATGTCACCTTATATTATTCAAAACACTCCAGTAATCTCCTGGTAAACATGGAGACAGCCTGGGACTGATGGCAGAATGACAGAGTAGTGGAGACAGGTGGCATTGCGCTCAGACCTCAGTAAGCACTTTCTCAGGGGCCGAGTCGCCCCAGCTTTACTCATAGTAATGATGCTTTCATTACCCAGGCCGCCATTGGGATGCTAGACATGTCCCACACACACACGCACGTACACATAGACATACACACACTCACACAAACACCGAGCTGGAATTGACTGATTAGGCAGCAATTCTTCCCCTTGCGTCTCTCTCTCCACTCAGCTTGGAGCCCATTAATGCAAATTACAGCCAAAAACAAGAGACAACAAAAAAGATCATGTGAAAAAGTAGGCTTTTACAACAGGTAGATTTCTGATAAAAAAAACTGTTGTGCTGCCAAATTTTTCTCTCTTTCTGTTTCTCTCTCTCTCGTTCTTTCGCACACTCTTAAGTTCTGCCATTAGCTACTGCTGTAGTTCTCCACTGACTCCCTCCACAGTATCTGTTAATAGGGAGAGCAAACAAGTCAACACAGTGGCACTTCCATGGAGAGGTGGATCCCTCCAGAGGAGAAAAGGGAATCAGGATATGATCCCATCTATTCCAGTATCCTGTGTCACTGCCTGGGCTTGACCCAGCAGGCGCAGTGCTCAGACGATGATGGATTCAGAGACTAGTGGACAGCTCTGGAACAAACACAGGGAGAGAGTAGGGATATTCCAGGCATGGGGCAACAGGGTACGCCATTGTTCGATTTCCCACAGTAGAAACAAATGCAGCTGGATAACCTTAGCGTCAGGGAAAGGACATGGTGCCCAATCATACTGAGACAATATAAAACTTGACCTCATGAAGTTGAGAGAGTATTTTGTAACCAGAAAGCATTAAAAGGTCTACATGGGAGATAAATGTGGGTTGGTAAGAGTGTGACATTGTGTCGTCGTTTTGTAAATCATATTTTCCTTAGCGTTATGGGACTTGTTTTAAGTTGTATAGTGACGTGTCATAAAAATCTGTCTTAACAGTCAGACTTTTTTTACTACATGTTTGCAAACACACCCTCACACAGACATACACAAACATACGCTCATCAAAAAAAAAGGGTTCCAAAATGGTTCTTCGCCTGTCCCCATAGCGGAACCATATATATACATATTATATTTAAAAAACTTTTTTTTTTAAATGATTCTACAGATCAGGTAGAGTGCAGAACATACAGATCCCCTACCAAATCAAACCCACCCCAACCCCACCATGCTCTAACAGAGCCCCACCCCAAAACCAGACTTTAAGCAGGTATGATATACAATGAGTAATATAATCAAATAGCTTTGTATTTTTTTTGTTATATCATAAAACAAAAAGTAAAAAATAGTAAAAATAATGATACAAATTCTCCTTTTGGGTTGGTTTATGGAGTTGTAAAATTAACTGGGTCCATGTCTTCGGTATGACGCTACAAGCTTGGCACACCTGTATTTGGGGAGTCACTCCCAATCTTCTCTGCAGATCCTCTCTAAGCTCTGGCAGGTTGGAAGGGGAGCGTCGCTGCACATCTATTTTCAGGTCTCTCCAGAGATGTTTGATCGGTTTCAAGTCTGGGCTGTGGCTGGGCCACTCAAGGACATTCAGAGACACTTGTCCCGAAGCCACTCCTGTGTTGTCTTGGCTGTGTTCTTAGGGTCGTTGTCCTGTTGTTCTGTACTTTGCTCCGTTCATCTTTCCTTCGATCCCACAGTCCCTGCCACTGAAAAACATCCCCACAGCATGATGCTGCCACCACCATGCTTCACCGTAGGTGTAACCAATGTCAAATGGCTAACTAGTTAGCGGTGGTGCGCGCTAATAGCATTTCAATCGGTGACGTCACTCGCTTTGAGACCTTGAAGTAGTGGTTCCCCTTGCTCTGCAAGGGCCGCGGCTTTTGTGGAGCGATGGGTAATGATGCTTCGTGGGTGACTGTTGTTGATGTGTGCAGAGGGTCCCTGGTTCGAGCCCGGGTAGGGGCGAGGGGACGGACTAAAGTTATACTGTTACATAGGGATGGTGCCAGCCTTCCTTAAGATGTGGAACTTGGCATTCAGGCCAAAAAGTTTCATCAGACAAGAGAGTCTTGTTTCACATGGTCTGAGAGTCTTTAGGTGCCTTTTGACAAACTCCAACCGGCCTGTCATGTGCCTTTTACTGAGGAGTGGCTTCCATCTGGCCTCCAGCACTCTAGTTATACCAATAGGAGGCTCTGGCATGGAGTGTTATTTCACTCATTCAGGGGAGGGTGTTTTTCCCTTACATTACAATCAAACACATACTCACACACGTGCATTAATGCACAAATGTAGAAGCGCACACACATGCACTCAAAAAGGCTATTTGATTGCATTTCCTATTTGATTTGACCTTTAAGGTTTTTGTGTGGTCTGTTTTCCAGACTTGTGGACTCTGTCATTCAGCGTGGGACGGTGAGTAAATTCTTCCATTCAATTATCGGAGCCTTTGCACAATAAAAATACCATCTGGGTGCTAGCAATAGATTAGTTTAAGGCCATACAAAATTATTAAACCATTCCCAGTGAAAGAGTCTCTGTCCCCCTTTAAAAGATTCTGACTTTTTATGTTTGTTACAAAGCTAGAGAATGCTGATGCACTGGGCACCAGAGCCTGTGCCCTCTGGAACACCACGACCGGACGCCTACCAAGGGTCAGGAGAGGGGGAGGGATCTCCTGTCTGACCCCCGACGACCACCCTCTCTGCCCAAATGGTTTATTCATATACCAGGCTACCACTATGAGAACAGACACAGGGCAGTGTACTATGCACAGGGCTTAACTCCTAACATGGCAGCCTGTGAGGTACTGGTACTGTAGCTATGGTACATTTACTGCATAATACCACGACCTACTGGAGGGTCAGAGCACAGCGGGCAAACTGTTTGAAATGACAAACTCAAAGACAAATCCTCACACACATAGGTAGACCGACAGTACAGCAAAGTATTTTTCATAGTGTCGACACATGCCCTCCAGAAATCCAAACCCAGGAACATATGGCTGCATCTCATTCAGCAGACACTGCTCACCTCCAATCCACCTTAGCACATTACTTTAGGGGCTAACACATACACAGACATGCGCATACATAGAATTGACATGAACGCGCATGCACACAAACACACACACACAATTAATTATTGATTGATTGATAAACGGATAGATAGATACCGTTGAAGTCGGAAGTTTACATACACTTAGGTTGGAGTCATTAAAACTCGTTTTTCAACCACTCCACACATTTCTTGTTAACAAGCTATAGTTTTGGCAAGTCGGTTAGGACATCTACTTTGTGCATAACACAAGTAATTTTTCCAACAATTGTTTACAGACAGATTATTTCACTGTATCACATTTCCAGTGGGTCAGAAGTTTACATACACTAAGTTGACTGTGCCTTTAATTAAACAGCTTGGAAAACTCCAGAAAATGATGTCATGGCTTTAGAAGCCTCTGATAGGCTAATTGACATAATTTGAGTCAATCGGAGGTGAACCTGTGGATGTATGTCAAGGCCTACCTTCAAACTCGGTGCCTCTTTGCTTGACATCATGGGAAAATCAAGAGAAATCAGCCAAGACCTCCCGAAAAAAAATTGTAGACCTCCACATGTCTGGTTCATCCTTGGGAGCAATTTCCAAATGACTGAAGGTACCACGTTCATCTGTACAAACAATAGTACGCAAGTATAAACACCATAGGACCACGCAGCCATCATACCGCTCAGGAAGGAGACGCATTATGTCTCCTAGAGATGAACGTACTTTGGTGCGAAAAGTGCAAATCAATCCCAGAGCAACAGCAAAGGACCTTGTGAAGATGTTGGAGGAAACGGGTACAAAAGTATCTATATCCACAGTAAAACGAGACCTATATGAATGAATGCCAAGTGTCACGTCTGGAGGAAACCTGGCACTATCCCTACGGTGGAGCATAGTGGTGGCAGCATTATGCCGATGGGATGTTTTTCAGCGGCATGGACTGGGAGACTAGTTAGGATTGATGGAAAGATTAATGAAGCAAAGTACCTCAGACTTGGGCAAAGGATCACCTTCCAACAGGACAATGACCCTAAGCACACATCGAAGACAATGCAGAAGTGGCTTCGGGCGAGTCTCTGAATGCCCTTGAGTGGCCTAGCCAGAACCCCGACTTGAACCCGATCAAACATCTCTGGAGAGACCTGAACATATCTGTGCAGTGACGATCCCCATCCAACCTGACAGAGCTTGAGAGGATCTGCAGAGGAGAATGTAGCATCATACCCAAGAAGATTCTAGGCTGTAATCGCTGCCTAAGGTGCTTCTACAAAGTACTGAGTAAAGGGTCTGAATACTTACGCAAATGTGATTTTTCCTGTTTTTTTTCTTATATATTTGCACAAATATTCTGTGTAGATCGATGAGGGAAAAAAACAATTGAATCCGTTTTAGAATAAGGCTGTAATGTAACAAAATGTGGAAAAAGTCCAGGGGTCTGAATACTGTATGTGTATTTCTCAGGGGTATGACATTAGAATTGTAACCAGCTCTGCAATGCTTGTTTGAAAAAGAGAGATACTTTGAAAAAGGTTTCATTTTCAATTAATCAAAAATTAGACATGACAATGTTTTGCACTCTTCATGAATAATCTATACAACTTGTAGACAAGCTTTTTGAATGGATAAAAGATACCGTATTCATTTTGCTCTCTGAAATCAAATAAAAAGTACAAAAATCAATAACTTCACATTAAGGTTGGTCACTCTGAACAATTTAGCAATTACCTACAGTATATTTCACAACCACTTAAAAACACAAATTCACAGAAACAACCACTTTCTTGAAGCCCCCCGGAATGAGGAAGAGCTCCTTGTTAAGGGATCCTCCCAGAGGTCTAGTCAGTCAGTACAGCTCTCACATTACACAGGCTTCAGGAAATCCTTAAGACTCCAGCCACCCAAGCCATAGACTGTTCTCTCTGCTTCCGCATGGCAAGCGGTACCGGTGCAAGTCTGACACCAACAGGTTTCTGAACAGCTTCTATCCCCAAGTCATAAGACTGCTAAATAGCTAACAGAATGGCTACACGGACTATCTGCGTTGAACCTTGTATTTGTATTTTTGCACTGTCTCTATGCACACTCACAGGACTCTACACACTCAGGCACACTGACACGCTAACACACACATAACATGCACACACATTTATGCTGACTCTACACAAACGCACACCTACTCACATGAAATCATAATTTACTCTGCTGCTACTCTGTTTATCATATATCCTGATGCCTAGTCACCTTACCCCTATACAGTACATATCTACTTCTAGTGATCCAGTATCCCTGCACATTGTAAATATGGTACTGGAGCTGACCCTGTATCTCGTATGCTTACTTACTTTCTCATGTTCTTCTTATTTTTATTTATTGTGTGTGTTTTGTTCTAGGCTCCACGGCTGCAGGCTTCACGGCTGCAGGCTTCACGGCTGTCTGCTCAGGTGTCCCTGAACGATGCCACTCAACTAGAGGATCCTTCATTCATCATCGTCCACAGAGCGTGGAAATTAAACCCCAAAAACGAAGCAGTTTTCCAGCATCTTAGATTCTGGGGCCAAGACACTTCATCAAACAACAGATCATCAAAACACACTTTGTAAGAAAAATTATTTCCGCAGATGATAAAACCAATTTTTCAAAGACCAAGTATAATGGAATTCATGAAAAGGCAATTTCACCCTTGGGTAGAAATGGGGCAGCCCAGTACGGGTATGTTTGGTTTTTTGTAAAGTTGATTTCCTTATTGTAAACACAGTGCTAGTGCCTACAGTACATTGACACTCCATTGCATCTCTAGTGTGTGTGCATGGCAGTGCATGCTGCAAGCATTAAAGCTTCTTTGCAAGTGTCTTAGCTGTTCAAACAGGGACCAGGGATAGACACACACATTCCTCTGCTATGTTCATCAGTCATTATCTGGGTAAAGTAATAAACTATGTGGTTTTTTGTGTGCATGCGTGTGTTTGTGTATGTATATGTGTGTATGTGTTTGTGAGCATTTGCGTGTGTGAATATGTGTGTGTGTGTACGCTCATGTGTGTACCACCCACATAGCTACAGTATACACTGACTGCACAGAGAAAGCTTTAGTCATGCTGTGCTGGATCCATAGATTTACATATCTTTAGACTCAGGACCTTGACACAATAAGACAGAGAAAAGCTTCACCTTGTCCTACCTGCTAGGGATTATTTCTCCACTGTTTACACAAGTCAGAGGAGGCCTTGATTTCCTCCAGACTCAGAGGATGTACAAATCAATGCTTCATCATTACGTATCTGCCCTAAAATGACCCTTGGAAAGATATATGTACTGAGTTTATTCAAAAAACCAGACCTTCGTATTTGAGAGACAGCATCTCAGATTGAACATGCATTTTAATTATATGAGTTTCATCTGGCCATGTATGAGTGCGCGCAACTCCAGAGATCGAGATTAAAAGCCTTGCAGCAAAGGAAAATATTGACAATGTCCCCTGTTGCATTTCATTAAGTCATTCATTAAAGCGTTCTAACATGACCATGTTTAATACAACTCGATCTCATTCAATGCATTCTGTTCTCAGAGGGCAAATTACTCTATTCAATCCGTTTCCCCCTACATAAAGACACGCTGTGCCAGAGTCTGTCGTACTAGTTAACCTTTCCGACGTGCGTTCGAGCCCCGTTTCAGCCACTTTCCTGCCCCTGCCCCTCTACTTTCTACTACCCCTGCCCCTCTACATTCCTGCCCCTCTACTTTCTACTACCCCTGCCCCTCTAGTTTCCTGCCCCTCTACTTTCTACTACCCCTGCCCCTCTACTTTCCTGCCCCTCTACTTTCTACTACCCCTGCCCCTCTACTTTCCTGCCCCTGCCCCTCTACTTTCTACTACCCCTGCCCCTCTACTTTCTACTACCCCTGCCCCTCTACTTTCTACTACCCCTGCCCCTCTACTTTCTACTACCCCTGCCCCTCTACTTTCTACTACCCCCCTGCCCCCTACTTTCCTGCCCCTGACCCTCTCTACTTTCTACTACGCCCCTGCCCCTCTACTTTCTACTACCCCCTGCCCCTCTACTTTCCTGCCCCTCTACTTTCTACTACCCCTGCCCCTCTACCCTTTCTACTGCCCCCCTCTGCCCCTCTACTTTCTACTGCCCCTCTACTTTCTACTACCCCTGCCCCTCTACTTTCTACTACCCCCCCTGCCCCTCTACTTCCCCCTGCCCCTCTACTTTCTACTACCCCTGCCCCTCTACTTTCTACTACCCCTGCCCCTCTACTTTCCTGCCCCTGCCCCTCTACTTTCTACTACCCCTGCCGCTCTACTGTCTACTACACCTGCAGCTCTACTTTCTACTACCTTGTCTACACTTTTCTACTGTTCTTACAAGTAAAATAGTTAAATCGGACATCCGATCTCCTTAAAAAGACATGGCAGAAGGAATGATTAATCTCTTTCTGTTATTATGTAGAAAGATGGGGTGATGACCACTCAGTTTAAACTACTATTACATCCTTCAAGTGTATAACACCATGGGATACATAACTCTAAAAATTTCTACATGTTGCGTAGGCCCACATTACACTGTCACAAGGGTTGTTAGCAAAAATAAGACTTTGAAGTTGCATTCCAAGTAAACCTGCCCAAAACCTTCAAATGTCAAAATGGGAACTCTGCAAACACTTAGTGAGTGAGTTTTCCATTAGTGTTATTCTGCGCACTCTTGCAAATCGGTTTCATGATCGGTTACCTGGCTATATTCTCACAGGGAGAAGTGGGTTACGGCTGAATGGAAAGTACAACAGGTTTTTTGGCAGGGTTCCATTTTGCCACAGACAGTAGTTCCATATCCTATTGATCAGTGACCAGCCTTCATCACTTCATTCATAATAACACACTGATCATTACAAACCAACGTAGCTACCTTGATAAAATGTGGTGCAGACTAAACAGTCAAGCCATGCCAGAAGCAACTTCTCCTGTTTAGAACTGCCATGATTGGATATCACTGAAATGCAATATCTTTTTTTCATAGTATGGCTTTTACCCTCTTGTATGCCTGAATAATTTTTTTATAAACACCAATGATGATGGGAATTGGTACAACAGTTTAACTTGAGTCGACTGTTACTGCAGTATGGTCACCCCAATCTGCAGGTGATGTGTCTCTCCCTCACCTGTCCAACCTTGAGTTGAGAACATATTGTTTGGGTATGAACAAGAAACTTAACCTCAGTCTTAAACTGGATTTGAAATATCCCACATAAGCTCAATCGGGCTGGAACTGTGTGTGTGTGTATGAATGTATTTACACATATTGCAGCTAGTTCTGCATGATGTATACTGTACTGTTGTGTAATTATTAGGTACATTGCGCGTTTGCTGCTATTGTAATACAGGGTGGATGTGTATGGATGACGAGGCTGTCAGGCTTTCTCACCAGCTATACCCTACATCTCCTATTCCTGTACCACAATATGCTTTACTTTTTAGATATAGTATGGAGGAGTGCCCATACTGCAGGAGTTGACTGGGTGAGGTTATAGTGCTATGTTAGATTAGATTAGTAAACATAGTTTAGCTATCTTCTATGACAAGGTATGGTTAAGTTGGCTTATGTTTCAAATGGGTTTGTTTATATCGTGCTACATTGTGTTACATCAGAATGACCCACACAGCGTAGACGAAATTAATCAAGATCAATTGAGGTCGGTCTGACAAGCCTGTGTTTAGCAGTGGATATTAGACCATCATGTGTCTACAGCTTGGAGCGTTTAAGATCTGAAGATAGATCAGTTGGACTGTTTTTAGTAGGATGCCCAGACTGTGTGACCCATTTGTGAAGCTGAACTGAGGTCACTCAGGCTGTTAGTAGTAGACTGAGCTGTTTCCCTCCAGTCATATCTAGACCACCTCAGGGCCTGTCAGATTCCCTCTAGCCCTCTCTGTCCTGGGAGAGGGGAGGAGAGGGCTCAGCACTTAGTGCTCCACTGGGCCATACTGAGGCTGGACTCCATGTGCAACTCAAGATAGTCCACAACAATAACAACTCCAAAAAACGACCAAAGAAAACACAAACTGTTTGTGTGTGCGCGTGTATGCGCATGTGTGCAGGTGAGTTAGCATGTCTTTGTTTACACAGTAGGGGGAAAGGGGATGCCTAGTCAGTTACACAAATGAATGCATTCAACCAAAATTTGTCTTACACATCTAACTCAACTGTTCTGAATCAGAGAGGTGCGGGGGTCTGCATTAATCGACGTTGACGGTGCCCAGGGAGTAGTTGTTGTGGTGGGTTTAACTGCCTTGCTTAAGGGCAGAATGGCAGATTTTTCCACATTGCCGGCTCAGGGATTCAACCTTTCGGTTACTGGCCCAACACTCTTAACCGCTAGGCTACCTGCTGCCTATCAATCTTTTGGTTCTGTATCTGTGTCACACCGTACACTCCCAGACTCAATATGAGACATACATCTGACGTTGGGCTATACTGAGCTAGTAAGAGAAGGAGAAATGCAGAGTCGTTGACTATGTGCGTTAAAGATTGAGAAAAATGTACTTACTATGACTGATATATGTGGTTGTCTCACCTAGCTATCTTAAGATGAATGCTGTGAGTCGCTGTATGTTTCTCTGGATAAGAGCTTCTGCTAAATGACTAAATATGCATTGCTTATTGCTTTTTAATATGACGGAGACAGACTCCATAAAACATGAGTTTGCGTCTGTAAAAGAAACAGTTTGTTTCATAATGGCAGCTGTACGCATGCACACATACAAACTACAAAACAACAATAATATACAAAACTGCTGGGTTAATAATTCATTGGCAGAATACATAAATAGAGAATCAGGAGTGATTTAATTAACAGAGGCTGAAACGAAGCTCAGTGGATTGGCTTTAATATATAGAGAGAGAGGGGGAGAGAGAGTGTGATATCTGACAAGAAAGTTATTAGATTTAGTTTATTCATAGATGTATGTGACTTGAGTGAAAGTTAAGCATTAGGCCTACACAGTTCATGATAGTCCCTGTTGTCTTACAGTGTTCATTTCTCAACACTGAGGTATTGCTTTTGTTGTGGTCTGAAATGAATAGTGACAATGTCTTGGTGTTCTGTTTACATACTGTTTTACACACTTTATATGTGTATACTGTTGCTATGTATTACTGCACTGTTGGAGCTAGAAACATAACCATTTCGCTGGACCTGCGATAACATCTGCAAATATGTGTACGCAACCAATACACTTCGATCTAATTTGTCTCGTTTACAGACCTGGAAACAAAGCAAATACAAACACAAAATCTGATGTATATATTGCATATACATGGAGTCATGATTATTTATTTTTTACCACGCAACCTGACCAGAGAAAAAAAACATGGTTTACTGTAGTTGTTTGTGTGAATTTCTTAAAGAGATGTTTTAAATTGTTTGTTTTAAGGTCCTTGAAAATAGCTTTCATTCCTAAGGTGTTAATGACTGTGATGTTTGAGTTAAAATGAAAATGGATTGGCTGGCTAACCGGAGCACTCCTCCACTTGAATAACACACAAAAGTAGAGATGGGGCAAAAGCAGGATTAATTCCCGACAGAAAGATGTTCAGTTAATAACACATATTGATGAATCAATGAAATACCTGAATCACATACGCTGGAACTTCTGTTTCGTTTGAACTACAGTTCCACCGGGTAGGCCTACAGAAACACCTTGAGGCATTTGTCTTAAGCAGTGAATCTTGGGTAGCAGACTACTACTCCATAAACATAGACCTAAGTGTTCCCTGTAGACTCCTCTCATAAACATCCTTTCTCCAGTCTCCACATGGTTAACCTACTGTATGGAGAACCAATACAAAGGTTACTGACCTTATAACCTCAGTGGTCATTAGCCTAGGGCTGAGTCACATCATCCGTACTGTAGGCTAGGCTACCCAAGGCCCTTATTCACAAAACTTCTCAGAGTTAAAGCCTAGATTCAATCAGATCAAGTGTTAACCGACTATAGCAGGAGCCCACATAGAGGATGTTTTGGAGTGTCGGGGTGGAACTGCGTTGGAGTAGCTGCTCTTGCGATCATTGTCACTAAGCAACACCCACCCCACTCACATTCAAAGTTCAGAATGAGAAAGTGTCGGCTATATAGAGATAATGACGCTCAAAAGTAAAAATCATTCAACTAAATAATGAGGGTTTCTATCATCCTAATGGAGGTGTAGATTACATCTCACATTCAACTGTAAACAAGGCTGCATGGGATTTCTGTTAATGCGAGTCCGTGCAGCCAATGGCAATGTCCGCTTCAGGTAAAATGCCGGGAGCTACTTGTGGATTTGACAGCTCTAACAGTGAATCTGATTGAATCGAGCTGATCTCTGTCATATTGAATACGATTACACGGACAGCAGGGACCTGATCACACTGTAGATCAGCACTTCCACTACGAGATGCTTTATAAATATTGGTTCAAGTGTTAAACAATTCCAGAAACCCAAATTATGACCCGTAGCTGTTGTCAGGAAACAGGCTGGAGAGAGAATACAAGCCAGTGTAATACATGTGATTATCACAAATCAGGGGAATACAACTCTCCTCAGACCAGAGACTAGAGAAAGAGCAAAAAGCAGACTGATTAGACTTTGGTTCAAAATGGCCGTCCATTTCTCTCAGACTAAAAGAAATAGAGGTTAATAATGCTTATTCTAACGCATGGAAACCAATTACACAGTAGATGACCTGCCATGTCTGACCACTTTATCACTGTTCTGAGTTTGAATTTAGGCCATATGAGAAACAAGTCCTGGTATAACCCCTTGGCACTTCCCTATATGAATTATAAAAGTTTAGTATTTTATCCTTCATTACAGATATGCTGAAATAGTGAAATGTGACTGAGCCAGTGTACTGTGGATGGAAGTAAAGCACTAGCGTGGGCTATTTCCCTGCTGAAGTTTCCCCTGTCCAGGTATAGATCGGAGAAATTGACAGTGCTGTAGTTGCTGTATATCTTGGGCTGGAATCTGACTACAGGATTTAACTGCTCTCCCTCTCATGATGCACATTCTCAATCACAGTGTCTGTAGAAGAGATTGATGGACAGAGGAGAGGAGTGAGTGAGAGAAAGAAGAGGATTGAGGAAAACGAAGAGGTGATGCGTAGCGGTGGAAGATGAAGAAAAGAAAGGAATTGAGATAAACACCGTGAGAAGATCTAATAGTTGTATTTCTAAATATTTAATTCATGTAGAAAATGGACAGATGAAAATATATATTAGTGATAAGATGGGTAAACCTGTACACATGGCCAAATTTGATGTTCTTTTTTATTTTACATACACGCACAGTGACTGTCCATACATGGTGAATTTTTCATCCATAAAATGAAAACTTTTCAATATTTTTCTGATTGATTTAGAATATTATATAACATCCCTAAAGAAGTGTCTACAGTATTTGTTAAAATGTAACTTGTTTATGGTGTAATATACTTTTTTTTGTTTCTCCATGGTTTTCTTTCTTTATTATTTACTTTTGTAATTTGTGAAATCTGTATATTGTTCTGTACCATGTTTGTGTGATGCAATTTAAAAAAAATCTAAAATATGAAAAAGAGACAGAGAAATATTGTAAGGAAAAGACAGGTATTTGAGAAAGCTTAAGATAGGTCGAGTAGTGAAAAGATTCCATTGGGTGGTTGAGACGTTGAAAGCTAAATGAGAGTGTTTAATTGAGTCAGTAGAGTACTTCTTCAGCTCTGCTCCATGAACACTGTCTACTGTGGTTTCCCTGCCGAGAGGCAAAGTACGTACAGCCTCAACTGCACAGAGGAGAGAGAAAGAGAGAGAGCGTGAGAGAGAGAGAAATTATAGGGGTAGAAACATAGAAAGGGTGATGGAGAGACATCCTCTTGAAAACACACACAGATAAAATAGAACCGAACAACCCACACATATCATTAGGTTTTCTACAGTGGAGCAGAGCATTAGGAACTACCACTGAGTGTTACTGAGTGTATTCAAGACACATGTACCACCTTCCCAGTGATGGCAATGGATAATGCTAAAACACAAGCAAAGACAACATGATGGCCTGCAAAGTGGAAACAGTTCCAACGTAAAGTTAATTTGATTTTTTTATGAACCTTTATTTAACAAGGAAGTCCTATTGAGTCAGGACTTCTTTCTCAAGGGATCATTGGCCAAGAAAGGGGGCTCAGGTTACCCACCACACCTTCCCACTAAAAGGCCAAAAGCAAATACAGATGTGGCTAGTGTTGACTAAACACACATGGTGGATACAATATGTCCAGTATAATCTGTACAGAGACCCAGGAGACAGACAGACATATCCAGCTTGGATCTCTGCAGGGCAGTGTAGATCTGACTTGGTGTCTGGTGGTCACAGACACTTTGACTCTTCTGGTCTCTCAGGCGGTCTACAGACATAAGCTACAGCCATCTGCTGCAGGCTCTCCAAAGGTTAAACCCTGTCTGTTTCTCAGAGAACGAGGGATTGTACTGCAGAATGGCCTGAAAAGAAAAGGAATGAGAGAGAGAGAGAGAGAGGAAAAGTGTGTGTGTGTCTAATCAGTGGAGATCGGCTCTGTAAGGACTGGCTGTGAGTTTCAGCAGACTTATAGAAAGTATCCCACATTCTTCTGTTCGTTTTCACATTGTACTAGCTGTAGAATGTAACCATTTTCCAATGTGTGTTTGAGTTTAGTTTTCTTTTTTGGACAAGCAAGGTTGTTAATGCTTGTGTAATAGAATTTTTGAAAACCAACATTAAATGATATGCCGCTTGATGCAGCGATCCAAACTTTAACTGGAGAGAGAGATTTGCACATCGTTACAACACTGTATATAGACATAATATGACATTTGAAATATCTTTATTATTTTGGAACTTCTGTGATTGTAATGTTTACTGTTAATTTCCCTTTTTTCTATTTCTACTTCACTTGCTTTGGCAATGTTAACATATGTTTCCCATGCCAATAAATCCCTTGAATTGAAATGAGAGAGAGAGAGGAAGAGACAGAAAGAGACAGAAGGAGACAGAGAGAGATAAAGGGGGGCGATAGAGGGAGTGGGGGGGGTTCCTGGGGTGAAGGTTAGAGTGAGAGGTTAAGGGAGGGCTTTAATGTCGGCGTGGCTTTGAAGCCTGTTACCTTTGTGATGTCTGATGTGCTTTAAATGCTTCTTTACCCACACCCAACGCCTTCACTAGACACCCTTTCCCCGCAGTCCTTCACTCGACACCCCTTTGCCACTGTAAGCGAAAATGTCTCTCTCTCTTTCGCTCCCCTGTTGTGTGATTTTGCTTTCTCTTCCCCCACCCCAATCAACTTCCTATTTCTCTATCTTATCACTCCTTCCCCCTTCCCTTCTCTCTTTACTCTGTGTCAGCCCTGTACAGCAGAACAGGGATATCTGACACCTTTGGCACCAAACAGGACCCAGTACTCACCACTCAGTGTCTGCAGACCCGGAGTCCGACACGTCTCATCTCTCACCTCACAACCAAAATAACGTCACACCTGAGACACAGGGTCTATGAAGAAGCCTCAGCTCCAGTAGACGTAGTACTCAGTACGAAGTGACAGCCTGTTCTCCTTGTAGTTACAGATTCTTGGCTGGGACTATTAAATATTCATGTGCTATCAGCTAGAAAGTGCTGTAGCTCTCTCTTGCTCTCTCTTGCTCTCTCTCTCTCTCTCTCTCTCTCGCTCTCTCTCAATTTAATAACTCTGTTATTTAAAAAATGATCATGTAGAATTAACAAGAGACCTTAGTCTGTGACCCTCAAACATATACCAAGTACAGACAAGGAGCAGCAAGAAGAAAACACTCAATGTACATGAATTGTTCATTAATTTATGTTCCCCCTTATTGCATTACTTTGACTACTACCTCTTGCCGAGTTTATGCGGCATACCTACTTACTGCATTACAGAGGAAATACACTGTGACCTTGAACATGTTCCCTCCTCAACAATCCCTCTATTTTCACCAATCTCCACTAAAAGGCCTGATCTAACCCATGCAGCCCCTCTCTGCGGTGCGAGAGGCACAAGGACATTTCAACAGCACTCGGTTTCCACACTCAAATACGGCTTCCATTGTTGTCTTTCACATGAGCAGCCTGAGTAGGCTTAGTCAAATCCAGCCTAATGCAGTTCACAACTCACTCTCTCTCCGGACAAAAGAGAGGGAAAGGAAAAGACATGTGAGAGCAGACATATTCAGGCACCATTGTGTTTGTGTGTTGTATTGTTTTGTTTGATCTCGGGATGTTTAAGAGATTCGGACTAAGACCAATTCAGACGGTTCAGCTATACGGAAGTAAGAATTCATTTGAAGCATTGTTGTATTGTGTAGGGAGAGTGTGCCAGCCCACAGCTACACCGTATGGAAACATGATGTGTTCTAAAAGGGTTTCTTCATATCCAGGTTTCTGATTGAATCTTTTATTCTTTACCCAAAAACCCAGGTTGCAAGTGTAACAGTTTAAAAACCAGGCAGGTCACCGTGACACATGTCAGTATTCAACGTCCATTTATGTCTAAGGAAGTCAGGTGATGACTTGGAAACCAGCCACTAGGGGCAACAGTGAGCGATGTTACCTTCAAGTAGGTTTCTGTTTTGCTAGGGTGATGGGGATTGTGAATGGGTGTAAACTTCTGCCTCTGATTCCAAAGGTTGCAAGTTCAAATCCAGCGGTGAACCTTAACCCTCACCTTAATCATTCAGATGTAATGCCTAAGAAGTTAAACATTTGGCGATAATGCCCAAACTTAACTTTAAACACTTCGCAATTTCACATTTGGAACAACTTAGAAATGTGAAGTTTGAGAAACATGGATGAGTGTCTAATTCTGACGTGAGACTGTGAGAGCTGGTGTACTGAAATAATAATAACTTTGTGTGTGTACAGAATGTGTGTGTGTGTGTGTCCTTGAATCACATCACTCCACCATTTCTCCATGGTGATTACCTGACAGTGGCTGGAGGGGAAATTAGCAGAAACCCACAGCCTCTCTGCAGCAGCAATCTGGGAGAGATCCACTCTGAGGAAGTAGTGCTCTGCTGTGCCATTGCAGCCAGTAATAAATTGGCTGTTTATTAGGCTGCACGTTCAATTTAAGCCCCTGAAGAGAGGCAGAAGATTAAAGGAACAATAAAGCCTCTCCTCTCTCCTCTAGCGGTCCAAAGGATGGAGTGATTCCTCAGAAGAAGCCTTGCGTCGCTGATTGCCTTTCCTATATCCTTTTTTCTTTAATGTCAAATCGTCTCTCTTATTTTAATCCTCATTAACAGCAGCGATCTCCTGCTGCAGTCTGATCTGCTGTAATGACTTAAAGCAGTCTGCAGAAACACTAAGACCAGACGAGTGTTGCTGCTGGCTGCACCTCACATACCTCCTGTTGAAGAACAAACAAACATTAAACAAACAATTGTTGTCTGGTGATGTCAGGCTGGTCAACTGGCTATAATAGGCTCCTCTACTCAACTAAATTCAACTCAGCCCAATTGAGTTAAGGTATCAGTGAAATTCCTAATGCCAAAGTTCAGCGCTATAGCACGATTCAAATTTAAAGGAAATTTTAACTCGTTGCAGGCTTGCATATGTCGGCTCAATCAGAAATTACCTTTACATTTCAAGCACACTAGAGTGCTGGACTTCGGCGAAATGGATTGAATCGAGCCCTTAGTTCCGAACATGTTGATTTCATCATGTATCTAATTGATGACAACAACCAGGAAATGCCAGAATAAACTCCTCTCTGTGCTTGTCTATATCACATGGTTGTGACTAGATGAAGACTAGCTATGACCGGAAGTTACTTTTCGTAGAAGGTTCTGAGAGCATTTTAGCTAACCCTAACCCTAAGAATATTCCTAACTTTAACCAAATTATCCTAACCTGCTACATGTATTATCCTAAGCTGCTGCATAAATTCTCCTAACCTGCTATGAAAAAGTAACTTCCAGTCGTAGCTTTATACCACCTAGTCTACCCTATAAGTCACACTTTATATGGATAGTCCAGATAGTCCATCTGTAGATGCTTTACAGATGGTCATACTGCTTGCAAATGTTACATTTATGGTTAGGTTTAGAATAAGGGTTAGGTCTACGGTTAGGGTAAGGGTTTAGTGTTAGAATTTGTTTAGATGTCAAAAAGTGGGGACATTTCTGGAGTATACAGATGGAGAACCTGTTCTCCCTCCCTTCTAAATTTTTTTTAATTCAAACTAGAATGGAATACTAAAACATGGAAGGGAGACCGCTAGTGGTGACATGAGACATGGCATGTGGATTTGTGTCAACTATGCTTACCTTACATCAATTCCTCATTAAAAGGTTTGTTTTAGCTATGTATTAGGTGTTACGTCCTTAGCTATGACTTTAAAGGGCCAATCTGTGGTTTGAACTATAACAAAGTGAGCTGAGGGATGGGGATGAAGAACTGTAACCACTCTCAAACTCACAGACAGAATTATGGATACAGTTCATGATATCAATATTATAGTTCTAACCATGTTTTGGGGCTATACAGTGTTTGTTTACATTTACATTGTTTACAAACAAAGTAGTTATTAAGCTCATATTTGGGGTTCTGATGGGATATGACAGTTGAACTATGCTCAATCAATGGGTGTATATCATTAATTTAAAAGTCTGAATATTGATGTAGCAGCTGCAGATTGCACCTTAAAGTGGTCCTAAATGCAGTAATGATGTCTGATGTCTTGTCTGTCTATAAAAAAAATCCAAAATGGGAAATTACTGTTTGGTAACACTTTATGTTAAGGTCCCTTCAAGTGGAACTGATAGGATTTTAACTACGTTGCAGATAGACAATCATAATATCAGTCAAAAATGTCAAATTCCCACTTTATGCTACAAAACCAACTTCATGAGAGGCGTTGTTGGCTCAATAGATGGATGCAGTTCAATGCATGATTAATATAGCTAATTTACCAATACTTTTCTTGGTAGTCCAACAAATATTGCTATCAGGTTGTAAATCACAGCAAGCCTGGTAGATTGTTGGCTGCCTCCAGCCCTTCAGGATGCACTGTTTCAGATTCAATGACTCAATGTTTTGTACAAAAAACGGACGAATGTAACTAAGGCTGGGATGTCAATACAATCAAACTATAAAGGGAAATGACCACTAGTCAGTCATAACATGGCTAATAGGCTAGTGCATCTATTTACAGTGCCTTGCGAAAGTATTCGCCCCCCTTGAACTTTGCGACCTTTTGCCACATTTCAGGCTTCAAACATAAAGATATAAAACTGTATTTTTTTGTGAAGAATCAACAACAAGTGGGACACAATCATGAAGTGGAACGACATTTATTGGATATTTCAAACTTTTTTAACAAATCAAAAACTGAAAAATTGGGCGTGCAAAATTATTCAGCCCCTTTACTTTCAGTGCAGCAAACTCTCTCCAGGTGGAGGATCTCTGGTTGACCTAAATGACTAATGATGGAATCCACCTGTGTGTAAATCAAGTCTCCGTGGCAATGCACCTGCACTGGCAGATCCCTCAGAGGTCCGTTAAAAGCGCGGATCATGTAGAACAAGGAACACACCAGGCAGGTCCGAGATACTTTGTGAAGAAGTTTAAAAGATTTCCAAAAAGATTTCCCAAGCTTTAAACATCCCAAGGAGCACTGTGCAAGCGATAATATTGAAATGGAAGGAGTATCAGACTACTGCAAATCTACCAAGACCTGGCCGTCCCTCTAAACTTTCAGCTCATACAAGGAGAAGACTGATCAGAGATGCAGCCAAGAGGCCCATGATCACTCTGGATGAACTGCAGAGATCTACAGCTGAGGTGGGAGACTCTGTCCATAGGACAACAATCAGTCGTATATTGCACAAATCTGGCCTTTATGGAAGAGTGGCAAGAAGAAAGCCATTTCTTAAAGATATCCATAAAAAGTGTCGTTTAAAGTTTGCCACAAGCCACCTGGGAGACACACCAAACATGTGGAAGAAGGTGCTCTGGTCAGATGAAACCAAAATTGAACTTTTTGGCAACAATGCAAAACGTTATGTTTGGCGTAAAAGCAACACAGCTCATCACTCTGAACACACCATCCCCACTGTCAAACATGGTGGTGGTGGCATCATGGTTTGGGCCTGCTTTTCTTCAGCAGGGACAGGGAAGATGGTTAAAATTGATGGGAAGATGGATGGGGCCAAATACAGGACCATTCTGGAAGAAAACCTGATGGAGTCTGCAAAAGACCTGAGACTGGGACGGAGATTTGTCTTCCAACAAGACAATGATCCAAAACATAAAGCAAAATCTACAATGGAATGGTTCAAAAATAAACATATCCAGGTGTTAGAATGGCCAAGTCAAAGTCCAGACCTGAATCCAATCGAGAATCTGTGGAAAGAACTGAACACTGCTGTTCACAAATGCTCTCCATCCAACCTCACTGAGCTCGAGCTGTTTTGCAAGGAGGAATGGGAAAAAAATTTCAGTCTCTCGATGTGCAAAACTGATAGAGACATACCCCAAGCGACTTACAGCTGTAATCGCAGCAAAAGGTGGCGCTACAAAGTATTAACTTAAGGGGGCTGAATAATTTTGCACGCCCAATTTTTCAGTTTTTGATTTGTTAAAAAAGTTTGAAATATCCAATAAATGTCTTCCACTTCATGATTGTGTCCCACTTGTTGTTGATTCTTCACAAAAAAATTGTTTTATATCTTTATGTTTGAAGCCTCAAATGTGGCAAAAGGTCGCAAAGTTCAAGGGGGCCGAATACTTTCGCAAGGCACTGTATGTAGCTATTTACTTAGCAAGCTAAAAACACGGACAAGCAAGCATTGGCAAGCTGCAGAATGGCGAGCAGGCTCTTATTCCCCATCGTTAATAATTGCAATTTTGACGGCCAACTACAAGCTAAAAAGGTTTGTGTTTATCTACTGTTCCCTTGTTATATTTTAGCTTATCTCGCTTTGGCTAACATTACTTGTTGATCTTGTTGGTGTTGATGTGTATAGACAACTGAGGGAGAAGGAGCCTACCTGTTCATGGTTGTTTCATCCATAGGACTGTAAAGTTCTCATATGGGATATGGTATTTACATATTTGCAGAACATTTTGTGGCTTTTGGCAAATACGTTCTAATGATCTAAAGTCGTGCTGTTGCTACTGCCTGTAAACACACAGTCTAGTTCAAAGTAATTGATGGCATATAGGCCTACTGTAGCTCTGATTGGCTATGGCGCACCGGTCTGTGTAGAGTCCAGGCCAGGACAAGACTGACACGTTTTATTAGGTTTTATTTACTGCAGTGTGTAACGGTTTTCTAGTGGTGATGAAGGAGAGTCGGACCAAACTGCAGCGTGTCGATTGCGATCCATGTTTAATACAACAAAGAAACACGAACTTACAAAAAACAATAAACGAAACCGAAACAGCCTATCTGGTGCAAACTAACAGAGAGTACACATAGGACACTAAGGACAATCACCCACGACAAACTCAAAGAATATGGCTGCCTAAATATGGTTCCCAATCAGAGACAACGATAAGCACCTGCCTCTGATTGAGAACCACTCCAGACAGCCATAGACTTTGCTAGACAACCCACTAAGCTACAATCCCAATACCACCACCAAAACCCCAAGACAAACACACCACAATACAAAAACCCCATGCCACACCCTGGCCTGACCAAATACATAAAGATAAACACAAAATACTTTGACCAGGGCGTGACACAGTGTCTCAATTGTCCAAACGCACGGCTTTCCCACTCTATATTTCTATCACATTTTCACAAATGCCTTAATCTACGTCATTCCCAAACATTCTATGAAAGTATGAAAATGTGAAAATTCTCGTTTCTCAAAGGATAACATTCTTCCTGGGGGTGTATATGAAGAGACTTGAATAAGATTTCATGTTGCTAAAATGCTGTCAGTTCAACTTTAATAAACCATTAACAAACAGTTTGTAAGAGTTTACTTACCATTTATTAATCATTGTTCCAACATTTGTAAATGTCAATAAGCAATCTCTAAATAATAATTTACGTAGTCATAAATACTATTTTATATGATTTAATAAGGATTTATAAGATTATTAATAAGGTGTTTCATCATAGTATTTTCACAATTTGTTAGTTATTAATAATGTACTACAATGTACTTATACAGGAGTTAACTCAACAATATTTTTATAAGGTATTTGTAAATGGTTGATTAACGGTTTGACTCAACATTTATATACATATTTATACCTGTATTTATATATGTCATCAATGCAGTGGTGTAAAGTACTTAAGTAAAAATACTTTAAAGTACTACTTAAGTAGTTTTTTGTGGTATCTGTACTTTACATTACTATTTATATTTTTGCCTACTTTTACTTCACTACATTCCTAAAGAAAATAATGTCCTTTTTATTCCATACATTGTCCCTGACACCCAAAAGTACTCGTTACATTTTGACAGGAAAATTGTCCAATTCACACACATAAAAAATAACATCTCTGGTCCTCCCTACTGCCTCTGATCGGGTGGACTCACTAAACACAGATGCTTTGTTTGTAAATTATGTCTGAGTGTTGGAGTGTGCCCCAAACCAAATACTTTTAGACTTTTACTCAAGTAGTATGTTACTGGGACTTTCACTTTTACTTGAGTCCTTTTCTATTATGGTATCTTTACTTTTAGTCATGTATGACAATTGAGTACTTTTTCCACCACTGCATGAATGGGATACTGTCACGAACGTTGTTGTAAGAATCGGACCAAGGTGCAGTGTGGTTTGGGTTCATCATCTTTATTTAATGTGAACCGGCAAAAATCAATAAAGAAGAAAGAAACGAACGTGAAGCTATGTAGTGCTAACCAGCAACTAAACACAAAACAAGATCCCACAACAAACAAGTGGGAAAAGGCTGCCTAAATATGATCCCGAATCAAAGACAACGATAGACAGCTACCTCTGATTGGGAACCATACCAGGCCAACATAGAAATAAAAAAACTAGAATGCCCACCCTAGTCACACCCCGACCTAACCCAAAATAGAGAATTAAGGATCTCTAAGGTCAGGGTGTGACAGATACTTGTTAGTTGTTAATGAGTACATTTGTAAATGTGAGTACATGAACTTACTAATACCTCAAATTGATTAATGTAGATCCTTATAAACCATGTACTAATTATTAAACCATTTGCAGCCTCTAATCTAAAGTGTACACTATATATACTTTATAAATGTTAAAACATTTGTTCAATTAAAAACAGAGCATCTCCAGAATAAATTGTATCACATGAACTTGCTTGTGAGAATGCTGTTCATCGACTACAGCTCAGCGTTCAACACCATAGTGCCCACGAAGCTCATCACTAAGCTAAGGACCCTGGGACTAAACCCCTCCCTCTGCAACTGGATCCTGGACTTCCTGACGGGCCGCCCCCAGGTGGTAAGGGTAGGCAACAACACGTCTGCCACGCTGATCCTCAACACTGGGGTCCCCCAGGGGTGTGTACTTAGTCCCCTCCTGTACTCCCTGTTCACTCACAACTGCGTGGCCAAACACGACTCCAACACCATCATTAAGTTTGCTGACGACACAACAGTGGTATGCCTGATCACCGACAACGATGAGACAGCCTATAAAGAGGAGTTCAGAGAACTGGCAGTGTTTAGTTTTGACCAGGACAACAACCTCTCCCTCAATGTGAGCAAGACAAAGTAGCTGATCAGTGTGCCACCAGTAAGTACAGATAGTAACGTTAGTATAAATCCCCTCGCACGGTCCCCGCAGCCGGACAACTTTCTCATGGCTTCTGGAGGAAAATGCTGTAGGAATGCTCAACCGGTGTCGCTCATTCAGCTGACAGAAACTTTCAACCAGTTTTCCCCATTAAGCAGCGAGTCGGAGTCTGAGGCTGAGCCTTCTCTGGTCTCTGCTCCTCCCGTTACGGGGTCTGAGACGCCGAAGCTTCCCACCATTAGCTCTGACAAATTGAAAACCTTAGTCATTGGCGACTCCATTACCCACAGTATTAGACTTAAAACAAATCATCCAGCGATCATACACTGTTTACCAGGGGGCAGGGCTACCGACGTTAAGGCTAATCTGAAGATGGTGCTGGCTTTAGCTAAAACTGGCGAGTGTAGAGAGTATAGAGATACTGCTATCCACGTCGGCACCAACAATGTTAGGATGAAACAGTCAGAGGTCACCAAGCGCAACATAGCTTCAGCGTGTAAATCAGCTAGAAAGATATGTCGGCATCGAGTAATTGTCTCTGGCCCCCTCCCAGTTAGGGGGAGTGATGAGCTCTACAGCAGAGTCTCACAACTCAATCGCTGGTTGAAAACTGTTTTCTGCTCCTCCCAAAAGATAGTGCTGTAGATAATTGGCCCTCTTTCTGGGACTCACCCACAAACAGGACCAAGCCTGGCCTGCTGAGGAGTGATGGACTCCATCCTAGCTGGAGGGGTGCTCTCATCTTATCTACCAACATAGACAGGGCTCTAACTCCTTTAGCTCCACAATGAAATAGGGTGCAGGCCAGGCAGCAGGCTGTTAGCCAGCCTGCTAGCTTAGTGGAGTCTGCCACTAGCACAGTCAGTGTAGTCAGCTCAGCTATCCCCATTGAGACCGTGTCTGTGCCTCGACCTAGGTTGGGCAAAACTAAACATGGCGGTGTTCGCCTTAGCAATCTCCCGAGAATAAAGACCTCCTCCATTCCTGCCATTATTGAAAGAGATTGTGATACCTCACATCTCAAAATAGGGCTACTTAATGTTAGATCCCTCACTTCAAAGGCAGATATAGTCAATGAACTAATCACTGATCATAATCTTGATGTGATTAGCCTGACTGAAACATGGCTAAACCTGATTAATCTATTGTGTTAAATGAGGCATCCCATCCTGGTTACACTAGTGACAATATTCCCCGTGCATGCCGCAAAGGCGGATGTGTTGCTAACATTTACGATAGCAAATTTCAATTTAAAAAAAAAGACGTTTTCATCTTTTGAGCTTCTAGTCATGAAATCTATGCAGCCTACTCAATCACTTTTTATAGCTACTGTTTACAGGCCTCCTGGGCCATATACAGCGTTCCTCACTGAGTTCCCTGAAATCCTATCGGACATTGTAGTCATAGCATATAATATTCTAATTTTTGGTGATTTTAATATTCACATGGAAAAGTCCACAGACCCACTCCAAAAGGCTTTCGGAGCAATCATCGACTCAGTGGGTTTTGTTCAACATGTCTCTGGACCTACTCACTGTCACAGTCATACTCTGGACCTAGTTTTGTCCCATGGGAATAAATGTTGTGGATCTTAATGTTTTTCCTCATAATCCTGGACTATCGGACCACCATTTTATTATGTTTGCAATCGCAACAAATAATCAGCTCAGACCCCAACCAAGGAGTATTAAAAGTTGTGCTATATATTCTCAGACAACCTAAAGATTCCTTGATGCCCTTCCAGACTCCCTCTGCCTACCCAAGGATGTAAAAGGACAAAAATCAGTTAACCACCTAACTGAGGAACTCAATTTAACCTTGCGCAATACCCTAGATGCAGTTGCAACCCCTAAAAACTAAAAACATTTCTCATAAGAAACTAGCTCCCTGGTATACAGAAAATACCCGAGCTCTGAAGCAAGCTTCCAGGAAATTGGAACGGAAATGGTGCCACACCAAACTGGAAGTCTTCCAACTAGCTTGGAAAGACAGTACCGTGCAGTATCGAAGAGCCCTCGCTGCTGCTCGATCATCCTATTTTTCCAACTTAATTGAGGAAAATAAGAACAATCCTACATTTCTTTTTGATACTGTCGCAAAAATAACTAAAAAGCAGCATTCCCCAAGAGAGGATGGCTTTCACTTCAGCAGTAATAAATTCATGAACTTCTTTGAGGAAAAGATTGTGATCATTAGAAAGCAAATTATGGACTCCTCTTTAAATCTGCGTATTCCCCCAAAGCTCAGTTGTTCTGAGTCTGCACAACTCTGCCAGGACCTAGGATCAAGAGAGACACTCAAGTGTTTTAGTACTGTATCTCTTGACACAATGATGAAAATAATCATGGCCTCAAAACCTTCAAGCTGCATACTGGACCCTTTTCCAACTAAACTACTGCAAGAGCTGCTTCCTGTGCTTGGCCCTCCTATGTTGAACGTAATAAACGGCTCTCTATCCACCGGATGTGTACCAAACTCACTAAAAGTGGCAGTAATAAAGCCTCTCTTGAAAAAGCCAAACCTTGACCCAGAACATTTTTAAAATCGGCCTATATCAAATCTAAAAAGCTGTTGCGCAGCAACTCACTGCCTTCCTGAAGACAAGCAATGTATACGAAATGCTTCAGTCTGGTCTTAGACCCCATCATAGCAATGAGACTGCACTTGTGAAGGTGGTAAATTACCTTTTAATGGCGTCAGACCGAGGCTCTGCATCTGTCCTCGTGCTCCTAGACCTTAGTGCTGCTTTTGATACCGTCGATCACCACATTCTTTTGGAAAGATTGGAAACCCATATTGGTCTACACGGACAAGTTCTGGCCTGGTTTAGATCTTATCTGTCGGAAAGATATCAGTTTGCCTCTGTGAATGGTTTGTCATCTGACAAATCAACTGTAAATTTCGATGTTCCTCAAGGTTCCGTTTTAGGACCACTATTGTTTTTAATATATATTTTACTTCTTGGGGATATCATTCGAAAACATAATGTTAACTTTCACTGCCATACGGATGACGCACAGCTGTACATTATTGTTTTTAATTTTATTAATTATAAAAAAAATGTTAACCCCTTTTCGTTGTATCCAATTGTTAGTAGTTACTATCTTGTCTCATCGCTACAACTCCCGTACGGGTTCGGGAGAGACGAAGGTCGAAAGCCATGCGTCCTCCGAAAAACAACCCAACCAAGCCGCACTGCTTCTTAACACAGAGCGCATCCAACCTGGAAGCCAGTTGCACCAATGTGTCGGAGGAAACACCGTGCACCTGGCAACCTTGGTTAGCGTGCACTGCGCCCGGCCCGCCACTTGAGTCGCTAGTGCGCGATGAGACAAGGATATCCCTACCGGCCAAGCCCTGCCTAACCCGGACGACGCTAGGCCAATTGTGCGTCGCTCCATGGACCTCCGGTTCGCGGCCGGTTGCAACAGAGCCTGGGCGCGAACCCAGAAAATAAACTTCAGTTAGTGCTAAATACAGCTGCTAGAATCCTGACTACAACCCCACAACTAGCACTGCGATGCAGTGCCCTAGACCACTGCGCCACCCGGGAGGCCCCACAGCTGTACATTTCAATTAAACATGGTGAAGCCCCAAAATAGGCCTTGCTAGAAGCCTGTGTTTCAGACATAAGGAAGTGGATGGCTGCAAACCTTCTACTTTTAAACTCGGACAAAACAGAGATGCTTGTTCTAGGTCCCAAGAAACAAAGAGATCTTCTGTTGAATATGACAATTAATCTTGATGGTTGTACAGTCGTCTCAAATAAAGCTGTGAAGGACCTCAGCGTTACTCTAGACCCTGATCTCTCTTTTGACAAACATATCAAGACTGTTTCAAGGACAGCTTTTTTCCATCTACGTAACATTGCAAAAATCAGAAACTTTCTGTCCAAAAATGATGCAGAAAAATTAATCCATGCTTTTGTTACTTCTAGGTTAGACTACTGCAATGCTCTTCCTTCCGGCTACCCGGATAAAGCACGAATAAACTTCAGTTAGTGCTAAATACGGCTGCTAGAATCCTGACTAGAACCCCAAAATTTGATCATATTTCTCCAATGCTAGCCTCCCTACACTGGCTTCCTGTTAAGACAAGGGCTGATTTCAAGGTTTTACTGCTAACCTACAAAGCATTACATGGGCTTGCTCCTACCTATCTTTCTGATTTGGTCTTGCCGTACATACCTACACGTACGCTACAGTCACAAGACACAGGCCTCCTAATTGTCCCTAGAATGTCTAAGCAAACAGCTGGAGGCAGGGCTTTCTCCTATAGAGCTCCATTTTTATGGAATGGTCTGCCTACCCATGTGAGAGACGCAGACTCGGTCTCAACCTTTAAGTCTTTACTGAAGACTCATCTCTTCAGTAGGTCATATGATTGAGCGTAGTCTGGCCCAGGAGTGAACGGAAAGGCTCTGGAGCCACGAACCGCCCTTGCTGTCTCTGCCTGGCCAGTTCCCCTCTCTCCACTGGGATTCTCTGCCTCTAACCCTATTACAGGGTCTGAGTCACTGGCTTACTGGTGCTCTTCCATGCCGTCCCTAGGAGGGGTGCGTCACTTGAGTGGGTTGAGTCACTAACGTGATCTTCCTGTCTGGGTTGGCACCCCCCCCGGGTTGTGCTGTGGCGGAGATCTTCGTGGGCTATACTCGGCCTTGTCTCAGGATGGTAAGTTGGTGGTTGAAGATATCCCTCTAGTGGTGTGGGGCTGTGCTTTGGCAAAGTGGGTGGGGTTATATCCTGCCTGTTTGGCCCTGTCCGGGGGTATCATCGGATGGGGCCACAGTGTCTCCTGACCCCTCCTGTCTCAGCCTCCAGTATTTCTGCTGCAGTAGATTATGTGTCAGGGGCTAGGGTCAGTCTGTTATATCTGGAGTACTTCTCCTGTCTTATCTGGTGTCCTGTGTGATTTTTTATATTTTTTTATTTTATTTTAAATTTGACCCCTTTTTCTCCCCAATTTCGTGGTATCCAATTGTTTTTTTAGTAGCTACTATCTTGTCTCATCGCTACAACTCCCGTACGGGCTCGGGAGAGACGAAGGTTGAAAGTCATGCGTCCTCCGATACACAACCCAACCAAGCCGCACTGCTTCTTAACACTGCGCGCATCCAACCCGGAAGCCAGCCGCACCAATGTGTCGGAGGAAACACTGTTCACCTGGCAACCTTGGTTAGCGTGCACTGCGCCCGGCCCGCCACAGGAGTCGCCGGTGCGCGATGAGTCAAGGATATCCCTACCGCTGGGCCAATTGTGCGTCGCCCCACGGACCTCCCGGTCGCGGCCGGTTGCGACAGAGCCTGGGCGCGAAACCAGTCCAGTGTGAATTTAAGTATGCTCTCTCTAATTCTCTCTTTCTCTCTTTCTTTCTCTCTCTCAGAGGACCTGAGCCCTAGGACAGTGCCTCAGGACTACCTGGCATGACGACTCCTTGCTGTCCCCAGCCCACCTGGCCGTGCTGCTGCTCCAGTTTCAACTGTTCCGCCTGCGGCTATGGAACCCTGACCTGTTCACCGGACGTGCTACCTGTCCCAGACCTGCTGTTTTCAACTCTCTAGAGACAGCAGGAGCGATAGAGATACTCTTAATGATCGGCTATGAAAAGCCAACTGAGATTTACTCCTGAGGTGCTGACTTGTTGCACCCTCGACAACTACTGTGATTATTATTATTTGACCATGCTGGTCATTTATGAACATTTGAACATCTTGGCCATGTTCTGTTAAAATCTCCACCCGGCACAGCCAGAAGAGGACTGGCCACTCCTCATAGCCTGGTTCCTCTCTAGGTTTCTTCCTAGGTTTTGGCCTTTCTAGGGAGTTATTCCTACCACCGTGCTTCTACACCTGCATTGCTTGCTGTTTGGGGTTTTAGGCTGAGTTTCTGTACAGCACTTTGAGATATCAGCTGATGTAAGAATGGCTATATAAATACATTTTATTGGATTTAATTTGATCATGGACTACAGGAAAAGGCGGGATGAACAGGCCCCCATTAATATTGACAGGGCTGTAGTGGAGCGGGTCGAGAGTTTCAAGATCCTTGGTGTCAACATCACCAACTAACATGGTCCAAACACACGAAGAAAGTCATGAAGAGGGTACAACAAAACATTTCCCCCCTTAGGAGACTGAAATGATTTGGCTTGGGTCCCAAGATCCTCAATAAGTCCTGCAGCTGCACCATCGAGAGCATCCTGACCGGTTGCATCCCTGTATGATATGGCAACTGTTCGGCATCTGATCGTAAGGCGCTACAGAGCGTAGTGCGTACGGCCCAGTACATCACTGGGACAAGCTTCCTGCAATCCAGAACCTATATAATAGGCGGTGTCAGAGGAAAGCCCATAAAGTTGTCAGAGACTCGAGTCACCAAAGTCATAGACTTTTTTCTCTGCTATCGCACGGCAAGCAGTACCAGAGCTCCAAGTCTAGGACCAAAAGACTCCTTAACAGCTTCTACCTCCAAGCCATAAGACTGCTGAACAATTAATCAAATGGCCACTGGACTATTGACATTGACACCCCCCCTCCATTTGTTTTGTATACTGCTGCTACTCATTGTTTAATATCTATGCATAATCACTTCACCCCTACCTACATGTACAAATTACCTCAACTAACCTGTACCCCTGCATACTGACTCGGTACCGGTACTCCTTGTATATAGCCTCATTATTGTTATTTTATGGTGCTACTTTTTATGATTTTTTACTTCAGTTTATTTGGGAAATATTTTCTTAACTCTTCTTGAACTGCATTGATGTTTAATGGCTTGTAAGTAAGCATTTCACGATAAGGTCTACACTTGTTGTATTCAGTGCATGTGACAAATACAGTTTGATTTGATTTGAACAATTTCAGGTACATATTTTATAAGCAGCCATTAACAAAATCCTGAGAAATCACAAGTGATCATCAACTTCGGCAACTTGCACTTGAGCCAGAAGTATATGTGCAGTGCTAAACTATATACAGTACCAGTTAAAATTTTGGACACACCTACTCATTCCAGGGTTTTTCTTTATTTGTACTATTTTATACATTGTAGAATAATAGTTAAGACATCAAAACTATGAAATGTAACATATGGAGTCATGTAGTAATCAATAAAGTGTTAAACAAACCCCAAATATATTTTATATTTGAGATTCTTCAAAGTAGCCACCCTTTGCCTTGATGACAGCTTTGCACATTCTCGGCATTCTCAAATCAAATCAAATTGTATTGGTTACATACACATGATTAGCCGATGTAATGCGAGTGTTAAGAAATGGCTATGTTTCTAGTTCCGACAGTGCAGTGATATCTAACAAGTAATCTAACAATTCCCCAACAGCTACCTAATACACACAAATCTAAAGGGATGGAATACGAATATGTACATATAATTATATGGATGAGTGATGGCCAAGCGGCATAGGCAAGATACAATAGATTGTATAAGATACAATATACTGTACACATATGAGATGAGTAATGTAAGATATGTAAACATTATTAAAGTGGCATTGTTTAAAGTGACTAGTGAGTCTCTATGGAGTTAGCAGCCTAACTGAGTTAGTGATTGCTGTTTAGCAGTCTGATGGCCTTGAGATAGAAGCTGTTTTTCAGTCTCTTGGTCCCAGCTTTGATGCACCTGTACTGACCTCACCTTCTGGATGGTAGAGGGGTGAATAGGCAGTGGCTCAGGTGGTTGTTATCTTTTTGGCCTTCCTGTGACATTGGGTGCTGTAGGTGTCCTGGAGGGCAGGTAGTTTGCTCCCTGTGATGCGTTGTGCAGACCGCACCACTCTCTGGGGAGCCTTGCGGGTGAGTACGCTGCAGTTGCCGTACCAGGCGGTGATACAGCCTGACAGGATGCTCTCAATTGTGCAACTGTAAAAGTTTGTCAGTGTTTTAGGTGACAAGCCACATTTTTTCAGCCCCCTGAGGTTGAAGAGGCGCTGTGGTGCCTTCTTCACCACACTTTCTGTGTGGATGGACCATTTCAGTTTGCCTGTGATGTGTACGCCGAGGAACTTAAAACTTTCCACCTTCTGTCCCTTTGATGTGGATAGGGTGGTGCTCCCTCTGCTGTTTCCTGAAGTCCACGATCATCTCCTTTGTTTTGTTGACGTTGAGTGAGAGGTTATTTTCCTGACACCACACTCTGAGTGCCCTCACCTCCTCCCTGTAGGCTGTCTGTGTTGTCTGCAAACTTGATGATTGAGTTGGATGCGTGCATGGCCACGCAGTCGTGGGTGAACAGGTAGTACAGAAGGGGGCTGAGCACACACCCTTGTGGGGCCTCAGTGTTGAGGGTCAGCGAAATGAAGATGTTGTTTGCTACCTTTCCCACCTGGGGGCGGCCCGTCAGAATGTCCAGGACCCAATTGCACAGGGCAGGGTTGAGACCCAGGGCCTCCAGCTTAATGATGAGCTTGGATGGAATCCCTAGTGAACTCACAGTTAAAAAACGTCTTAATTGAAAAGAACATACTGTGCGGGGTTCAGTCTGGCTTTAGATTGGGGCACAGCTATGGCAGTGGCAAATTACATCATTAATGCACTTGATAAAAAGCAACATTGTGCTGCTCTGTTTGTGGATTTATCAAAGGCCTTTGATTCAGTTGACCATGAATTGTTGCTAGCTAGACTCAGAAACATTGGTCTCAGTGAAGGGACAGTACATTGGTTTAGGAATGATCTTTCTGACAGAACCAATGTGTATATACTAACAATCACAAGTCTAGCTTTCTTGAGATTAATATAGGTGTGCCCCAGGGTTCCATTTTATCTCCAGTGTTGTTCTCAATTTGTATTAATGATTTGGGAAATGGGATGCAACCAGCAAAGTTACATCTATATGCTGATGATGCAGTCATATATATTCATGTGCTCCTTCTCTGGTTCAGGCTGTTGAAGAGCTCCAGACTGCTTTTCAGTCACTGCGGGCCTCCCTTCATGCTCTAAAACGGGTCTTGAATGTACAAAAAACTAAATTCATTACCTTTACCAGAGCTAGAACTCTAACAGAGAAGGTTAGCATTGTTACATCTGGTGGCTTATCCATTGAAAAAGTGTCATCCTACAAATATCTAGGTATTTGGATGGATGACAAGTTGTCCTTTAAAGTTCATGTGGATAATCTTGTGACAAAGCTTACATTGAAATTGGGTTTTTATTTTCATAATAAGGTTTGCTTCCTGCTTATGGCTAGAAAGAAGCTTGTTCAGGCGACTTTTCTCTCTGTAATTGATTATGGTGACTTGTTGTATATGCATGCAGCCTCCTCTGACTTACAGAGACTGGACTCTGTTTATCATGCATCCTTGCGCTTTATTACAAATGCCAAGTCACTCACCCAACATTGCACCTTGTACCAAATGGTAAGTTGGACCTCACTTTATATGTGCAGAAAGATACATTTGTGTGTGTTCATCTACAAAGCCCTTTTGGGTAAACTCCCTCTTTACCTCTGTAGTCTGGTCTCCTTCACCACCAGCAGTTACCATCCCCGGTCTGCTAGGTGGTTGCTACTTAATGTCAAGCCTACCCCCTACTTTTTCGAACATTCTGTTAAAAATCGCGCAACATTTCAGCGTCCTGCTACTCACGCCAGGAATATAGTATATGCATATGATTAGTATGTGTGGATAGAAAACACTCTCACGTTTCTAAAACTGGTTAAATCACGGCTGTGACTATAACAGAGCGTGTGTCTCATCGAAAAGCGCAAGAAAAACTGATCACTGAAAACTGAAAAAAATATAAATGCGCCACTTGCATGTATTGTCTATGGGACACCAAATTAAATGGGGCTTAGATTGCAAGTCCTACAGCTTCCACACGATGTCGCCAGTCTTGTCAATTGCCTGGACGTTGTTTCTTGGTCAAACGAAGAAGAGAGACCCCTTTCCATCCGGTCTCCGACAGGAAGTTTTGGAAGAGAGATTTCCGAACATGATTTGAAGACGTGGAGCTATTGAATACACATCGCCCTGTGATCAATTTGATAGATTATTAACGTTTACTAATACCTAAAGTTGGATTACAAAAGTATTTCGAAGTGTTTTGTGAAAGTTTATCGTCGACTTTTTGGATTTTAAAAAATGACGTAGCGTTTTCAAACTGTGTTTTTTTATGGATCACACAGTTTTCATAGATCGATATTTAGGGTATGTATGGACCGATTTAATCGGAAAAAAAGACCCAATAGTGATGTTTATGGGACATATAGGAGTGCCAACAAAGAAGCTCGTCAAAGGTAATGAATGTTTTATATTTTATTTCTGCTATTTGTGTAGCGCCGGCTACGCTAATTCTTTTGTTTACGTCGCCTTCAGGTATTTCGGGGTGTTGCATGCTATCAGATAATAGCTTCTCATTAATAGCTTCTCATGCTTTCGCCGAAAAGCATTTTAAAAATCTGACTTGTTGGCTAGATTCACAACGAGTGTAGCTTTAATTCAGTACCCTGCATGTGTGTTTTAATGAACGTTTGAGTTTTAACGAGTGCTATTAGCATTTGGCGTAGCGCATTTGCATTTCCAGATGGCTGGGCGGGACGCAGACGTCTCAGGGGACACTAAAAGGTTAAAGTCCCCAGGACATTCACAGTACTAGGCAAGACTGCCTTCTCTTCTTGTGCACCAGAGGCATGGAATAGTCTATAATCCATGCTTCATCTATATATGTTAGTGCCACTGAATGAATTTAAAATATTGATGGGAGACTGTTACGGAGGAGTGTAAATGCTTTTTTTAGGCTGGATCATGTTGTATATTTTAATGATGTAATGTATTGATCGTTGCTTCCTTCTTGGCCAGGTCTCCCTTGAAAAAGAGTCTCTGGGTCTCAATTGGCTTTTCCTGGTTAAATAAAGGTTAAATAAATACATAAAATGGCACTATGGTGTTGAATGCTGAGCTGTAGTCAATGAACAGCATTGTTACATAGGTATTCCTCTTGTCCAGATTCCTTTTGTCCTCTTGTCCAGATGGTGTAGCAGTGCAGACGTTGTTTGTCGTTTTCCTGTGTAAATTTGGTATTTTTTGTCTTTTTTGTATATATTTCCGGCAACCCACCTCACTCAATGTGATACGGATCTGCTATTTTTAGACCTTATAGCCAGAATCCCCATCAGAAGCTAGCCATCAGGAGCTAACCAGCTAATTAGCTACTAGCTATTTAGTAATTGTTAGCCACTGCTAGCGGCCTTTACCTTTAGCACAGACACCAGACGCTTTTACCCTGGATAATATCTGCCAGCCTGCCAGTCTGCATATCGGACTGTTTTTCTCCACTACAACACCGGCTTCCTGCCGTAAGCCCTGGACCATTACTCCAAAACATTGCAGCTAGCTAGCTGCCACCGAGTGGCCAAGCCCTGAAGCTAGCCTTGAGCCAGGCCCATCTCCCGGCCTGCTCAGTGGACCCTATGATCACTCGGCTACGCAGCTGATACGTTCCAGACTCTTCACTAACACGACTAGAATCCACGACATCACCGGATTCCTGCCGTAAACTCTGGAACTTTGCATCGGATCATTGCTGCTAGCTAGCTGCTACTGAGTGGCTATAGTGGCTAACGCCCTTGTCCCGAAGCTAGCACCAGTTAGCCGCGAGCCAGGCTTATCTCCCGGCTAGCAAACAAAATTACTCCAGCTACAATACCTCTTTTGACAACTGGCCTGGACCCTTTGTCGACACGGAGCCCCGCTGTTCCATCACAACTGGTATGCCAACATAATTCCGTCCGTTGTGTCCTCAATCGACCTTTGCCGGATGTCGGAGCAGACGCTTCTACTGGCCCCGGCCTGCTAACTTTTAAAAAAAAAGCTGTGTCTCCCGCTTGCTAGCGTAGTAACGACTACATAGCAGCTTCCCTGTTTCATCTATTGCTGTTCACTGGACCCTATGATCACTTGGCTATATAGCTGTTGCCTGCTGGACTGTTCATTAATCACAGTACTCCATTTTGTTTATTTTGTTTATCTGTCGGCCCCAGCCTCGAACTCAGGCCCTGTGTGTAGTTAACTGATCCTCTCTGCCCATTCATTGCCATTTTACCTGTTGTTGTTGCTGTTGTCTTAGCTGATTAGCTGTTGTTGTCTTACCCATTGTTGTCTTAGCTAGCTCTCCCAATCAACACCTGTGATTGCTTTATGCCTCCCTTTATGTCTCTCTCTAATGTCAATATGTCACGCTCTGATGAGGAGGAGTAGTAAGGATCGGAGGACCAAAGCGCAGCGTGATGTGAATACATTCTTTTAATGGAAAACTAAATAACACGAAGTACACTAAACAAACAAAATAACAAAACGAACGTGACCGCTATCAACACAGAGTGCAAACATGCAACATCCATAGACATTGATAATCACCCACGAAATACTCAAGGAATATGGCTGCCTAAATATGGTTCCCAATCAGAGACAACAATAAACAGCTGCCTCTAATTGAGAACCAATCTAGGCAACCATAGACATACAAAACCCCTAGACTGGTCACAACCCCATAAACATACAAAAGCCCTAGATAGAAAAAACATATAATCACCCATGTCACACCCTGACCTAACCAAAATAATAAAGAAAACAAAGAATACTAAGGTCAGGGCTTGACACAATATGCCTTGTATACTGGTGTTTAGGATAGTTATCATTGTTTTAGTTCCCTGCAGAGCCCCTAGTCCCACTCAACATGCCTCAGATACCTCTTTTGTCCCACCTCTCACACATGCAGTGATCTCACCCAGCATAACTAGTGCGTCCAGAGATGCAATCTCTCTTATCGTCACTCAATGCCTAGGTTTATCTCCATTGTACCCGCACCATACCATATCCCTGTCTGTACATTACGCCCTGAATCTTTCCTACCATGCACCCAGAAATCTGCTCCTTTTATTCTCTGTCCCCAACGCATTAGACGACCAGTTTTGATAGCCTTAAGCCGTACCCTCATACTACTCCTCCTCTGTTCCTCGGGTGATGTGGAGGTTAACCCAGGCCCTGCGTGTCCCCAGGCGCTCTCATTTGTTGACTTCTGTAACCGTAAAAGCCTTTGTTTCATGCATGTTAACATCAGAAGTCTCCTCCCTAAGTTTGTTTTACCCACTGCCTTAGCACACTCCGCCATACCTGATGTCCTTGGCGTACCTGAATCCTGGTTTAGGAAGGCCACCAAAAAAATCTGAGATCTCCATCCCCAACTACAACATTGAAAAATGAATCTCTCCAGAAATAAGTCTCTCACTGTTGCCGTCTGTTATAGACCACCCTCATCTCTCAGCTGTTCCCTGGACACCATATGGGAATTGATTTCCCACCATCTATCTAGGTGACCTAAACTGGGATATGCTTAACACCCCGGCAGTCCTACAATCTACCTCGTACCCCTGCACATTAACTCGGTACTGGTACTCCTTCTATATAGCCTCATTATTGTTATTTTATTGTGTTACTTTTTCCTTTTTCCCCTTCTTGTTTGCTAATGTCTTACTTTTTAACTCTGCATTTTTGGGAAAGGGATCGTAAGTAAGCATTTCACGGTAAAATCTAAACCTGTTGAATTTCGCACATTTGACAAATAAAATGGTATTTTATTTTATTTGTATGGTATGTGTCTTCCCACCCCCAACTGATAGTACCATTCAATTCAATAATAACAAAAGACACTAAAAAGTAATAGATCTGTAGCGGGTTGCGTAATTGGCGGCAGAGAAGTCAGGCGCAGGAGAGCAGAACTGGGTAATAACCGGAGATTTATTAAGCAAAACCAACGGCATCCAGAACAAGATAAATAGGCACAAAAATAACCCGTCGTGTGCTCACGGGGAATGTGCACAAGCACTACAATAAACAATCCCACACAAAGACACGGGGGGAACAGAGGGTTAAATACACAACAAGTAAATGAGGGAATTGAAACCAGGTGTGTGGAAAAACAAAACAAAACAAATGGAAAATGAAACAATCCCACACAAAGACACGGGGGTGGAACAGAGGGTTAAATACACAAGGGGCCCCCGCCCAACGCCTCGATGTCTAGATGGGGCGGAGAATCTCTGGCACCTCAGACTCCTGGAGTGGGCCAACCACCACCGGCCTGAGGAGAGACACTTGGAACGAGGGGTTAATACGGTAATCAGGGGAAGCTGTAACCTATAACTAACCTCGTTCACTCTCCTCAGGACTTTAAATGGCCTCACAAACTGCGGGCCCAGCTCCCAGCAAGGCAGGCGGAGGGGCAGGTGGAGGGGCAGGTGGAGGGTCGATAGCCAGACCCAGTCCCCCCGGTGCGAACACCGGGGCTTCGCTACGGTGACGGTCTGCGCTGGCATTCTGGTGCAGCACGGCCCACTGGAGGTGAACATGGATGGCGTCCCATGTCTCCTCCATGCGCCTGAACCAGTCGTCCACCGCAGGAGCCTCGGTCTGACTCTGATGTCAAGGTGCCAGAACTGGCTGGTACCCCAATACGCACTGGAAGGGGGAGAGGTTAGTGGAGGAGTGGCGGAGCCATTTCGGCCCAAGGCACGAACGCTGCCCACTCCCCCGGCCGATCCTGGCAATACGACCGCAGAAACCTGCCCACATCCTGGTTCACTCTCTCCACCTGCCCATTACTCTTGGGATGAAACCCCGAGGTAAGGCTGATCGAGACCCCCAGACATTCCATGAACGCCTTCCAGACCCTCGAAGTGAACTGGGGACCTTGATCAGATATTATATCCTCAGGCACCCCGTAGTGCCGGAAGACGTGCGTAAACAAGGCCTCCACAGTCTGTAGGTCCGTAGGGAGACCGGGCAGAGGGAGGAGACGGCAGGACTTAGAGAACCGATCCACAACGACCAGGATCGTGGTGTTCCCCTGTGAGGGAGAGATCGGTAAGAAAATCCACCGACAGGTGCGACCAAGGCCGCCTGGGAATGGTTAAGGGGTGTAGCTTCCCTCTGGGCAGGTGCCTAGGAGCCTTACACTGAGCGCACACTGAGCAGGAGGAAACATAAACTCTCACGTCCTTGGTCAATGTATGCCACCAGTACTTCCCAACCAAACAGCGCACCATCTGACTGATCCCAGGATGACCAGAGGAGGGTGACATGTGGGCCCAATAGATCGCCTGGTCACGGACAGCAGATGGAACGTACAGACGCCCAGCGGGACATTGGAGGAGAGCGGGCTCTGCAAGTAACGCCTACTCAATGTCCGCGTCCAGCTCCCATACTACCGGCGCCACCAGGCAGGAGGCCAGGAGTATGGGAGTGGGATCCATGGGCCACTCCTCTGTGTCATACAGTCGGGACAGTGCGTCTGCTTTCACGTTTTGGGAACCTGGTCTGTAGGAAAGGGAAGAAACAAAAGGGTGATAAACATGGCCCACCTTGCCTGGTGAGGGTTCAGTCTCCTCGCTGCCCGGATGTACTCCAGATTGCGGTGGTCAGTCCAGATGAGAAAAGGGTGTTTAGCCCCCTCATACCAATGTCTCCACGCCTTCAGAGCCTTGACAACAGCCAACAGCTCCCGGTCCACCACGTCATAGTTTCGCTCCACCGGGCTGAGCCTCTTCAAGATGAAGGCACAGGGGCGGAGCTTTGGTGGCGTAGCCGAGCGCTGAGCGAGTCGGAAATGCGGTACCCTGGGAAGGAGACGAACTGCTAGAAGAACAGGCATTTCTCAGCCTTGATGTACAGATCATGCTCCAGTCGACCAAGCACCCTGCGCACCAGGGACACATGCTCGGCACGTGTAGCAGAGTAAAACAGAATGTCATCAATATACACCACTACACCCTGCCAGTGCAGGTCCCTGAAAATCTTGTCTACAAAGGCTTGGAAGACTGATGGAGCATCCATCAACCCGTACGGCATGACGAGGTACTCATAACGCCCTGATGTCGTACTGAATGCCGTCTTCCACTCGTCTCCCTCCCGGATATACACCAGGTTATAAGCACTCCTGAGATCTAGTTTGGTGAAGAAGCGCACCCCGTGCATTGACTCAATCGGCGTGGCGATAAGAGGTAGCAGGTAACTGTACCTCACCGTGATCTGATTTAGGCCTTGGTAGTCAATACACTGGCGCAGACCTCCCTCCTTCTTCTTCACAAAAAGAAACGCGAGGAGGCGGGTGAAGTAGAGAACCGAATGTACCCCTGACGCAGGGATTCAGAGACATATGTTTCCATAGCCGCCGTCTTCGCCTGTGAGAGGGGATACATGTGACTCCAGGGAAGTGCAGCGTCTACCAGGAGATTTATCGCACAATCGCCCTGTCGATGGGGTGGTAATTGAGTCACCTTCTTTTTGGAGAAGACAAGAGCCAAATCGGCATATTCTGGGGGAATGCGCACGATGGAGACCTGGTCTTTATAGCGGCAGCATGGAATTACAATGATATTGTGAGCAAATAATTAATAGGAAACAACTTTGCCATATTATGATATTGTCAAATTTACTTTAGAGAAATGGCAATGTTGCCAATTACTATTACTTAAAAAGGGCTCAGCGGTCTAAGGTGCTGCATCTCAGTGCTAGAGGCGTCACTACAGATCCTGATCCGATCCTGGGCCGTATCACAACTGGCCATGATTAGGAGTCCCATAGGGGAGCGCACAAGTGGCCCAGCATCGTCCGGGTTAGGGTTCGGCCGTCATTGTAAATAAGAATTTGTTCTTAACTGACTTGCCAAGTTAAATAAATAAATATAATTCAAATAAATAAAACATTTGTGAAAAATAGCTAGCAATGCTAACGTTAGCTAGCTAAAATATTGTCACGTTCTGACCTTAGTTCTTTTGTTATATCTTTGTTTTAGTATGGTCAGGGCATGAGTTGGGTGGGTTGTCTATGTTCCCTTTTCTATGATTTGGGATTTCTGTGTTTGGCCTGGTATGGTTCTCAATCAGAGGCAGCTGTCAATTGTTGTTCCTGCTTGAGAACCATACTTCGATAGCCTGGTTTCACTTTTGAGTTGTGGGTGATTTTTTTCCGTGTTTCCACACGTGACTTTTTCGCTTGTTTCGTTTTTTCAATTTGTTATTTTGTAGTTTAGTGTTCATGTAAATAAAGTACCGTTATGGACACTCCTCAGAGGAGGAAGAAGAAACTCAGAGGAGGAAGAAGAAACACAAATATGGTGGTCCCCTCAATCTTAGTTAGCTGGCTAACACCGGGCCCAGGTGTTTCCCATGTAGCTGACGACCCTCCCAACTCCGCCCACCAGCATCCTAATAAGGAAATAACAGAGAGAGAATATGGCAGACAGAGTGGGAGGGTCGTCACATTCCCCCCCATAAAACCGGGGACCAACAAGGACCCCGGAACAAAATACCAGCCTAAGTTCCAAATTGACACAGCTTCTGCGCCACAAATTGATGAGGGTTTACGTGTTCACACTTACAATTTGCCCCAGCCAACCTCCTCCCCAGACCTCAGCGACCTTCGCACAGGAAGCAACATTTAAGAGGAAATAAGAAAACAAGACCAGGAGGGAGCAGACAGGACAGAGAGTACACGACAATACGAAACAATGGTCAGTCACGTAAACATTTAGGAACAGGGCGCACGAGAGAGCGCATCAGCAATCACGTTTTCAGTCCGCCGGATGTGCCTCACATCGAGATGGAATGATTGTAAAAATAAACACCATCGCATTATCCTCTGGTTTGGACACATCATGGACCTCAAAAAAGTGAGAGGGTTATGGTCGGTGTAGACCACAATGGGCACTACCCCCGACCCGACATACACTTCGAAGTGTTGTAGCGCCCAAATGAGTGCTAGCGCTTCCTTTTCAATAACCGAATACGAGTACAGACCAAAGGGTGTAATAAAGGCAGAGATTTCACGTGCCCTACTCGTCAGTGGCACCGCACCTGCCAATAGCCTTTTAACAGGTCAAATTTGCTCACAAACTTAGCTGCACCGACTTGATCAACACAGTCCTCCATCCGAGGAAGAGGAAATGAATCTGGCTTTGTGACACTGTTTACCTTACGGTAGTCCGTTAAAAAACGGTTTGTTCCATCCGGTTTACTGACCAAGATACAGGGAGAAGCCCAACAGGAGAAAGAAGGCTCTGCTATCTTACTCTCCAGCATGTACTTGACCTCAGCATCCAGACAACGTAGTTTCTCTGAAGAAACTCTATAGAACCGCTGACGAATGGGGTCAGCACCTCCAATGTCAATATCATGTTCTATTAAGTTTGTACGTGTAGGTGTATCAGAAAACAAACCTGGAAATCTCTGAATAAGACCAACCATCTCTTTCCGCCCATCAACAGGTAGGTGAGTGAGAAGACTGTCTAAAATATCCAGTGTTTCTGAATTTTTCAATCTACCCTGCAATATACAATCGTCAGGACCAGGAACATCTTCCTCCTCATGCACAGATCTAGGAGGACAAGAACACAAGGAAACAACGGTATCAGCCAAAAGAACAGGTTTTACCGTCCTCTGTAGAATCCCACTGTTCAGTCTCAGAGGAACGTGCATAATAGGGTTTTAACAGATTTACATGGCACAGCTGGTGTGCTTTCCTCCGTTCTAGAGTGGCAACTAGATAATTTTGCTCAGTGTACTGGCGCACCACTGTATATGGACCTTGAAACTTGGCTTGAAAAGGAGAACCAACAATTGGCAGCAGAGCAAGAACCTCGTCACCTGGACTAAAGTGACGAGGCTCAGTTCGGCGATCAAATATGCCCTTCATCCTCTCCTGTGAAGATGATAACTTCTCTTTAGCCATTTCACCAGCGGCGTACAGTCGTCGCCGGAAATCACACACATATGATAATAGGGACTGAGGAGGCTCGGGAGACTTCCAGTCATCCTGGAGAACAGATAAAAGTCCACGCACCCTATGTCCAAACACAAGGTCATTTGGACTGAAACCTGTGCTCTCCTGTGAAACTTCCCTAGCGGCTAACAGTAACCAAGGCAACCCCTCCTCCCAATCCTTATCCATCTCAGTACAATAAGCTCTCAACAAAGACTTAAGTGTTTGATGGAAACGTTCCAGTGCTCCTTGACTTTGCGCGTGATAGGCGCTAGACAAATTGTGTTTAATATGGAGCTGTTGAAGAACCTGACTAAACAGATTAGAGGTAAAATTAGATCCTTGATCACTCTGAATGACCTTAGGGATTCCAAATAATGAGAGAAACTGAGTCAATGCTTTTAACACCGATTTAGTCGTGATAGATCGGAGAGGATAGGCAGCAGGAAACCTAGTGGTCTGACACATCACAGTGAACAGGTAACTGCTACCCTTTTTAGAACGAGGCAGAGGACCCACACAGTCAATAATCAGATACTCAAAAGGTTGGCTGAGTACAGGAATAGGAAACAATGGTACTGGTTTAATAGCTTGATTAGGCTTACCAGTTAATTGACAGGTGTGACAAGTTTTGATCAAATCAGAAACATCCCTCTTTAATCTAGGCCAAAATAAATGTCTTAATATGCGATTGTAGGTTTTCCTCACCCCCATATGTCCAGCAACGTCGCTGTGAGAAGTTTCCAACACCAACTCACAAAGCTTAACTGGTACAACAACCTGACTAATTGCCTCCCCCAGAAAACAACTATCATGAGACACCCACTTTCTCATCAGGACATCCTCTTGGAGAAAATAGCCATGGGCGACATCTCCCAACTGTTCTACAGGCACAATTTGATCACGCAACTCTTCCAACGTGGGGTCATCCCGTTGCGCATTGATTAGATCTGACCGGGTTACAGATAACGGGATAACAGGGAAAACAGTGACATACTTTGTATTATTATCATTAGTCGGCGCAGTAACCAGTTCGCCACGGCTCATAGAACGTGTCACTGCACACGCAGAGAACACCTCTGGGAAACTCTGTACACTCTCATCAGGAATCCCAACAAATGACGGCTTAGTGGAAACCACTAGAGATGGAAACACGACTGGCCATACACGCTCACCAGCCAAGTTATTCCCAAGGATAACGTCGATACCCTCAATAGGCAACGAAGGACGCACCCCCACAACAACTTCACCCTTCACCAGCCCACAATCCAACATCAGTTTATGCAATGGAACTGACAGAGTGTTCAAACCTATTCCCCTAATTAGAACACTATTCCCCGAATCAGTCTCAGCAGAAAAGGGTAACACAGACTCCAACACAAATGATTCAGAGGCACCTGTGTCTCTCAGGATCTTCACTGGCACTAGGTCTTTACTTCCTAACATAGACACAAAACCTTCCGTAATGAAAGGTAAATAGTCTGGATCAATATGGACTTTCACATTCTCCTGGGCTTGAGGAAATGAGTCATGAGTGAACTGATGTGGAACAGGTGCAGCTAACGCGGTAGGCTTAGATTTAGCATAAGCACCCTTTGACCTGAGAAGTGGACATTCGTTTTTCCAATGACCTGAACCTTGACAGTAGTGACACTCCTGCCCAAAGTCAGCTTTACCATGGGAGTCAGGCTCAACCCTAGTTGAATAGAACTCTGCCCGTGAACCAAAGTATCTCGGTGAGCGAAGCCCAAATCTATCCGAACGCCCCCACTCTTTTCGAATACGGGGCTCTGCAAAGACACTTTTGTGAGTCAACACATACTCGTCCGCCAAAACCGCAGCTTCAGCAACATTCTTTACCTTCTGTTCGTTAATATACGTGGCAATACGATCAGGAATTGTGTCCTTAAATTGCTCTAACATAATCAGATCACACAGCCCTTGGAAAGTCACAACTGCAGAGGCGGAACACCAGCGATTAAATTGTAAAGATAACTGTCGCGCAAACTCAACATGAGTCTGCTTATCATCCCTTTTTAAAGTTCTAAATCGTTGGCGGTAAGCCTCAGGGACCAGTTCATAAATCTGTAACACAGCTGTTTTAACTTTATCATAACTGGTACTGTCTAGTGCACTAAGAGCTGAATATGCTTCCTGTGCTTTACCAGTCAGCACACACTGCAACATTAAAGTGCGGTCAGAATCAGGCCAACTCCTAGCGTCAGCAACCCGCTCAAACAACGAAAAGAATGTCTCGGGGTCCTTTTCATTAAACTGAGGCAATAACCGTAAGTTCCCAACAATATCAAATGTCTCTGGGGCACGACCAAAAGCAGAACTACCCCTAGGTAAATCTGGGTCACCTTCCCAAAACAAACTCTCCCCTGAGATCTTTCCTTCCCTAACCAACTCTATACGTTCTTGTTGCAACTTGATTTTAGCACGCTCCATATCTCGTTTAAATGCCAATTTCTTTTCATACTTTACATCATGCTCTACTTCTCACGATCATGCTGCCGATCATGCTCTCTCTTCTCACGATCATGCTGCCGATCATGCTCTCTCTTCTCACGATCATGCTGCCGATCATGCTCTCTTCTCACGATCATGCTCCAGCTGTAACAAAAGCAGTTCTTTCTGCTGTTCAAAAAGAAGGCTACTAGGGCTAACCGATGGAATGGCCATTGTAACGTTATGGGGAGACGACAAATCCTCAGCAGAGGCTGGCCCAGTGGTAACTTCAAGAATACCACTCTCCATCAGATTGGCCTTCAATATCAACCTAATAGAATTCTTTAGACGTTTATCACTAATCTCAACCTTGTAGTGTTCCGCGACCTTCAACAGCTGTTCTTTAGTACCTAAATCTAACAATTCCTCTGATGGAGAGCGAATGAACTTATCTACATAAGATGCCATAATCACAAAAAAAATTCTCGCTCTTCCCTTCTGCTGAGCACACCAGACCACAACCAGAGAATTGACAATCACCCTGAGCACCACAGAAGAGAGATGAGATACGGAGCTTCCCCAAAACCTACAATAACTCAACCCTAGTCTTCGTGCAGATTTGCGGTGGGAATTTACGCACTGTAGCCCGCTGGCAAGGAAAAACTCCCCAGCATGCTGGCAAATTCCACCAAGCCACGGATGTGCCCCCGAGACAACTGCTCAGTCCACAGACACCACACAAAAATAACAAACATTAACCATGCCCAACATATTCCAAAAAATGAAACACGTCGCTAAACCTATCAGGGGAAAAAGGCTATAGCTCCGGGTAGCAAGTTCCACTACCCTACCCAAATCTCCCACCGAGGTACACAGCCGATAACTCACCTCAGACTGACGTCCCAACAGAAAGTAGAACAAGAGTTCAGGCTAGGCAGGGCCTGGAAACTAACCATTATACTCTCTCCAACACAGCACACAAACCAAACCACAAAGGCAACCAATACTGGGCCTATCAAAATCAAACAAAATATGCAAACCAAACACGTACCTCCACGGTCTCCCAAACCAATAGTTCAAAGATCCCGGATGAGCCCCCACTTGTCACGAACCGGCTCAAAGCCCGTAACAAAAGGGAGACAACGTGGAGATAAGGAGTAACAAAAGATATATTTATTAACTAAAGCAACTAAGGAAAATATACAATGGTGTGTGTAATCAGTAATCAGTAGTGTAAGTGAGTGTTTTGCATGCATGAATGTGATAATGCAGGGTGTTGAAAGATGTTGTCACAAACAACCCAAAAACCACCAAGAAACACAACAAAATCCATAAAGGTGTCTGTATGCATGGAGAGAGTCTCCTCCATGAATGGGGAAGTGGTGTATTTATCCTGGGAGACACCGGGCCCAGGTGTTTCCCATGTAGCTGACGACCCTCCCAACTCCGCCCACCAGCATCCTAATAAGGAAATAACAGAGAGAGAATACGGCAGACAGAGTGCGAGGGTCGTCACAATCTGGCAACATCACAACCATGACAGAAGGTTTTCCTACTAAATATTTGCCTTCTTTTGAAATGTTATTGTGTTTCCAAGCCATATCCGAGTTGTATCGAGGTAGTATTATGTTAGAAAGCTATGCTAGCAATGATAGGTCAGCTGTGCTAGCAATGATGATAATGATTATGAAAATATACATAACCAGATACATAACCAGCAGTCTATGGTCTAGATACAGGTATACTCACCACCATTGGGGATCAACGAACTCAAACCACCTATTCCGCAAGGTGGAGTCCTTCAGCAGGGGATGCAAACCATAGTTGGCTGTGCATCCTGTTGGAAGCCTGTATTGTCAAACCGGAGCTGGATAAATGGTCAATCCCTATAGGGCTTTTCAGTCACAAACGGAGACCCATTCAGTGAAGGGAAGCGAAGTGGATGGAGGGGCGATTTGCATGTGGAGCTTGGCAAAAGGAGGAATGAATTGTTGACAAACCTTAATTTACTCCCCGTGATGCACTCAGATTCCAAATTCAATTTTGACACTGGAATAAATGTTTCTGACTCATATCGATGCCACGTAGGCCATTTTCAAAGGGATTAGTTGTTTTTTTAGGGGCAGTCATTCTTCAAGAAACATTATGGTATTAAGAAAAACTATTTAAAAAGAACAGAAAAATATATTTTGAGGTTAATAATGTTACTTGACTCCTAAGTATCCCATTATCGAAGCCGCAAAATCGAGAATATTGAAATAGTGCTAGTTTTTTATTAAACTGCCTTTTTAATCAGCATGCTATGCGAGCATATGCTAAAGAAGTTTATTGGATTCCACAACAATTCTTGCAGCAACTTTAGATTAGGGGCTGCAAAATAGTTTACTAATAACTAGTAAATGGTTTATAACATTTCTACATTAATCATCCACTGACATATTTGTAAGTGCATGTATTCACATTTATAAATGCACTAATAAAAACGTATAAATATACCATTCATGACATTTCAATACATCTATAAATATGTACAGTACATAAATGGTGAGTCATACCATTAATCGACCATAAAAATACCTTATGATCTTATGAGTTGACATTAACCCCTTTATAATTGGTTTATATGTACAGTAGTAGTACATTATTGTCACGAATCCCGTTTCCTGAGTCTGTTTTTTTGCCTGTGTTCTGTCCTGGAGTGTTTTTTCCGGCGTCCTGGAACGCACCCTGTCTGGTGGCCAGGCAATGTAGCCAGTTGGGAGTTCTGATTACTCGCACCTGTATCCCATCAGCTATCTGCACACCTGGTCCTGATCATCATCTCTCCTCTTCATAAGCCCGGACCTGACATCCATTCCCTGCCGGATCGTTAGCCATGAACAGTATGTTGTGCCATAGTATCAGCCTCAAGTTGGATAGAATTTGTTTTGTTGTTTTTTACGTATTGCTTGCCTTAAACTTATCTCCGTTTGTTCTGTCTTCAGTTACTCACCCGGATCATTTACCCCATTCCCGCCTGGTCGTCGGAGGATTCCGCTTCCCCATTGGATCCACCTATTTACTCCCATCAACTCACCACCGCTGCCCGCTACACCACCTGGATATATCTACCCATTCACATTCACTTGTAAATAAATACTCACCTTCTTCCTACTCTCCTTGTCCTGGTCTGCTTCTGGGTTCGATTTTGAAGAAACGTGACAATTATTAGTTATTTCCAAATTCTGAACATATTAAGGATCTTATACATCATTAATAATAATTTTAAAGGGTGTTTATAAATGTGTCAAATACTACTATGAGGTTTCTTACTGATATTTACAAATGTAGGAATAACTATTCATAATTGGAAAGTAAAATCTTTAAAATCTTTTTAACAAATGGTTTATTAATGGACCTCAATATAAAGTGTTACCAATTCTTCCAATTCTGGTATTAACGTCACAGAGTAATCCAGTCCCAATATCAGACGCTTCAGTTAGTTGTTTATACTATGGTATAAATCAGATATTACTGTGATTGAAAACAACAACTGTGTACGTACTCTGCTCTGTGCTAGTATCTCAGATAATGAGTGTGTGAGTGAGGAGAGTAAGGAGCCGATGTGTATCTGCTGAGCTGGACTCAGTGAAACGATAACCATCATCTCCACTCCCAGGAGGCCACAGCAGCAAACAGGGACAGACACACACAATTGTTCATTTGATAATTTGTGTAAAAACTCAACAGCCTAATTGGACATACTATAATGAATACTAATTCATTTCTTTATGTTTTCCATGTCAGCATAGCTAAACTCTTGAAAGCAGGAAGCAAACTTATCCTAATTGGAGGTATAGTATGAAGCTCTCAATAACATCTGGACTGGTTCTGGTTTTAATATCATTACATATATGTAAAGAGCTGCATGTACATGGAGTGTTCCACTATCTTTACCTTCTCAACCGTTGAGAAAGAGCTGTGTGTATGTGTGTGTATATGTGTGTGCGAGTCGAGGCCATCTCCTCATCACCTCCCACCCTTTCTCTCCCTCTCCCAGACATAAACAGACTTGCTTTCACTTACAAACAAGAAGAAATAAGCACAGAGGCCCCTGTACACACACACACACAAACACACAAGTGCACACATACACACACACACACACACACACACACACACACACACACACACACACACACACACACACACACACCTTAAACACACTCCTCATACATGCACACATCTCACACACACACCTCACACACCAAACACGCACACGCATACACACACGTACACACACATACACACAGACACAAACACACACAAACAAACACACACACACACACACACGACTGTAAGCATCTCAATGCTGTGAACACATGGGGAAAGGGACAATGAGTGGAGCCATTCATTACGCTCTACCTTTCAGCCTACACAAAGCAACCCTGTGTGTCTCCTTTCCCATACTCTCACCACACACAACACCTCCCTCCTCTCCCTTCTATCCCTCTCTCTGTTTTCTTGTCTGCCTCCACTCTCCGTCTCTCTCTTTCCATTTCTCTCCTTCCTCTCTCGTTTCCTCTCCCTCCTCTTTAGCCTATCCTCTCCCTATTTTGCCTCAACAACTTCCTCTCTCTCCCCTCTCTCTTTTCCCACTCCTCCCTCTTCTCTCTCTTCTCTCTCCTCTCCTGTGGTGTAGAGAAAATGACCGTCTCCATGGAGTGACTCCTCATATGCTTTATCATGCAGGTGAAAAAGAGACTGGCAATTCATCATCGCTCTCAGGCAGCTCCAACAGACCAAGGCAAAAATAATAATGATGATGATATTGTTATTTTTTAGACAGAATACCAGGGAACCCATTCAGTATCAATCTGTTTTTAGCTTTGCAGACGAGCATAGGCTGGCGGTGGGTACATGCAGAGCCATATGAGTTGAAGAAGAGAAGAATATGTGGAGTTGAAAGGCTGGTCATGAATAAATATGACAGTACATTTTTCCTGCTCCTTATCGAGGTGGGCCAGGGAGAGGTAGAAAGGAAACCGACTGGCTGACAGCAGATGTCTTGTTGATGAGCAAGCAGCCACATGAAACCAACGTACAAATCACAGTGTGGAGAGCTAAAGCACATAACATTACAGCAAACTCACCATAAACCACCCATTTGCGATCATAATGTACGTTCCTAGTCATCCCCAAGGGCTCATTGCAACCCAATATGTTTATCAAGAATTAACAGGTTTCCATCCAACCATTTCATGCGGATGAATTACCTGACGCATGAAAAAAGTCACGACCGGGCTGATGTAAACATGAAAATCCAGTACAATTTAATAAATGCAGACAGACAATTTGTTTGTTTCTACACGGTGTGATCTTTTTGTGTCGGTAAAATTAATTATGCGAGAAATGGCATTGGTAACACCTTTAGGCACCAATACTGATATAATAACCATAATATCAAAGTACATTTGGAGTCAGGCGATGATATGTTGTGTGGTCCTCCCATTACGACTCGGGATCCATGCAGGTTATTAGGCTACAGATGAAAAAAGTGATGATGTATTTAACAGGGTGGTGAATATGCAAGGTGATGAGCGTGATGAGCCTTTCCAATAAATATCCAGGGTCTTATTCTGGTGACATGATGATCGATGCTTGGCTGCAGTTTGACAAATACAAATAATAACGCTCTTATCCTTAAACAATCTCATAATGTAGGTAGCCTACACGCATTGTATTGTATGTTGGTTAAAGTGCAGGTGTCAAGACCAGAGTGGGCACATCTGTTATTTAACACAAAATGTTGTGTGACAAATCATCAGTAGAGTTGAAAATGCGATTCAAACACATTTAACTACAGGGGGAATTTCAGAGAAAAAGTTATTTTGACGCATATTGTTTGATGCAGATTATTGAATGTTCGGCATGACAATCTGTTGCAGATTCGATGGAAACCTAGCTATTGCTGTGGATTGCTGGTTACAGAATCTGTTAATAGGGCTGCAAGTACTGATATGGTTAAAATAATTCATGGAATATAGCAGGATATATTCTAAATCCAATAGATCTTTATTGTTCCCAAAGGCCAATCCATTTGCAACAGTCACCATTTGCACAGCCCCCCCCCCTCTTTTATTCTCCTGCTCGCTTTGTTTTCATTGTAAATGACTTGTTCCCTCCCCGTTCTCTCCCAGGTAATTAAACAAAAGCTTACAAATCGCTGTCTTTAGCCAGGAGCAGCGCAGGGAGGGCTACACAGCAGTCACTATAGTGGGTGGGAGGGAGGGGAAGAGAGAGGGAGTAGGGAGGGGAGTGAAGGTTGTTGATGTGTTATATGCAGTGATTTTTTTCCAAGAGTGGGAAGGAATGAGGAATAGTAGAGAGTGAGGATGGAGGCAGAGACTTGATGGAAACATGCAAAGCGTTAAGAGACAAAAGTGTGGGCAATCCTGTGAGGATGAGTTTTAAAGATGTGGAAGTCAGATACAGAGTCTGCTTTTGACTGTGGTCCCTAATGCAATGTGGTTAAGGGATGTGGGGAGGTTGTGTTTTTCTGTAACAGACAGACTTGAAGATGGAATCTGCAGTAGGGGGAAACAGCTCCACTGTCCACCCCACCACTGTTGTTATTGTTTTTGTTGCCGAGCTGAGGAGTTTTGCGCAGCATGGTAAAAAGTAATTTGAGTATATATTGTGATCTTCTGTCACACATGCCATGATGTCCGAGGGGAAAAAACTATGTTCATGTTATATCCCAAATGGACGTGGCAGTTGCAGTATTAAGGATTACAGCTTTAAGCATTTCAATTTCCCTTACAATCAAGCATTTGAATACCTTTGGGAGGGGAGGGCAGAATGAATGAGACATTATTATCATAATCATAAGAAAACAAAATCCCTGAGTTTAAAATCATTCAGAATTGACTAAGAACACATGGCCCAAGAGAACATGGCAGTGCAGGGAAAATGGTTTGTAACCATGGAGCCAAGATAGGGGTGTCGATCAGAGGGGTTACACAGCGGGAAGTGCAGGGGCCAACTAAGGCAACACAGAGAGGTGAAAGATAAAAGGAGAGGGTATTGTGTGAGGTTAGTCTATGAACCAATCAATTACTCATTTACTCATTTACACAGGCAATCCAGTAAATTACTGAAGGGGCTTTTCTAAGGCCAACCAACACCCTAGAGGACAGAACAAAGAGAAGTGAAATATCAGGGAAGATGCACATATTTTCACATCAATTTCCAACTAGGAAACTGACCTATCACTTCCCAGTTGAATCATTCAAGCAAAGTATCATCTTTGACTGATGCTTTGAGACATCATATCATGAGAGGCATAAGAGCCAGAGCCCCAACAGCTTCTATGTATAAGTTAATACATTAAAATCAGTATTCATTTTCCTTATGCTAAATAACCTCTCTAGTGCCCGTCAGCAAGGACTGAAAGGTAAGCCCTTATCATTACAGCGCAGCTTAAATGGATAGTAATGTAGTGTATCACCGCGCCGAAACTCAAATGGGTAGTGAGAGGACGCTTCCTGTAATGAAGCGCTCGTCTAAGTGCACCTGTTATATCTGTTTTATCCGTTTTATCTGCGCTGAGGAGGAGAGATATTCCCCCTGCCTCCCTACTGTGAATATGTGAGGTGAGATTCATCGGGTATGCATCTGTCTCTGCCTCATTAATGGCCTCACTCGCAATTAGAGAGCAGACAAGCTGGATCAGACTGGACAGATAGATAAGAGCTCCTCTATCTTCCTCTCTTTCACTCTTTTGCTGTCTCTCTCTCACTGATAGAGAGAAACTCAAGAATGAGAAGCAGTATCAACATGCCCAGATACACTGTGTTCCTGACTGGCCTGGGATCTGTACTGGAGTAGGAGTGTACAAGTTTAAAGGTGTAAAGAAGAGACTGGCACACAACAGTCAAAGTCAAAAATGACAATGGTTATACTCTTAAATTCCATGTTGTCTAACAGTACATTTGTGGTTTGAAGTGCAATCTCTTGGTCTAATCTAGAGGGTTTGAGCAGCAGTGGATGTATGTTATCAAGTGTGTGGTGCATACTAAGAGAACTGCCACTGTGTGGTCTCCCCTTCCCCGCTGGACTGCAGGAACACCCTTTCTATTCACAGTGACAGTCATGTCTCACACTGTAGCCCACAGAACAGAATACAATCAAAACCCCCTCTCTTCCCCATTCTCTCATCTGCAGCTCCCCAGACTAGCAGTCAGTTTGCTGATCAATCACCACCGGTGCATGGATCCATTTATGGATCCCACACCGTTTGGCAGCCACGCCATAGCCCATGTCACCAAGGGAAACTGAGAGGACAGAGTAGATGTAAAGGAAGCAAAGTCGCAGGGAACGCTGTCACCATCCCAGCAGTGTCTCCTATGACAGGCTCATCTCACCACAGGCGTGAAAGGCCAAGAGAGAGAGAGAGAGTGTCCTCTGACAGTGTCCCAAAAACTTCAGATAGTCTTAAAGCCAAGAGAGAGAGAGAGAGAGAGAGAGAGAGAGAGAGAGAGAGAGAGTCCTCTGACAGTGTCCCAAATACTTCAGGTAGTCTTAAAGCCAAGAGAGAGAGAGAGAGAGAGAGAGTGTCCTCTGACAGTGTCCCAAAAACTTCAGATAGTCTTAAAGCCAAGAGAGAGAGAGAGAGAGAGAGAGAGAGTCCTCTGACAGTGTCCCAAAAACTTCAGATAGTCTTAAAGCCAAGAGAGAGAGAGAGAGTGTGTGTCCTCTGACAGTGTCCCAAATACTTCAGGTAGTCTTAAAGCCAAGAGAGAGAGAGAGAGAGAGAGAGTGTCCTCTGACAGTGTCCCAAAAACATCAGATAGTCTTAAAAGTCCAATGCAGCTGAATTGCACATCATTTTGGGGTAACAATTAAATACCTTAGTGTGATTGTTTTCAAGTAATATGTTAACAAATAAACAAAAATATCTTCTTAGCAAAGAGCAATTTCTAATGCAAGAATTTTGCTAGGGTCCATGCTATCTGAGTTCCTTGGGACATCCCTACCCCAATGAAGTTGATATTTAAAAAGTTAGGGTAAGGGTAGGATATAAGGTTAGGGTTAGGGTAGGGATGTCCCAAGGATCTCAGATAGCACTGACTATTTTACTAGGACTGTCTGGGTGTGGTCTGAGTGGGGAGGGGAAAACTGAATACTAGCTGTTATTGGCAGAGAGGTTTAGACTATTAACTAACTTACCGTCTGGTGATGTCACAACTCCATCCCACCAAAACAGGTTGACATTTCAGACAGTCCTTTCAAACAGCTTCTACATTAAAATTGCATTATTATAATTTCACAGTATTATTCCAACCTCATAGTGTGGAAATATATATAAAACACAGGAAAATCCTGTTTTTGACTGTACTGGGCCTTCAATCATTCATACATTTTTTCCTTCCATTTTTTGTTTTGTGGCAGTTCTCTTCAGTCTCGTCTCAGTGGAGCAGAAGTGGAGAGATGGAACGAGATGGAATGTGTTATCCGTCGTCTCAGGGAGGATGGACTTTATTTGAACATAACAGAAGCGCTTGGCGTAGTCAGGGGAGGTGGATCAGATTACGCTGAGCCATGTCACTTATAAAACTCTTGTCCAAAGGCTTCTTCAGACTGCTTTGTGTTGCTGTACAGGCCACCAGGGAGAAAAGGAAGAAGACCTCCACATTCTGTTATTTGTACAGAAGTACACTGTGCTGCTACCCACTGTGGTGCACTGAACTGCACACATAAGAACAGAGAGGAAACTAGAGAGAGAAGCTTGAGTACAGTAGTGTCAGAGTAGAGGGTTACTAAACCAAAACTTTGGCTTTGTGAGCAAAATATAAAAGTTGGTCACTGAAAGGCTTACTTACAGTACAAGATGTCTTTCTGCCAGCAACTTTACTGCACTTAATCCAGTCATTTCATTAGATTTTTTTTGCGATTCACAGTAAATCCAGGTCAGCTGTACATTGTACAAAAAAAAGGTGAAGAAGAAATAATGTATAAAAGTTAAGGTTGAAGGCTAAAGTGAGATTCTGAACTTTTTGTGTCCACGGCCATATGAAGCGACACCAAGCTTTTAATGAGGACAGGAGCATTGTGACTGCACTTCCCTTTCATCGACATTCATACTGGGCTGTGTTCGGGGATCAATTGGATGAGACAGAATGTCTTTCTCCATCCTCACAATCACCTATAGCATCCAACTACAGAGGAAAGTCGCTGACCAGTCATTGGTCTGCCACTCTACAGAGCACACAGGATCACTCTAAATCAATTCCCATTGTAGCTGATGGTGAGGGAGTGTTTGTGTGTGCGTGCGTGTGTGCGTGTGTGTGTGTGTGCATGCCCTGTGTGTGAGAGTGAACATGTGCGGGTGCAGATGTGTTTGTGCACGTCTAGCTCATACTTTGCAGAGGGATGTGGAAAACAGAGCTTGAGAAAGGATTGTGAGGAACACTGAACAGTTGGATGAAAATGCACAAGAGAGATCTGAGAAAGATTGAAAGAGAGAGAACAGAAAAACATTGAGTAGGAACAGCTAACCTCAAACACTTCATCAAATCATTTCACGAAGCCATCCATCCGACACATTCTGGAGGAAAGGCAATGCCTTTATTGCCCAACATGATATCTCTACATGTGAAACTGGCTAATTTCCAGCAGCAGCCACAGAGGGGTCTTATCATGCCCTCATTCAGAGGGCTTATCAATATCCAGGCTTCAAAAGAGAAGGGGAACACAGCGGGCCAGAGAAATCTCCTCAAATCACTGTGAGCCCACAGAGAAATCACTGTCTTAATGAGACTGCTTATCACAGGAGACATAATCAGGAAGTAGAATGAAACTCGCTTTAACAAACGTTTTCAACCAACATAAAAACCTTTAGCAAATTTTTTCAGCACTGCGTACATTCTTAGAAAATAAGGTGCTATGTAGAGCCTAAAAGGCTCCTTTGTTTGTCCCCATAGGAGAACCCTTTGAAGAACCATTTTTGGTTACAAGTAGAACACTTTTGGTTCCAGGTAGAACCCTTTTAAGTTCCACATAGAACCATTTCCACAGAGGGTTTCTACAGTAGACAGCCGAAAACCCCTTTTGGAACCCTTTTTTCTAACAGTGTAGTCATAAATCTAGGATCATATTTTTTTAAATTTTTTATTTATTTAAACCTTTATTTAGGTAGGCCAGTTGAGAAGTTCTCAACTGCGAGCTGGCTAAGATAAAGCAAAGCAGTGTGACAAAAACAACAACACAGAGTTACACATGGGTTAAACAAACGTACAGTCAATAACACAATAGAAAAATCTATATACAGTGTGTGCAAATGTAGTAAGATTAGGGAGGTAAGGCAATAAATAGGCCATAGTGGCAAAATAATTACAATTTAGCATTAACACTGGAGCGATAGATGTGCAGATGATGATGTGCAAGTAGAGATACTGGAGTACAAAAGAGCAATAATAAATAACAATATGGCGATAAGGTAGTTGGGTGGGCTATTTACAGATGGGCTGTGTACAGGTGCAGTGATCGGTAAGCTGCTCTGACAGCTGATGCTTAAACTGTGCTCTCGCTAAAATATCTGTCTGCAATTGATAGGGGGGACCCAAAATACCTTTCTCCACTTACCTTTCCCCCTTCAAACTCACACGCAGAAGTGTAACTATTATCAATGCTTTAGAATGCCCAACAGCACATAAATATAGAGAAATAGTTAACAAACACACTGTTTCTGACAATCAGGGAGAGATCTGAGTATCGCTTAATTGAGAGAATCATGTAACATTTAGGAATCACAAAAAAAAAAACAAGCTCACGTGAACCAACCATCAATGCATTCACCTCATTGTTCTGTCAGTTCCAATTGCTATTGAGTCTTCTTCATTGTCCCCTACAATTATACAGCATAACTTTGATTTGTCTTCAATGAAGCATGGATTAATATTCATATGTAACTACCACATGAGCAAATTCACTTTTTAGCCAGACTCTGTATCCAGAAGGCTGCTAAGTAGTAATGATTTTTATTTCTCATTTGAGTGTAGTTCTTGAGATGAAAGGTAAAGTATCTGTTCTTTAGCAGGAATTTCAAGCTGGAGTCTGCCTAACAATCTGCCTAATTGTGATCAGGTGTTTCTGCTGGATTTGATTCATAACAGGAAACTATTAGCATTCACTGTACTTATATGTACAGTATACCAATACTGGATATATTAAACATATAACCTAAGGAGGACAAGGTTGTCTTTTATGATTGCAGTATGCCCCGAGGACAAAGCCATTTTATAAGAAAAATATATTTGTATAAGTGGACAATTCATTTGTTTTAGTATGATTACAAATGATGGTGAGAAATCTAAGCTTTATATTTGTAAAAGAGAGAGAGGCACTTAGAAATCTTGAAAGGTATTACAAAAGGCACCTTAGTCCTCATGCTCCTTGTTGAGACTATTCTTTATCAGTAATGACTCTTCTTGAAAAACATACACTACTCGTGAGACCCATCAGAAGTAATTTTTTGGAACACAAGTCCTAAGACCATCAGGGAGAGAGGCATGTGAGATCACAATGCACACAAAGAAACAGCTGTCTCATTGGATACTTATCACAGTGACATCAGGGCATTCCGCTAAACAACGGCACTGTCACGTTGATTCCATCCGTTATGATGAAAAAGATTCTGGAAATGAGACATTAGAGAGCAGGAACCAATGTAATACCACTATTTAAAGTTGTTATTAATGATCAAATCATGGACCATCATGGGTCTCTTCAGATATTCCCTTCCCGCTTAATTATTTATGGCCTGTGGCTAACCAACTAACAGAGATGTCCCATCAGCCTGCCTCCTGGATCTGCCTGTCACATCTATATATTTTTAATAGCTCATAACTCACACAGTCTTCACTTGTCAACTCACATCAGAAAGATGCAACGCTGTCTCTGACATTTATCAAGTTTCCCTTCAAACTCCATGGATTTGTGTCCCCATAACCTTGTTCCTCTTTTTCTTGAACTCATCCCCGTCTTTCAGACTGATGGACAGTGTCCCAAATGTCCTGATATCATCACCGGGTACCATATTATTTGAAGTGCTTCATAACCTCTGAGTTAATTATTATTATTATTTTTTTTATAAAGATCATTCCTTGCAATAAAACAGACATCAACAGAACAAGCCACAGAAGAAGCACAGAGAAGAAGTAGAGATGAAGCAGAGATGAGGTAGAGATGAGGCACATAGATTAGGTAGAGATGAGGTAGAGATGAGGGACAAAGATGAGGCACAGAGATGAGGTGCTGTAGAGATGAGGTAGAGATGAGGCACAGAGATGAGATTGAGATGAGGTAGAAATGACGCATAGAGATGAGGTAGCGATGAGGTAAAGATGAGGTGGATATGAGGTAGAGATGAGGAAACAGCTTGATAATAATATCTGTGAATGTCAGGTGTGTACGTGTATATGATATGATCTTCCCCCTCACAACAGAAATATTCAAAGCCATTTTAAATGTGCCATGTACTGTAATGGCAGAGAAAATACATCCCCCCCAAAATTATAACAACAATGACAACAAGAACAGGTTATTTGTTTCTAATGAAGAATTCCACTGGGTACTTCAATGCAAGGGGACAGAAAAAGGAAGACATGTACATAGTTGAGGCAGAGAGATGGAGAGGAGAAATAAGGATGAGAATAAATTGAGTGCGAAAGGGAGGAAGCATGAGTAAAAGAGACAAAATACAAAATGAAAACCTTAGTTGAGAATAAATTGTGTTGGGTTGCGGAGTGAGCATTGAGCCGTGAGTGATGGCTTATGTATGATATAATGTAGTCACTCTCTCTGTCTCCCTATCTCTCCATCCCTCTTGCTCTCTCTCAATACACCTTTGACTAATGTGTTCAGACTTTGAGATCAGAATGGAAATCTGTTGCCATGGAGAGACCTGGTAGACTGACTGTATGTGATGAATTGGTCCATGTTGGAGCACTATAAAAGCATTCAACAATCTTCTTAATAACCCCATCACACAGCCCAGTTAAAACAACTATACTTTACAAAGTCTCTGACTGACTGTGGGCGTATACTGTGTTTACCAGCTACAATTGTCAAGCCACGTGGGAGGCAGGCTGTGTCCTGTCCATGCTAAAGTCTATGTGATGGATGACACTCTAATCCTGCTACACTGTGATGATTAAACCACATATTAAGACCGTTGTCCTCTTCAGTGGACGGCTATTCATTATTCTGATGAACACACACACACACAAACACACACCTCCCCATTTTCACCACACCCTATGTATAGGAGGTACCAGCAGATCGAAGCCCTAATGTGGGTGGAGTATGCAGACCTGCCTCACTCTCTCTCTCTGTCTCCCACCTTGGCTGACCTGTTGCCATTTATCCCCCACCTCCCCTCCAGCCCAGAGGCTAAAACACAATTTTAACAGCCAGATGAATCAGGGAGGGAATGGCTTCCTGCCAGTCAATATTTACGTCCTCCGACTGAGGCAAGACAGAACGCCAGCTAATACAGCAAGGCTACAGCATTATTAAAGGTACACTACAGGCTGCCTCTGAAACATTGGGGAAACAGAGAGCAGCTGAATATGCAGAAAGTGAGCATTTAAGTGTTGATTCATTAATTAAGTAAGTCATCCTGTAAGTGTTCATTAATTACAAATGATATAAGTTAAACAGAGAAGTCCTTCAGGTCCTTTTCTCTTCACTTTATCACGAGCCACAGGGGTGTTCCCTCTTTCCGAGTGGAGCTGTGTGTGTGTGTGTGTGTGTGTGTGTTCATCAGAATAATGAATAGGCGTCCACTGAAGAGGACAACGGTCTTAATATGTGGTTTAATCATCACAGTGTAGCAGGATTAGAGTGTCATCCATCACATAGACTTTAGCATGGACAGGACACAGCCTGCCTCCCACGTGGCTTGACAAGTCTAACAGGTAAACACAGTATAAAGTTAGTGACCTTGTAGTTGCTACGATAACTTTGTGTAGTCATCGAGGCACTAACAATGCTTTCTGTTTTATAATGTTTACAAAGCAGTTTTAGTCTCTAGCATTCTCAAGGACATGAAATCAATAGTCCTGGGAAAGCAACAGAGTTTTACTCTGAAAAAGGGTTCATAGGCATCCAAACATGAAAGCACACTTTTGGTTTTATACTGATTTATATGAGTGTTTTGTCGCCACTTAAAGCCTTTGATGTGGTATTTAACAACAAAATATCCATATAAAGCTATTTATGTGATGTAAAAACCAGTCACCCTGCAGGCAGTCAAAGATTCGAACAGCCAGAGACGCTCTGTGTGAATATCCAACCATCTCTTCACTCCAATCCTCTCTCAGCCAACGACTGCCTCCTTTGTATTTTAATTCCAACAAAGACAGAACAAATAAGAGATTATATTCTCTTCAATGTGTTACAGCACCTCTGTCTACCAACCGGGGATATAAATAACCAGACGCTATCTCTCGCCCTCCTTCCTTCCCTACGTGGCACCTTGCATTGTGCATTGATGGGAGATAGAGCGATTACACTATCTCTGCGGTGTGCTAGCTCCGCTCACTGAACCACCCTATTTGAGGCTTGACAGGAGTGAGTTATGAGATGCTTACCGTGGCTTTAATATATCAGAACCACACAAACATTGCTTGACCTTAATTTCTGCGGTTACAAAGTGTAATGCAGGGTATTTGTCAGGTAAGCTTTCTCTCTCTCTCCCTCTCTCCCCCCTTTTCTCTCTTGCTCTCTCTCTCTGATGTTCTCAGGCTGACAGGCTCAGGTTGCCACAGTGCAGAGATGGTTGCCACAGTAACTGCATGCTTGCTGTGGGCCATGGCCTGAGGTTGGTCTAGTAAAGAGCACTCGTTTATGGGTTAGACATGTAGTAGCTGGAGAAAAGACAGCAATTTGGTGTGTGTGTGTGTGTGTGTGTGTGTGTGTGTGTGTCAGTTAAGCTTTCATACAGCTATGTTGAAAGGAATCTTACATCCTTAGCGTGCAGCGTAATAACTGTTTCAATATCATTGCTTTAATCAATGACATGGCACAACCAATGGCCTCCACATATGATGTGCAGATCTTTTGATTAAAATGCAATGGAAGAGATTGGTCTGAAATAAAACCTGTGATCCTTTGAAACAGCTTTTGATCTACACTATGAAAGGTATGTGAAACAAATAACAGATACCGCATTTCATCGGAATATGTCAATCTCTCTACAGTACCTACCGGTAGGATATTTCTCAAACGGCTCTATAATGTCTTGATAGACCTCAGCAAGATTACTGTCTAGACAGGAGAGGAAGGGAGAGGAAATTGACGGAAAACTACAGAAATAACGGGGATTTGAAACTACAGCCTATTTGAGGGTGAAATTGCAGTAGGTAAATTGCAGTTACTCCAAAACCCAATAAACAGTCACACACCTGGTATTTTACATGAAAGCTGTGCAATAAGGTGCGGTCAATGTCCCCCTCTATACAAAAACACATCAAAGGAGATCGTTTGGATCCCTGTTGTGCACCAACATGGAAAAAGTAGAAGGTTAATGGTTTTGATAATTGAGGAATATGTTGGAAGGAAATTGCCTACCAGGACAATCTGCCCCCACTGGTTATGTTGCTCTATTTTGAGCAAAACGCACAATTCTCCATGAAGCTAAGAATAAAGAACTAAGGAAAAAGGAGAAGAAAAAATTGGAATGAACAGAGAGAGACCTTGCTGCGAAACAAAAGCAATTAAAATGTGCCACACAGTAAAACTAGCAAGCATGACCTGATGTTGATAAGGAAATAAACTAAAGCATAAACATGTCATACCAGATAAAACAGGATATACTTAGGGTGCATTGGAGGCTGTTGCTTCATAGCAAATATACTTGACTTTCACAATACACTATTTACTCCCGTTTAATTTGTCGCAGACGTCGGAAAGCGCTATTCCTGGCAGCTGATTACATCCTTTTCCCCCCTCCTCCCTCTCTTTCTCCACCTCCACCTTGAACGCTAATAATTAGTGTATAGCCAGGACAGGCTACAATACAGAAACATTAAAATGCCCTAGAGTCTAAGCCTGGGTTGGGGGGTGGGGGGGGGTGTGTGGGGGTGGTTCTACTAGCATTGAAGTCAACATGGCCCATCATCCCTGTGGAACGTTTCGAAACCTTGTAGAGTCCATGGCCTGACAAATTGAGACTGTTCTGAGGGCAAAAGTGGGTGGTGCAACCTAATATTAGGAAGGTGTTCCTAATGTTTGGTATACTCAATGTATACTTCCATTCATTTTGAAAACTGGTACTGGGCTACCTTCAAACGAGTCTTGGGAGGCGTGTGGGCAACAAAAACAACAGCATGTACGTGTTCGTGAGTCTCACCTTCCACAGAGGGGTCATATGAGTTTCATTCTCTATTTCTTAGAGGTCACAATAGTTACATTGTTTTTCACCACAATACCGACCTGTTTCAATACGCAGAGGCAATATCCTGATCTATGGATAGTATCAAAATAAATGATCTAATGTTTCTGTCTCTTCGCAGCAAAATCTGCAGAGCTGGGATGGTTGTATCCTCCATATATATATATATATATATAGCATTCTATTGGTTGCAAGAATTTTATATAATTTAAATTGAAAAACTCTGTTTTGAATCCAGCGTTGCTTTATGTATCCGTTTTTAAACCATGTGCCATAGAATCGGTACATCAAAAATCTATATGGTACATCTGTACATTTTTGGGTCTTTAAATGAAACAGGTATACTTTTTTATCACAATTTTCTTTAGCCAATTGTGGTCAATAATGCAGGGCCGACAGACAAGTGCCTTACTTTCTCCCTGTTAAGGCTTTCTTCCGTCGTAAGAGAGGAGGACCAAAAGGCAGCGTGGTTATCTTTATACATCTTTAATGAAGATGATAAAACGAACAATATACAAAAACAAGAAACGTGAAAACAAACACAGAGACAGGAACAATCACCCACGAAACACTCAAAGAATATGGCTGCCTAAATATGGTTCTTAATCAGAGACAACGATAAACACCTGCCTCTGATTGAGAACCACTCCAGGCAACCATAGACTTTCCTAGACTACTATACTACACCACAATCCCATAACCTACAAAAAACCCCTAGACAAAACACACCACATAAATAACCCATGTCACACCCTGGCCTGACCAGTGTGACAGTGACGTGACAGTACACCCCCCCCCCAAGGTGCGGACTCCCGGCCGCACACCTAAACCCATAGGGGAGGGTCCGGGTGGGCGTCTGTCCACGGTGGTGGCTCCGGCGCGGGACGTGGACCCTACTCCAACATAGTCTTAGTCTTAGTCCGCTTACATCGTGTCCTTAGATTGGCGACCCTCACTGCCGACCTTGGCCTAGTAACCCCGACAAAGGGCCCCACTGGACTGAGGGGCAGCTCCGGACTGAGGGACAGCTCGGGACTGAGGTAGCTAGGGACTGAGGGGTAGCTCGGGACTGAGGGGTAGCTCGGGACTGAGGGGAAGCTCGGGACTGAGGGGAGGCTCGGGACTGAGGGGAAGCTCGGGACTGAGAGGAAGCTCGGGACTGAGAGGAAGCTCAGGCAGGTTGATGGCTCTGGCAGATCCTGGCTGACTGGTGGTTCTGGCAGATCCTGGCTGACTGGCGGCTCCGGGCTGAATGGCAGATCCTGGCTGAATGGCAGATCCTGGCTGAATGGCGGATCCTGGCTGACTGGCGGATCTGGAAGATCCTGGCTGACTGGCGGCTCTGGCAGATCCTGGCAGACTGGCGGATCCTGGCTGACTGGCGGATCCTGGCAGACTGGCGGATCCTGGCTGACTGGCGGCTCTGGCTGCTCCATGCTGACTGGTGGCTCTGGCTGCTCCATGCTGACTGGCGGCTCTGGCTGCTCCATGCTGACTGGCGGCTCTGGCTGCTCCATGCTGACTGGCGGCTCTGGCTGCTCCATGCTGACTGGCGGCTCTGGCTGTTCCATGCAGACTGGCGGCTCTAGCGGCTCCTTGCAGACTGGCAGCTCTGGCGGCTCCTTGCAGACTGGAAGCTCTAGCGGCTCCTTAAAGACTGGCAGCTCTGGCGGCTCCTTGCAGACTGGCAGCTCCGTCGGGCGAATTCCGTGCCTCATGCATCAACACAGCTGCTCCCTCATAACTCTCTCCTCCAATTTCCCCATTAACTCCTTCACAGTCTCTGCTTCACTCACCTCCAACACCGGCTCTGGTTCTGGTTTCCTCCTTGGCTCCTTACGATAAACAGGGCGAGTTGGCTCAGGTCTGACTCCTGACTCTGCCACACTCTCCCTGTGCCACCCCCCAAGACATTTTTGGGGCTGACTCTCGGGCTTCCATCCGCGCCTCCGTGCTTTCTCCTCATACCAGCGCCTCTCCGCTTTCGCTGCCTCCAACTCTTCTTTGGAGCGGGGATATTCTCCTGGCTGTGCCCAGGGTCCTTTACCATCCAATTCGTCCTCCCATGTCCATTCCTCTTTGCACAGCTCCTGCTGCCGCTGCCTGTCACCACGCCGCTTGGTCCTGTTGTGGTGGGTGATTCTGTTAAGGCTTTCTTCCGTCGTGAGAGAGGAGGACCAAAATGCAGCGTGGTTATCTTTATGCATCTTTAATGAAGATGATAAAAGAAACAATATACAAAAACAAGAACTGTGAAAACCCGAAACAGCCCTATTTTTTTAAATTTTTATAAAAAATAATTTATTACCTTCAATACCATTCATTCTTTACAACTCATAATTTTCATACATACTCCAACAATGGTATTATAATTTAACTAAACAAAACAAAAACCCCAAACAAAACCTCAGGGGAGCATCGTCCCTCCCCGTCACCCTACAAACTACCTTTCCCTATCTCCCCGTCCCTAATCTATCCCCTTACAAATCTAAATGACACCCAGCCCTAAACCCCCCTTCCACCTCTCCCGAGCAGCATGCTGCCCCCACTTCCTCTCCTCCCTCTTCATCCTCCCCTCAAATCTCCTTCCACCCTCCTCACTATCCCTTCCACCCCCAATCTCTCCCTGTCTTCACCATGTTCTGCCTGGCTTCCCACAGCCCCCGTTTAAAGAGAGTCATGAGAAGCCAGAGCAGAAACCTGTCCCTATCCGTCCCTCTCGCTCTCCCTACACATCTCTCTAACCTGGCCCACGTCAATACAAAATCCCCCCTTACCAAACCTAACAACACCCGTGCCCTAGCCCATACTACTCCGGCAAAGGCACATTCCCAAAAGACATGGCGCACAGTCTCCTCCCTGCCACAAGAGGATCTTGGACAGGTGGGGGATTGCACCAAACTATACCGGTACAAGATGGAACGTACCGGCAAGCACTTATGGAGGCTCAACCAATTCAGGTCCTTGAGCCTGTTGTCCAGACCCCGCGCCTGCACTCCCTCCCAGACCACTTCCGAGATGCCCACTACAGGCGCCGGACTCCCTGCCTTTCTGACCTCCTCGTACAGGTGCCTGTGATCTAAACCTACTCGGGCAACTTCAACCTCAGGGTGTGCACGCAGCCACTTGGCCGCATGACCAAAGTGCCACGGCAGCTGTTCCGCCCGAGGACCCGTGTTAGACCACACCATTACGCTTCTCGCCTGATACGAGAAGAACACCCGCAGGAGGTAACCGGACGGGTGTATCACTGGATGAGCAAGCTCCGTTAACAAGAAAGAAACAAAAATTGCGTCCAGCTTGAGGGGGAAATGTGGTACCCCCCTACCTTCCTCCCCGATGGGACAGAGCATGCGTGCCCTGGCGACCCACTCGCACCTGCCACTCCACATGAACTGAAACACAAGCCTCACTAGAGGCCTCCTCAGACAAGCCGGCAATGGGTAGATGTACGCCAAATACAAAAGAGACGGCAACACATCCACCTTTAGGACCAGGACTTTGCCCATAAAAGACAAATACCTAGCCTTCCACATTGCTAGCTTCCTCTGTATCACTGCGATACGCATGTTCCAGTTTAGCGTCGCTGAGCCGGAGGTCTCAAAATGGACCCCGAGAATCCTCAGGGCCCCCTCACAGAGAGATAACCCCCCAGGCACATCCGTTCTACCGCGCCATCTACCGAAAAACTTGACGGAAGACTTTGCATGGTTCAGAACCGCTCCCGACGCTCGGGTGAAATCCCCAAAGATGGCAAGGGACCTTGTCAGGCACGAGTCCTTGCACAGCAGCAAGGAAGTGTCGTCGGCGTACTGCGTCATCTTAACACGCAGCCCACCACTTCCAGGGATCAACAAGCCTTCCACCCCTGTGTCTGCCCTAATGGCAGCCCCCAGAGGCTCCATGTACAGAACGAAGAGGAGTGCCGAGAGTGGGCACCCCTGCCTGACCCCAGACGAGAGGTCAAAAACGTCACCCAAGTGACTATTTACACTAACTCGGCACCCCGCTCCGACATATAATGTACGAATCCATCCTATGAACTTCTCCCCAAATCCTAATCGACCTAACACTCTGAATAAAAAGGATCTATTCACGCGGTCAAAGGCTTTCGCCTGATCTAGCGCTGCTACCATTAAAGGCAGTCCTCTATCTTCAACCCAAGCGATGGAGTCCCTGATTACCTGTAGGTTCCATCTAATAGAGCGGCCCTCTACCCCGCACGTCTGATCCTCATGGACGACGTAGGGAAGGGCTGTGCGCAACCGGTCTGCTAAAACCTTTGCAAGTAGCTTGTAATCTACACACAGCATGGTCAACGGCCGCCAGTTGCCAAGGTCTGTTACTTCCCCCTTCTTATATAAAAGTGACAGCACACCAACAGCCATTGATCCCCCGGGACCCCGTCTCAAGGATGGCCTTCAAGACTTCGAGGACCACTGGTCCAAGTATACCCCAAAACTTGAGATAAAACTCAGCCGGCAGCCCATCCATCCCAGGCACCTTCCCTTTTCCCATCCTCCTAAGAGCGCTCTCAACCTCTTCTAGTGAAATCTGGGCCTCCATCACTTCTCTAATGTCCTCCGGCAACCGCCTGGACAAGTGTTCTAAAACACATTTCCCTGCTCTACATCTATTTCCCTTTCCTTAAATAAACCTTGGAAATGATCAGTTGTCACCCTGACCATATCCTCTGGTTCTCTAACTATACTACCATTTTCTTCCCTAAAGCCATGCATTACCTTCCTACTCTGTCTGGCCCTAACCGACTTAAAGAACATAGCAGAACAAGTCTCATTGTGTTCTAGAAAGCCACTATGCGCATGCTCCAGGAAAGCTCGAGCCTTCCGCTCCTGCAACTCCCTGAGCTGCGCCTTTAGGGTTGCGGATCTCTCCCAGTCAAACGACCCGCCGAGGTTGCCTGCCTCGTACTCGAGTTCAATTAACTTTTGGATACGATCCACCTCCCTCCTCTCCTCCCTTTTTTTCCTCTTGCAATACCCTATTATAAAAGCCCTAATCCTCACCTTAACTAATTCCCACCACTCTAACACCCCCTCGCACATGGACCGGAGGCCTTCAAGCCTCCAAAAGAAACCATAAAACCCGTCAACAAAAAGCCTGCTCCTCCAGCACATCCCGATCTAACTTCCAGTACCCCCTACCAAAGAGGCAGACTGGCGACCCCACCTGCAGGAGCACCCCGTCGTGATCCGAAAAGAAAACAGGCAACAGCCGCCCAGACAGCTTACCCAAAGACCTGGGTACAAAAATATAGTCGAGCCTCCGCTCAACCCCCCTGGAGTTGCGCCATGTAGGACCGGCCATTTTCGGAGTAGTGTGCAGACCACCATCAACCAGACCATGGCAAGCCATTAGCCTGGTAATGGCGCCTGCACTGCTATCCCCCTATTCCTAAATCTGTATTAAAATCCCCCCCTATCACTAATTTCCTATTTGTGACACACAGGGGCGTCAGACAGTCCACCATCTCCCTCCTGTCTGCCACCACCTGTGGCCCATACACCACCACTAATCTAAATTTACAATCCCTTATTGTGACATCCACCCCTATAACCCTCCCCTGCATTACCACAAAAGAATCCTCCACTTTTACCTCCCTGTGCCCACACAAAATCCCTACCCCCGATGAGTGCACCCCCCCAATACCCCAAACCGACTCCCCCTTGTCCCACTCCCTCTTAAACTTACTAACATCCCCTCCATCCCTCAGGTGAACCTCCTGTAAAAAACAAAAATCAAACCCCACAACCTCCAAATAACTAAAAACCGGCCTCCTCTTAACAAAATCCCTTAAACCCCTTACATTTAAACTAACAAAAGTAAAATTAGATGCCATGAAAAAATAAAATAAAATCATGTAATACACTCAAATTCTAAACCCAGACAGAAAAAAAAAAAAAACAGGAGACTCACCCGATGCTCCCCTGCTCCATATCTACCGGTGAGAACACCATCTGTACTCCCGACATCCCCCCCTCTTCCTCCATCTCATCAACCCAGGATGCAGGAATAGTGTTTGGCTCCGGGGTGCCCTGCACCCTGGGTCTATCCCCACACTCCTCCCCCTCCCCAGTGCTGCAGCTGGTTTGGAAAAAAATCGGGGAGGCTGAGTCCCCAAACAAAAAACTCCCCACCTCCTCCTGTACCCAGTCTTGAGTCTTGTTAGGTGTGTCCCCACCCAACAGAAGTTGAGGGCCTGGGGAAACCAGCAGCAACCCAGAGGTTTCTCCCACCCCCATCACTCTCTTGGCCATCCCCTCCCTCTCACTGTCGGCCAATCGCACCCTCCTCTTCATTCTCTTCTTTGGTGATGGCGGCAGTGGAGAGATACCACCCTCCCCCCCCCAGCTCCTCCACCATACCCCTCATCTCTTCCACCAGGGCACTTTCCCCCAGTCCACTTGCTCTTCCACCGTCTTCTTCTCCAACACTCCTCCCTCGCTTTCTTCTCTCTCATGCTTCTCCACTCGGTTGCCTTCTTCCGCCGCTTTTCCTGGTTCTCCTACTCCCGTGCCTTCTGTTTCCTTCTCTCTTCCATCCGCCGCTTCTTGCTCCTCCTCCTTCCTTGCGGCCTTCCCCTCTGGACCTGTACTCTGGTCATGAGGCGTGCTTCCTTCCGCTCCTCTTCTTCCCCCATCCCCCGCTCCTGCTCCCCCCAGCCGCAGACGCATATGACCTCTGACGAGCCGGGCACCCACGCCACAGGTGTGCAGACGAGCCACACCCGTGGCACGCCTTAGGCTTGTCACAATCCCTCGCCTCGTGTTCCTCAGATCCACAAAATCGGCATTTTCTTGTGCTGCACGAGGCGAGTGCGTGGCCGTAGGCCATACACCGCCTGCAGAACGGAGGCTGACGGGCATAACTCAACGTCCCCCTGTCAGCCCCCAGGGAGAACATCGCTGGGGGATGTAGGTAACCATCCAAGCCTTTTGGGTCCTCCCTGAGGAGGACCTGAAAGCATCTCCTCCCATTCCAAAAACCAAGGGAGTCTTTGAGGTGCCTTGCTGAGGAGACGCTATCCATGTATCTCCCCAGAAAGGCCCTCACCTCTTCGTCCTTAACGTATGGGTTGTAAATGTTGACAGTTACAACCCTAAAGTTGTTCTTCGCCAGGCTTGTTATTTCATAGTGGCTCATCGGCCTCTCACCTCCCACTGCTCTTGCCCTTCTCAGGATATCATCGTGTTTCTCCTCTGTATATAGTGCCACGTCGTATGCTCCCTCCAACGAGTTGCCTTGGAGACAAAACACGTCCTTCACCGTCAGCTTTAGAATCCCCATCAATATTATCCTTCCAAAAGTTTCCCGTCCTAAAGGCTACAACTCCTTTTCCTTCCAAGCAAACCGAATTGTGTTGGCCAGCCCAATCCCAGGGACCGACCGTGTTGATGGATTTAGCACCATCTCCGCAAGGAGAATGGCGCTCGTTCTCTTCTCTTCCAAAACAAGGAAAAAAAACAAACAAAGTGACTGAGCCTGTTCTGGTGCAAACTAACACAGAGACAGGAACAATCACCCATGAAACACTCAAAGGATATGGCTGCCTAAATATGGTTCCCAATCAGAGACAACGATAAACACCTGCCTCTGATTGAGAACCACATCATAGACTTTCCTAGACTACTATACTACACCACAATCCCATTACCTACAAAAAAACCCTAGACAAAACACACCACATAAATAACCCATGTCACACCCTGGCCTGACCAAAATAATAAAGAAAACACAAAATACTAAGACCAGGGAGTGACACTCCCCTTCCATTTGCCTCTTTCATTTTATCGGTAATGCTGCATTTAGCTGGTTGTAATTTTGATTAGGTCAGACATTTCCATATATTTCTGTTAGCTGCATGTGTGACATAACTTCACCAGTCCTATTTATGATATCAACTACAAAGATTAGACCTTTTTTATACATTATTTTCCAAAAATATAGTTTTTGTTAGTTTAACCATAATATTTTTTGTAATATTTTTTATTTATTTTCCGGTGGACTTAACTGAAATTGCAACCAACTTTCTATGGTTTGTTTTAAAAAAAAGCTATATTTTGGAGATGATTTTTAAATAACCGAAAGTGCAAGGTTCTAATCTGAATAAAGGTTAAAAAAAGGGGGTGAGACATTCTTACCAATCTGCTAGAGAACCAGTTCGGATTTAAGTGTAACTTTTGTATGACTGAAGCTTTTAGTGAGAGGTCCAATGCTTTAATATTGACTAATGTCTGTCCTCCGAATTTATGTTCATTATATAAATAGGCCGTTTAATTTTGTGTGGCTTGCCGTTCCAAATAAAATTGAATATTTTTAGCTCATACAGTGCCTTGCGAAAGTATTCGGCCACCTTGAACTTTGCGACCTTTTGCCACATTTCAGGCTTCAAACATAAAGAAAAACTGTATTTTTTGTGAAGAATCAACAACAAGTGGGACACAATCAAGAAGTGGAACGACATTTATTGGATATTTCAAACTTTTTTAACAAATCAAAAACTGAAAAATTGGGTGTTATTTTGTTATTGTCTCCATAACTTTTTTCTTTCTGGTTAATGAAATGGATTGATTCACTCATTCACTCTCTCAGTCGCTCAGTCAGTCACTCACTCACTCTCTCCAGTACAAGCTATTGAGACATATGGTTTGGCAACACTCTTGTGCTCTCAGTCTTACCCCAAAAGTATTATAGCCTAGCTACTATGTGAGGGCAGCTTAGGCTGTTATTGATGGACTTTCCTCCATGGTTCATAATAAAGGCAAGTTTACGACATCTTGTCTTCATCCATCCATTCACAATCACCCCAATCTGCCTGAGATGTACTACTGTACCATGTGATAACTTTTACTATACATTAAATACAACAGCCCCGTACAGGCTAACTTCAAAGATATGGGCTCACCCTGCCCACTCACCCCCTCCAGAGGGTACATCATGAATAATCCCAACCCTCACTTCTTTGATTTTAGATCCTGTTGCCTGCCAGCTTATCGGCATCAATCAGGCAAACATTAACGGTGAGGAGCGAAGTTTGCGACTCACATGATCTATTGTGTTTCCCTTGTTTCTACTCTTGCTCAGTGGAAGGGCCAACAACTCATTCTGTTTCTAGAGAAAGGAACATTGACACAATGTTAATCATCGGAAGCCATTAATTCTCCTGACAAACCAGGAACCGAGAGACTGGCGGAATAATCGAGCACTGGTAGACCATTTCCGCGGCCTCATAATCGGAGTATTAATTGTCCGGCGATGTCCCTTTGATATCAATCTCTCCAGATCGCACTTTATTAAATAAAGACACAATTACCTCCTGGCAGTGGGACTGCAATGGTCTCCATCATGATGTAACTGTATTGGTCTCATCAGGTGACAGCTCTGCACAGCCTGCTGGATACACTGAGAAGAGGGGAGGCAGTGTAGATGTTATTATTGGAAGACACAAAGTAATTGATGGGTCTTTGAAGATTCAGTGATATCCAACATTATTCTGTTTGATTGATAAGTTTCTAATTTTAAGTTTAGGCTTTCATGGGTTTGTTTTTGACAAAACATTTAGAGATGCCTGTGTGTGTGTATATGTGGCTGTGTGTGTGTGGGGGGGGGAGTGTGTGTGTGTGTGTGTGTGAGTGTGTAAACATGATTTCAGTATGATTAAGAAAGCTGTAGCTACCTGTTATTGTGACGTGGTGAGGTTGGACCCAGGTAGAGAGAAGAGACCAGACGAGGAATCAGAGGTTATGGATTAACATATAGTGTCTTGCAAAATTATTCATCCCCCTTGGTGTTTTTCCTATTTTGTTGCATTACAACCTGTAATTTAAATAGATGTTTTTTTGGATTTCATGTAATGGACATACACAAAATAGTCCAAATTGGTGAAATGAAATGAAAAAAATTACTTGTTTATGAAAAAAAAGTAAAGTGGTGCATGCATATGTATTCACCTCTTTGCTATGAAGCCCCTAAACAAGATCTGGTACAACCAATTACCTTCAGAAATCACATAATTAGTTAAATAAAGTCAACCTGTGTGCAATCTAAGTGTCACATGATCTGTCACATGATCTCAGAATATATACACCTGTTTTGAAATGCCCCAGAGTCTGCAACACCACTAAGCAAGTGGCACCATGAAGACCAAGGAGCTCTCCAAACAGGTCAGGGACAAAGTTGTGGAGAAGTACAGATCAGGGTTGGGTTATAAAAAATATCTTAAAGAATATAAAGAATATGGCACCACAACAAACCTGCCAAGAGTGAGCCACCCACCAAAACTCACGGACCAGGCAAGGAGGGCATTAATCAGAGGCAACAAAGAGACCAAAGATAACCCTGAAGGAGCTGCACAGCTCAACAGCGGAGATTGGCGTATCTGTCCATGGACCACTTTAAGCCAAACACTCCACAGAGCTGGGCTTTACGGAAGAGTGGCCAGAAAAAAGTCATTGCTTAAAGAAAGAAATAAGCAAATACATTTCGTGTTTGCCAAAAGGCATGTGGGAGACTCCCCAAACATACAGTAGAAGGTACTCTGGTCAGATGAGACTAAAATTTAGCTTTTTGGCCATCAAGGAAAATGCTAGGTCTGGCGCAAACCCAACACCTCACATCACTCCGAAAAACCATCCCCACAGTGAAGCATGGTGGTGGCAGCGTCATGCTGGAAACTGGTCAGAATTGAAGGAATGATGGATGGTGCTAAATGCAGGGAAATTCTTGAGGGAAACCTGTTTGTCTTCCAGAGATTTGAGACTTGAAGACCAGCGCAACCAATCCGACTTGAAGGAGTTGGAGCAGTTTTGCCTTGAAGAATGGGCAAAAATCCCAGTGGATAGATGTGCCAAGCTTAAAGAGACATCCCCCAAGAGACTTGCGGCTATAATTGCTGCAAAAGGTGTCTCTACAAAGTATTGACTTAGGGGGGTGAATAGTTACGCAAGCTCAAGTTTTCTGTTTTTTTTTTGGTCTTATTTATTGTTTGTTTCACAATAAAAAAAATGTTTTGCATCTTCAAAGTGGTAGGCATGTTATGTAAATCAAATGATAAAAACCCCCTAACAATCAATTTGAATTCCATCGTGCAATACTTTCGTAAGCCACTGTAAATACTTTACTGATAAACAGTAGCCACAGGATCACAGGACACTGGAAGAATCAACAATCACTAAGTCTCAAACTCACTCAGGAAACAAACGCACACAGTAAACAATTCAAGCTTCTGCAAAGGAAACCAGGAAACACACCTCTTTTGACAAATCATAATGAGAAATATGACACACCTGAGTGTCATTAATGTCTCTAGGAAGGTCTTTGCCACCCTCTGGTGATAGGTGGAACCCCCCTTTTAGGAGCGGCTCCAGCCGCAGAGCCTGGGTGACCACCACATAGTTGATTGAAGTCCCGAACAAGTCCCAGATCCAGGATGTCCCCCCAGGCAGGCACCCACGCCTGCTCCTCAGGACCATAGCCCTCCCCTACGGACAGTGTAGGCTGGAGAGCCATCCACAAGTTGAGGGGTCGGAGGGGCAGGTGTGGGGAGAGAGAAGAGACTGGACCTAACCTAACCTGACAGGGGAGGCATGGAAGGATGGACAGACCCTCATAGACCTGGGAACCTGGAGACAATAGGTGACTGGGTTGATGCGACTCAGGATCTTGAATGGTCCTATGTAGCATGGAGCGAGCTTCTGAAAGTCCACCTTTAAGGGAAGATCACGGGTGGAGAGCCACACCCGTTGACCCATTCGGAGGAGCCGAAGAGGACTTCGGGGCCTGTTTGCCTGGTGTTTGTGTCGGGCAGAGGAGCGGAGCAAGGATGATTGCGCTCTGATCCAGTTGAGGCAACATCATCGAATGAACGCCTCAGCTGATGGCACCCTCGCTTCGGCCTATTGTTCAGGTAACAGGGCAGGCGGACCCGAACTGACACTCAAACAGAGACAATTCAGTGGACGAGTTCGGCAGTGTGTTATGAGCATATTCCGCACAGATGAGGAACTTAATCCAGTTGCTGGCCTGAATGGAGATGAACAGCGGAGAAACTTCTCCAGATCCTGGTTGGCCCGCTCAGTCTGCCCATTAGACTGTGGGTGGAACCCTGAGGAGAGACTCACCAATGCCCCAAACAGGGAGCAGAAAGCCTTCCAATAACGTGCAACTAACTGGGGCCCACAATCTGAGACAATCTCCTGGGAAAGTCGTTGTAGCTGAAAGACATGGGTAATCATGAGATCAGCGGTCTCCTTTGCTGAGGGCAACTTGGGTAAGGCGATGAAATGGGCTGCCTTGGAGAACCGATCGACGACCACCAGGATAATGGTAAGCCCTTGGGATGGAGGTAACCCTGTGATAGAGTCTTCAGACAGGTGGGACCAGGGTAGGCTGGGGCACAGGTGGAACAGGCCGCAACAAAGGATCTCACATCCTCAATCATGTTGGGCCACCAGAATTTCCGCCTTTGGGAACTCCAGTGTCCGATTAACCCCTGGATACCCAGTTAATTTAGAGGAGTGTCCCCATTGTACTACTCAGGACCAGGCTGATCTCTGAACATAAAGTCTGATAGTGGTCTCGGAACATAAAGTATTTTAGTGGGAGCCCCGCCGGGGTCAGGTTCTCAGTTCTGGGTTCAGCGTACCATGGTCTCAATACTCAATTTCACAGGGGCCACAATGAGGGAGCTGGGGATGATGTGCTCGGGGTCCCTCTCCTCATTGGAGACATTGTGTTGGCAGGACAGGGCGTCTGCTTTCTGATTCTTGGATCCCAGGTGATAGGCTAGTGTGAAATCAAACCTGTTACAAAACAGATCCCGCTTAGCCTGGCAAGCGTTCAACCTTTTGGCTTCTTGAATGGAGACCAAGTTCTTATGGTCCGCCCAGATCACGAAAGGATGAGGTGCACCCTCCAACCAGTATCTCCACCCCTCAAAGGCCCACTTAACTGCCAAGAGCTCCCAGTTGCCTACATCATAGTTGTGTTCTGCTGGTGAGAACTGCTTGGAGAGAAAAACGCATGTGTGCAGTTTCTTGTCCTCCTCGTTCCACTGTGAAAGGACCGCCTCTGCTCCTCTACCACAAAGGAATGAGTAGGATCAAGATGAACGAGGGTGGGTCTGGAGGTGAAACGTCCCTTGAGCTCCATGAATGCCCTGGCAGCCTCTGGAGTCCAGCTAAAACGGGTCTGGGTCTTGTAGGTTAAGACCACGAGAGGCGCTGCCACCGCACCAAAGTTGCGTATAAAATCAAATCAAATCAAATGTATTTATATAGGCCTTCGTACATCATCTGATATCTAAAAGTGCTGCACAGAAACCCAGCCTAAAACCCCAAACAGCAAGCAATGCAGGTGTTGAAGCACGTTGGCTAGGAAAAATTCCCTAGAAAGGCCAAACCCTAGGAAGAAACCTAGAGAGGAACCAGGCTATGAGGGGTGGCCAGTCCTCTTCTGGCTGTGCCGGGTGGAGATTATAACAGAACATGGCCAAGATGTTCAAATGTTCATAAATGACCAGCATGGTCAAATAATAGGTCTGGGACAGGTAGCACGTCCGGTGAATAGGTCAGGATTCCATAGCCGCAGGCAGAACAGTTGAAACTGGAGCAGAGCACGGCCAGGTGGACTGGGGACAGCTAGGAGTCATCATGCCAGGTAGTCCTGAGGCATGGTCCTAGGGCTCAGGTCCTCCGAGAGAGAGAAAGAAAGAGAGAAAGAGAGAATTAGAGAGATCATACTTAAGTTCACACAGAACACCGGATAAGACAGGAGAATAAAACACCTGTAGAAATTGGCAAACCCGAGGAACCGCTGGACCTGCTTGAATGAGGTGGGACGGGGCCAGTTGGCGACCACCTCAACCTTTATGGGGTCCATTTGAATGGGGTAGAGCTAATGTCACCCAGGAAAGAAACTTGGCATACGTGGAACTCACACTTCTTTATCTTGACATATAGTTGACTCTGCAGGAGGCATATCAGGACTTGGCGGATGTGCAGTGTGTGTTCTGGAAGGGTTTTGAAGAAGATCAAGATGTCGTCGAGGTAAACAAAGACGAACCAATTCGGGTGTCATTGGCCAATGCTTGAAAGACTGCTGGTGAGTTCAATAATCTGAAGGAAATGACTAAATACTCCTAGTGACCACTAGGGGTGTTAACCTCTCTTGGGTAGGGGGCAGTATTTTCACCTCCGGATGAAAAGCATGCGCAAAGTAAACTGCCTGTTACTCAGGCCCAGAAGCTAGGATATATATATAATTGGTAGATTTGGGTAGAAAACACTAACTTCTTGTGACTCTCAAACCCAGATCCGGGAGCGTAATCATCGCCTCAAACTAATTAGCATAACGCAGCGGACATAAATCTTCCTAGAAAATCGTCCTATTCATGAAAATCACAAATGAAATATATTGAGACACAGCTTAGCCTTTTGTTAATCACACTGTCATCTCAGATTTTCAAAATATGCTTTACAGCCAACGCTAGACAAGCATTTCTGTAAGTTTATCATGGCATAATGCTATGCTAGGCTCTGCTAGCGGCAGGCAACTGTTTCACAAAAATAAGAAAAGCAATCAAATTAAATAATTTACCTTTGAAGATCTTCGGATGTTTTCACTCAGGAGACTCCCAGTTAGATAGCAAATCTGCGGGAGCCATCATGTGACCACTTGCTCAATGTGGTCCCTTACGGCTATTCTTCAACATAAATGCGTAAAAAGACGTCACAATGCTGTAGACACCTTGGGGAATACGTAGAAAGTGTAAGCTCATTCGTAGCCCAGTCACGGCCATATAAGCAGTCATTGGCATGAAGCGTTTTCAAAATATGCGGCACTTCCTGATTGGATTTTTATCTGGGTTTCGCCTGTAACATCAGTTCTGTTGCACTCACATACAATATCTTTGCAGTTTTGGAAACGTCAGAGTGTTTTCTATCCAAAGCTGTCAATTATATGCATAGTCGAGCATCTTGTTGTGACAAAATATCCCGTTTAAAACGGGAACGTTTTTTATCCAAAAATGAAAATACTGCCCCCTAGTCGCAAAAGGTTAAACTAATGTCTGTGTGTATAACAGATCTGATGGCAGGCAAAACCCAGAGGACAAACCATCCAGGAAAAAAAATTGAGGTCATAGGATTTTCCAATTGGTTTCTATGGGATACCATTATTATTAGGAACCTGTTTGCAGTTCCTATGGCTTCCACTAGATGTCAACAGTCTTTAGAAATTGTTCTATGTTTTTCTTTTGAGAAATGAAGAAGTAGTCCTATTCATTGTAAGTGTCACTCCAGGACGCTACCGCCCCACCTGCCCATAAGAAGTTAAAGGCAGTTTTCCACTCATCTTCCTCCCTGATTCTCACCAGATTGCAAGTGTTGCGGAGGTCCAGTTTGGTGAAGAATTGGGCACCTTAGGCCAAGTCCAAGGCTTCAGACATCGGGGTAGTGGGTAACAATTCTTCATCATAATCCGGGTTCAGCCCTCTGTAATCGATACAAGGATGCAGGCTTCCATCCTTCTTACCCATGAAGAAGAAGCCTGCACCAATTGGGGATGTAGAGGGGCGAATGAAACCTGCCTCCAACAACTCCCGGATGTAAGGGTCCATGACTGCTGTATCAGGGGTTGAGAGAGAGTACAGATGGCCTCGGGGAGGTGTGGAGCCGGGTAGGAGTTCTATGGCACAGTCGTATGGACGATGGGGCGGAAGGGTGGAGGCTTGCCTCTTACCGAAAGCCTCTCGGAGGTCGATGTATTTGGGAGGGAGAGCAGAGAAGTCTTGGTCTTCAATGGATGCAGGAGGAGGCATATGGAGTAGACTTCATAAACAGGTGATGTTTACTGTTGTTCATTGCGCTAGCTAGGGGTACCCTAGGGTAAGGGGGTTTGTGGGAGCCGTGATCAAAAGAAAACTAAGAGTCTCTGAGAGATTCACCACAAACTGCAGTAGAATGGGATTGGTCTGATATTCTACCTGGCCAGAACCAATGGGGCCTCCATCGAGGGCTTGAATATGCAGAGAGATGGGACATTTCACTCAGGGGATTTGTAATTCTCTTCTCTGTCTTGATCAATGAAATTCTCTGCATCCCTAGAGTCCAAGAAGGCTTGAATCTGGTGCTGACGGTTGTCCCAGTGGAGGGTTGCAGGTAGTGACAGACGTGACTGGGTAGCTCGTCATGGTCTCCCCTTGTTCTGGCATTTCCCGTCAGCTCTGGGCATGTAGAGCGGAGATGACCGAGACCTCCGCAGTAGAGGCAGCAGCCTTCGCGCATGCGCCTGTCACGCTCCTGTGGGCTCAGACATGTCTGTCCAGCTGCATGGGCTCCTCAATGCTGGGTTCGGGGGGCTTGAGGTGCTCAGGAAACTAGGATACTGGGGTGGTGTCAAAAAGTTGCTGTCTCACCGGCTCTCGGAGGCGGTTGTCGATCCTGATTTCCAGCGTTATCACGGACTCGAGGCCAGTTCATCCTTGATGGAGTTAGAAAGACCCTGGTGGAAAGTGGTGACTAGGGCCTCAGTATTCCACCCTCACTCAGTGGCGAGGATTCGGAACTCAATGGCGAAGTCAGACACTGGTCTGGCCCCTTGGCGGATGTTGAACAGTCGGCTGGCCGCTTCTCGTTTGCCGACTGGGTGGTCTAAGACTCGTTGCAGCTCGGCAGTGAAGGCTAATAAGGAGCTGCAGGATGGTGCCTGCTGTTCCCACACCGCTGTTGCCCATGCCAGGGTCTTGCCAGAGAGTAGAGAGATGATGTAGCCGATCATGGCCCGATCGGTGTGGAACGAGGAGGACTGTAGCTTGAACACCAGAGAACACTGAGTGAGGAACTCCTTGCATCCTCCCAGGTGGTCGTCAAACCACTCCCGGGCTGGGATCTTGTGTTCCTGGTGTAGGTTCCCTGGAGAAACTATGGTGATGCCTGTAGCACTGAGTGATGAGACTTGGGCATTGGCTCCTCCTGGGTTGAGGTTGGGCTGTGGTGTGCACCCCATGTGTATTATGGATGCAGCTGATTGATTCGTTCCCAACTAAATTTGTTGATATTTTCTGTCAACCAGAAAACACTTAGGGAGTCCATGCAACTTAGCACATTTTTACTCCTGTACTTATTTAGGATTGACATAACAATGAGGTTGAATATTTATTGATTCAAGACATTTCAGCTTTTCATTTTGAAACTATTTGTAAAAGTTTTGAAAAGAAATACTCCACTTTGACTATACGGGGTATTGTGTGTAGGCCTGTGATTCATTTTCAATTCAGACTACAACAACAAAATGTGGGAAAAGTAAAGGGGTATGAATACTTTCTGAAAACACTGTATATTAGAATGAGCTATGTCAAGAATACAGTACATACATACACAGTGAGTAAACAACAGTATATAAACAGAATATGAGGTGACCAGTGTTCAAAGACTCTATATTTCGAGTATATATATAGTTTAAATAGATTTAGTTTCTCAGTCTCTCTGTCCCGGCTCTGATGCACCTGTACTGTCTCTGTCTGCTAGATGGCAGACAGATTGAACAAATCGTGGATCGGGTGGCTGAGATCCTTAATGATTTTCTTGGCCTTCCTTTGGCACTAAGTGCTCTTAACACCAGGAATTATTTTTAAAAAGTTTAAATTTGAGTGTTTTTTTGAGATACTGAATCCTTTTTTAATTTCAGAGGGGTAGAGGAATGTGAGGTGATTTCAAGTTACCAGGGCTTTAAGATTCACTTTGAATCCAGATATTAGAGATTGAAAGATGTAGCATAAACTACATACAGTATTTGGGAAAACAGTTTGGAGAGGACAGGCAGATTGGCAGTTTCTTTGTGTCAACCCTCAACAAAACAGTTATCTTCTTTAAACTTATTTAACTGATCTGAATGCTGTTACCTATATAGAATTAAGCACTCACACAGTCCAACACTTGAAGATTGAAATGACCCCAGGTCTGTACACGGCCTGAAAGAAATACATCCGACTACAAAAGAAACCATTGAAAGATTAATTTATGCCTCTCATCTATCTCCTTAGGGCTCCAGAAACAGAAATGATACAGGGGAATCCTTGGAAGCAACTTCGCATCCAGATGGTTCCATTCGTCTCTCATCCCAGGCCTTGTTTTTCATGGAAAAATCTGAATGTAGAACACCCCTAACTTTAAAGCTTCAAGTTTCACCGCTAACTTTGAAGCTTAAAGTTTTGTTTTAGTTTGTCAACTCATTTGACTGTAGGCAATCTGAAAGTGGAACACGAGCATATGGAGTAGATTTCATAAACAGGTGATGTTTACTGTTGTTCATTGCATTGTAATATTGCTATAATCATTTTAGATGGAGTGAATAAAAGGGGCACAAGCGTAAACCTCTTAGTCAGAGCCAAAATGGAATGATAGTTTGAAGGGTCAATCACATTTGCTTTTGTTATCGTTCGCCCACTCAGGCCACTGTCGATCTTACATCAGGCTGGTTATCTAATGGCAACAGCACTCTGTGGTTTAACCTTACAGCAGCAACAAGCAGCAGCTCACTCATTTCCACTCTGATAAAAGCCAATTTCCATGGCCTACAGTACATGCCTATTCCTCCCACGTCTAACTCCCCTCCTTGTGCACTGCCATTAACATCATAGCATATTACCCAACATAGACCATTAGCGCAGTAGAAAGTCAAGGAGCAGATTAGTTTACATTAGGCACGGCAGAGTTCATTTGTTGATTTTCCGACCCCTCCTACTCACCTTGTATCCGCGGATGTCAATCATTAGGCAGGTACATTAATATCCCATGCAGCCAATCAGAGTGTAACCTTTAAATCACCCCGAGCTTGCCCTGTCATTGAACCCACCAATAAAGTTTCTTGATATACGGCATACCCCCAAGTCATGAATAAATGAGATGACCTTATCCTTCCCTGTTCTGCCGACATTCTAGCATTCTGTGTTTGTGCTGAAATGTGGTCCTTCTTTCCGATTTCAGAGCAACCGTAACCACAGGGTTGTTCTTCTCTATGCATGAAGGTTTGGGAATCCAGAGAACAAGGTACAATAGACTTTAAAATAAGACCATAATGCATTAGGCACATTCTTATTCTTTGAATGGTCTTGAAATACAACTCACACCTACATGGACCACAGATTCCTGGTGAATACAGAGGACAGAGAGAAGCTAAAGAACTGAGCCTGCCTCCCCTTGACAGGTCCTGACCACAGATTAGAGTTATTACTGTTATTTATCAGGGTTAAGTAGGAAGAGCCACACACACTGCGTCAACTCTCACCATACAGATCAAGGGTCATTTAGGACTGTTATCAATCTGAGCTGTGAGGTGGAGGGAGTGTGTACTCGCAGCCATAGACACCAAGGTCACTGATTACAGGTTATTCTGTGTGGTTTGAAGAAGAACGACTTAACACGTCGCTCTCTCTCTGCAGGTCAGGGCTGAGCTGTGTGTGTGTACTTGCATGTCTGAGTGTCTGTGTATGTCTGTGTGTGCCTGTGTGTGTGCACGTGTGCGCACACCATCAATACGTGTCTGTCTGGGAACAAACATACTTTTGTGTGACGTAAAGCCCTGTGCTGATTTTTCCCTTGTCTCGTACAGCTCTTCCAGACAATGGGACGTGAGGTAGTCTCCCCAGGTGTCATTGGTAGTCTAATGAGATGGCACCAGGCCTGTGTATGGCTCATTGGCCCAATGCACATTACTGTGTGTAAGTGTTTCTTCATCCCTCTATGGCCGGCCATGCAGCAGATCGTCTACCTGGAGCTGAACGTTGTGATGAATAACAACATTACCCAGCCTGATGGGATGCTGTGTGTGTCATTAAGGAAATCAAATGTTAACAGTTACCAACCATTCATCATAAAGCAATATCTAACAGTGTGGGAGGAAATATTAGAAAATAACTGAACCATTTGTAGGTGGTAATCAGTGCATACTGTTAGATTAAATGGGCTGAGTTAGACATTCTTTATTCCATCTTTTTCTCTGGTAAGACAAATGTAGAAGCTACTGATTGTGTCAACTGTTTAATAGGGGTCTATTTTCTCTGCAACTTTGAGAGAGGGACCCACATACCCAACCGACTGCTTATTGCTGCAAAATGGGGATTTCCAGAGATACAATGCCGTGAAAAAGTATTTGCCATCTTTCTGATTTACTCTATTTTTGAATATTTTTTATACTGAATGTTATCAGGGAACCTGAGTTCACAAATCACAAAAAAATGGAAACTCATTTTGTTTATTTAATTAGAGTTATGCAACACCTAATTTCATCCTTGTTAAAAAGTAACTGCCCCCTTACACTCAATAACTGGTTGTGCCACCTTTAGCTGCAATGACCCCAACCAAATGCTTCCTGTAGTTATTGATCAGTCTCTCACATCGCTGTGGAGGACTTTTTGGCCCACTATTGCATGTAGGACTGCTTTAACTTAGTGGCATTTGTGGGTTTTCAAGCGTGAACTGCTGGTTTCAAGTCCTGCCACAACATCTTAATTAGGATTAAGTCTGGACTTTGACTATGCCGTTCCAAAACATCAAATGTATTACTTGTTAGCCATTTTCATGTCGACTTGACTGTGTGTTTTGGATCATTGTCTTGCTGCATGACACAGCTGCACTTCAGCTTCAGCTCACAGATGGATGACCTGACATTCTCCCATAGAATTCTCTGATACAGAGCAGAATTCATGGTTCCTTCTATTAAGGCAAGTCGTTCAGGTCCTGGGGCAGCAAAGCATCCCCAAACCATCACACTACCACCACCATGCTTGACCGTTGGTATCAAGTTCTTACTCTGGAATGCAGTGTTTGATTTTTGCCAGGCTTAATGGGACCCATGTCATCCAAAAAGCTGACTCAAGTTTGACAAAATGCACCTGGAAGCACCTGGATGATCATCAATACTTTTGGAAGAATGCTCTACGGACAGATGATTCAAAAGTATAACTTTTTGGACAAAATGGTTCCCATTATGCCTGTGTATGTGTAGCCCATCTATCTGATGCGTTGTGGTCATAAATAGTTTGACATTGTTGCACCCCGTAGGATTGAATGCAAGGAAAACCAGTGAGCATTTGGTCTTCCTTGATTTAAAAAAAGTATAAAACAATAGAAAATAAGTGTTGAGCTAAACTGAGTGAGCTCAACTATGAATGGTCCTGGTGCACCAATAAAAAGTGTCAAGGGAAGCCAGTTTGAATTTAGCTTCACTCCTATCACAGAGAAATACCTCATCGATAGAAACAACTTGTTGCATCTCAATGTATTGTGGTCCGAAGGTGGCTAGCTAGCTAAAATTGGCCCTTTCCAAAATTAGCCATGGATGGAGATAGGGATTTGGACATGTGGTTTTACTTAATTCTCTGTACTGGCCAATGATTCTAACGATGATTTTGATGCAACCATAAAATACATTGTGCACCTTGACTGAGTGGATGGAAGTTCAATATGTAGCTAGATGTAGAAGGCTAATGTTAACTAGCTAACGCTGCCCATGAAAGGAAGTTAGGCTAGCGAGCAAGCATTTTAGGCAGGTAGCCTAGGACAACAAAAAATAGAAGTGTGTAGGCCTACTGTATGATAGTTATAGACCATTTCAACAACACGAAAGAGAGGAGGGTGGCATTGGCATTTTTCTGCAAGTAGAGTGAGTCAACATGTCTCTTCTACTTGCATGAACGCACACACACACACACACACACACACACACACACACACACACACACTAATCAGAACCATGGACAGCCACATCATATTTCACTTACGTTGATTGGATTAAATTGTTTTTTGGTATCTTTTAGTTGTCACTGTATATGATTATATATTTTTTTTGGGGGGGGGGGGTGGCAGGTTGCCTAGTGGCTAGAGCGTTGGGCCAGTAACCAAAAGGTTGCTGGATCGAATCCCCAAGATGACAAGGTAAAAATCTGTCTTTCTGCCCCTAAGCAAGGCAGTTAACCCACTGTTCCCCGGTAGGTTGTCATCGTAAATAAGATTTTGTTCTTAACTGACTTGCCTAGTTAAATAAAGGTTAAATAAAAAAAATATGTTGTTGAAATGGTGCTGGAATAGTGGAGGCAGCTCCTTTTCTTTGCGACTTGCAGTAACTCTAAATCAATAGTTGTTTAGTAGTCCGGAAATGTTTGAAACATGAACTGTTTGTTATTTGCATCATGGATTTCACCAGACACCCAGCGCAGGACACCCAGTGAGGCTTCAAGAGAGGTAATTAATTAACAACAACAAAAAGGTCCAGACATGGTACTCCAGAAGCCCCCCATGCCTCCTCTCTGGTTTTGTCATGAAACAAAGGTGTGGTTGAATTTATTCTGCCACTGTGTCTTCTTATTGTCTCAGCCTTAGGCCTATATACTGTATCATGGTGGCAAGGCATGTGAACTAACAGGTTATGAGCAAACAAAGCAATTGTCACATAGGATGTTATATGGCTTTTATTCTGGTTTGGCTTCCCCAGTGATTTTACTCACGTACCACTGTTGTCATGGTGACCCAATTTCAATTTTTGGTCTCCAAGCATCACAGAGTTTATACATTTTTTATAATGAGAGTAGTGTAATAATGTAGTACAATAATTCAATATAAGTATGTGTGAGATGATTCATATCAATCCGACCAGTATATTCTCAGACTGGCTTCCAGAATAATCCAAAGAATTTACATTCCCAGTATACTCCATCTACACATTCTTCTAAATTTAAAGTGGCACTTCTCTCTTAGTACAGAATGGGAACTTTAAGCTGGATCCTTGGCACAGCCAGCTGGGAAAGCAGGCCAGTTGGGGAACGGCGTGAGCTAAAATCGGGAACACAGGAGCAGGCCGTGGTTCAGTGCAGTGCAGGACACCCAGCGAGGCTTCAGGGAGGTAATTAATTAACAACAACAAAAAGGTCCAGACATGGTCCTCCAGGGGCCCCCCATGCCTCCTCAGATCTCAGGCCAGGGGATGGAGGGCTGTTGTGGGCAGAAGTGGGACGAGGACAGCCCCTCTGACTATCGCTACTCTGAATACTGCACTGCTGGAATCAAACATTTGATGAAGACCAATTGAGATACTGTCATTGTTTTAAAATGAGGCATAATAGCATCTGGAAGCATCTGTGTTAGATGCCTCAGTCTCATACCCTACACTCTTTAAAAAAAGTGATATCTAGAGCCTAAAAGGTCTTTGGCTGTCCCCATCGAAGAACCCTTTGAAGAAGCCTTTTAGGTTTCAGGTAGAACCCTTTTGATTCCAGGTAGAAGCCTCTGGAGTTCCATGTAGAACCCTTTCACACAGAGGGAACCCCAAAAAAATTCTACCTGGAACCAAAAAGGGTTCTCCTATGGGGAAAGCCAAAGAACCCTTTTGGAACCCTTTTTTCTAAGAGTGTATGATATTAAACCACTGTCATCTCTTTCTGTGGGTAACGTACAATGAGAAAGGACAACTAGAGCACAACACGACTATGATGTAATGTAGAGTTTTATTGATCAAATCAATACAACACATTACATAGATAGGCTGAATAACAGTAATGCGTGTGTTGTTACATCGTGACCCTGTATCAAACTGTATGTTATATTGGTCTTACGGAGAAACACTAGCATGAATGCTTGATACAAGATGTGATGTGGATTGCATGATGGTCCTGGGACAGGCTGAGTGGAAGCTCTTTCCTTCTCTGTGACATCGTACGTGTTTTGACTAATACATCCTTGTTATGACCTCAGAGAGAAAAGAAGAGGTAGAGAAATACAGAGAGAGAAAGAGAAAGGGTGAGGCCGATCTGACACAGAGACATGACACAGGATACTTGTTATTAATGTGGAGGAAGGATAATGTGTGTGAGAGAGACAGCATAGAACATCCACATACTCCAACAGGCCTATGCTGCTGTCAAAGGGTCCTATGCTGCTGTCACTGGGTTGTGTGTCAACTTTTCAAACTGAGAATGAACCAATCCATTTCCCTGCTAAAGATTTAGAGCCAGAGCACAGCTTATATCCCACTCACTGCAAAATAAACTATATACAGTTGAAGTCGGAAGATTACATACATTTAGGTTGGAATCATTAAAACCTGTTAAGGAGGCTGCGAATTTTCGCAGCTTTTTGTTAAAAATCGCGCAACATTTCAGCGTCCTGCTACTCATGCCAGGAATATAGTATATGCATATGATAAGTGTGTGTGTGTATAGAAAACACTCTGAAGTCTCTAAAACTGGTTAAATCGTGTCTGTGGCTATACCAGAACGTGTTTAGGAGTCAAAATCCTTCGAAAAACTGTTCACCAAAAACACAAAAATAATATTCATCCGCCAGTCAATGTGTTGTCTAAGGCTGAAGAAAATACATGGGGATCCCCTGTAAACGCCTACAGCTTCCACACGATGTCACCAATGCTGTCATTTTGGGGCTGCTTTATCCTTGGTTTGGTGACGTATAAGCACTTCCTTTCTTGGGGCTCACCACAGGATGTTATGAAAGTGAAAACATGGAGTATGATTTCAAGACTTGCTGCTATCGAATACAGATCACCCTGTGATCAATTTGATAGATTATTAATGTTTATTAATACCTAAAGTTGGTTTAGATAAGTAGTTTGAAGTGATTTGTAAAAGTATATAGGCAACTTTTGTAATTTTAAAAAGTGACGTTGCGTCTTGTAAAAAGGGGCATTTTTCTGGATCAGACCGGTCTTCAGCAAAACACATTTTGGGTATACAATGACGGATTTAATCGGGAAAAAGACCCAATTGTGATGTTTATGTGACATATAGGAGTGCCAAGAAAGAAGCTCGTCAAAGGTAATGAATGTTTTATATTTTATTTCTGCGTTTTGGGTAGCGCCGGCTACCGCGAAATCTGTTGTTTTGTTGACGGTCTGGTATTCTGGGGGGTGCATGCTATCAGATAATAGCTTCTCATGCTTTCGCCGAAAAGCATTTTACAAATCTGACTTGCTGGCTAGATTCACAACGAGTGTAGCTTTAATTCAGTACCTTGTATGTGTGTTTTAATGAAAGTTTGAGTTTTATCGAAAACTATTAGGTGGTGCTCTAAAATTTCCGCTGATTTGATCCCGCCACAGGGACCTAGTCCATAACTCATTTTCAACCACTCCACAAATATCTTGTTAACAAACTATAGTTTTGGCAAGTCGGTTAGGACAGCTACTTTGTGCATGACACAAGTAATTTTTCCAACAATTGTTTACAGACAGATTATTTCACTTATAATTTTGGGCTTTTTGAAATATCTAGAGCCTAAATTCACTGTATCACAATTCCAGTGGGTCAGAAGTTTACATACACTAAGTTGACTGTGCCTTTATTAACCATCTTGGAAAATTCCAGAAAATGATGTCATGGCTTTAGAAGCTTCTGATAGGCTAATTGACATAATTTGAGTCAATTGGAGGTGCACCTGTGGATGTATTTCAAGGCCTACCTTCAAACTCAGTGCCTCTTTGCTTGACATCATGGAAAAATCAAGAGAAATCAGCCAAGACAAACAATTGTAGACATCCACAAGTCTGGTTCATCCGTGGGAGCAATTTCCAAATGCCTGATGGTACCACGTTCATCTGTACAAACAATAGTACGCAAGTGTAAACACCATGGGACCATGCAGCCGGCATACCGCTCAGGAAGGAGACGCGTTCTGTCTCCTAGAGATGAACGTGCGAAAAGTGCAAATCAATCCCAAAACAACAGCAATGACCTTGTGAAGATGCTGGAGGAAACAGGTACAAAAGTATATATATCCACAGTAAAACAAGACCTATTTTGACATAACCTGAGTAAGGAAGAAGCCACTGCTCCAAAACTGCATAAAAAAGCCAAAATAGCAATGATCCAAGGTTTTACCAGCCCTGGTTGCGCAATCAATATGCTGATACAATTTAGGGAGTCTTGTTTTCAGATTAGCCTTGTTAAAATCCCTAGTTTACAATGAATGCAGCCTCAGGATATGTGGTTTCCAGTTTGCAAAGAGTCAAATAAAGTTTTTCAGGGCCATCGATGTGTCTGCTTGGGGGGGAATATATGTGTGATTATAATCGAAGAGAATTCCCTTGGTAGATAATGTGGTCGACATTTGATTGTGAGGAATTCTAAATCGGGTGAACAGAAGGACTTGAGTTCCTGTATGTTGTTGTGATCACACCACATCTCTTTAATCATAAGGCATATGCCCCCGCCCCTCTTCTTACCAGAAAGATGTTTGTTTCTGTCGGCGCGATGCATGAAGAAACCAGCTGGCTGCACCGATTCCGTTAGCATCTCTCGAGTGAGCCATGTTTCTGTGAAGCAAAGAACGTTACAGTCTGTGATGTCCCTCTGGAAGGCTACCCTTGCTCAGATTTCATCAACCTTGTTGTCAAGAGACTGGACATTGGCAGTAGTATGCTAGGGAGCGATGCGCGATGTGCCCGTCTCCGGAGCATGACCAGAAGACCGCTTCGTTTCCCTCTTTTACGACGTCGTTGTTTTGGGTCGCAGGCTGGGATCCATTCCGTTGTCCTGGGTGGAAGGCAGAACACAGGATCCGCTTCGGGAAAGTCATATTCCTTGTCGTACTGATGGTGAGTTGACGTTGCTCTTATATTCAGTAGTTCTTCCCAACTGTATTTGGACATAAATGATGGACTTTATTGAACAAAACAAACATTTATTGTGGAACTGGGATTCCTGGGAGTGCATTCTGATGAAGATCATCAAAGTTAAGTGAATATTTATAATGCTATTTCTGACTTTTGTGACACCTCTCCTTCTTTGGAAAATGGCTGTATTTTGTTTCTGTGGCTAGGTGCTGACCTAACATAATCATTTAGTGTGCTTTCGCCGTAAAGCCTATTTGAAATCGGACACTGTGGCTGGATTTACAAGAAGTTTATCTTTAAAATGGTGTAAAATATTTGTATGTTAGAGGAATTGTAATTATGGGATTTCTGTTGATTTGAAATTGGCGCCCTGCAATTTCACTGGCTGTTGTTGAGAAGACACTAGCGGTCAAGGTATTGGAGTAGCCATCACAATGCCCTGACCTCAATAATATAGAAAATATGTGGGCAGAACTGAAAAAGCGTGTGCGAGCAAGGAGGCCTACAAACCTGACTCAGTTACACCAGCTCTGTCAAGAGGAATGGCCCAAAATTCACCCATCTTTTTGTGGGAAGCTTGTGGAAGGCTACCGGAAACATTTGACCCAAGTTAAACCATTTAAAGGCAATGCTACCAAATACTAATTGAGTGTATGTAAACATCTGACCCACTGGGAATGTGATGAAAGAAATAAAAGCTGAAATAAATCATTCTCTCTACTATTATTCCGGCATTTCACATTCTTAAAATAAAGTGGTGATCCTAACTGACCTAAGACAGGGAATCTTTACTAGGATTAAATGTCAGGAATTGTGAAAAACTGCGTTTAAATGTATTTTGTATTAAACTTTTATTTTGTATTAAACTTCCGACTTTAACTGTATATACAGTTTGTGCAATATAACTTTTGTGACACATATTACAGACACACAGCATTTCATGGAAATATGAACAGCAATTGCTCACATAGTTTGGCAAAAATAAACTATTCAGGGGTGAATACTTTGCTGCCAAGTATGTTGTAGAAACTTGGCTCAGGGCTTACCTTTGCAAAATGTAAACAAATACACCCCTCTCTGCCTACTGACCATCCCCACCACCTCCTGAAAACTAGAATAAACTACTTTTTAAACAGCAATGTGAAGCCAAAACCCAGTCGGGTTGACCACAGGATAAGCCAGGCATAGCTTGCTGTCCGTATTGGCCCAAAATGTATGCATTGTATGGAGAGAAGGACATGGCCCTGCACAAGAGGGCTGGAGCTGTTTTATTAGCTCCCTCAAACTCAATTTCCATTTAATTTGTGAGCTGGCTCCCTGAGGCAGTGTCTGGCAGCCAAAGGTGTAAATATGGCCTTATCTGGCCCCGACATGCACAGTTCATCTCCACACACACTGTGCCAACAACAAATCTGTAATTCATGGCCAAGCAACCACCACGTCATTGGGTGTACGTGTATTAGAAAAAAACAATGCAAGGCGAGAGATTTCAATGCAGTGTCATCCATGCGATTTCCAGATGGGAAGAAAAGGGGAAGAGGTGATTTTGCTCTCTCCACAGAACAAGCCTTGACACAACCCCTCTGCACGATGTCATTGCACGGACAAGACTGGAATATGATGTTACCTAGGATACATATATGGGAAATGACAGGGATTCATTTCATGATACTGGGAAGGCTTCACATCATCACGTGAGGGTGGACACGGATTACCTGAGATGTGACCCTACAGGTGAGGGCAGAGGAGTCTTGTGGGAGGAGCTATAGGAAGACAGGCTAATTGTAATGGCTGGAATGGAATCAATGGAACGGAGTGAAACATATGGTGGTTTCCATATGTTTGATGTGTTTGATACCATTCCATTAATTCCATTCCAGCCATTACAATGAGTCCATCTTCCTATAGCTCCACCCACCAGCCTCCTCTGGGTGAGGGTGTGTGTTGATTAGGATTGCAAAGCTACTGGTAATTTCCCAAATTTGCCAGAAAATCTTCAGTAATTTTGGTTATTAACAGAAAATCTATGGAAATCTATTGTACATTTGGTAATTTATATTTAAATGTATTGAATGTATTGATATATACAGGGGTCACGTTAAAGTTCAGAAATCTGCATTTTCAAAATGCAGACCTTCAAAAAAGGTGGGTTTTAAACCATTTCACCTGTGTTTTATATTGAAAGTCAACAGAGTTTTAAAAAACTTTCATAGATTGATCAGGGCGTGCAACTATAGTTTTCCTTGACACAAAGTACATTAATCAATCAATCAAATGTATTTATAAAGCCCATTTTACATCCGCAGATGTCACAAAGTGCTTATACAGAAACTCACAAACAGCAAGCAATGCAGATTTGGAAGCACGGTGGCTAGAGAAAAACTCCCTAGAAAGGCAGGAACCTAGGAAGAAACCTAGAGAGGAACCAGGCTCTCAAAGGTGTCCAGTCCTCTTCTGGTTGTGCCAGGTTGAGATTATTACATGGCCATTTAAGGCCATATCGTTCTTCAAGCTGTTCAAACATTTATAGATGACCAGCAGGGTCAAATAATAATCACAGTGGTCATAGAGGGTGCAACAGGTCAGCACCTCAGGAGTTGGATTTTCATAGCCGAGCATTCAGGGATCGAGACAGCAGGTGTGGCAGAGACAGGTCTGGGACAGGTAGCACGTCCGGTGGACAGGTCTGGGTTCCATAGCCGCAGACAGAACAGTTGAAACTGGAGCAGCAACTCATTCGGCAGAAAATAGCTTAATTTTCATCATTTGTTATATCTGTGTCCATATTGACCATAACTTTCTAGTAGATAGTCTATATGGTTCAAGAGAAAATTGCCTAATTATTAAAAAAGCATCTAATGAACAATGGCTTTATTTTCAATGAATTTTTAACATAACCTTTTTAACTTTTAAGTTGTAACTTTTTTCACAACTGCCACCAGTTTGATTCCAAAACATTGAAAATAAATAAATATTGACATAGTAAAATACATAAAAGTGTGCAATTTAAAAAAAAGAAGGATATTTAATGCTGGACCCCTCATATTAAACACCAATGGTATTCACTAAATTGAGCCTTTTATATTTATGATAATGTTTTACAGCTTTGTCATTCCATTTTTTTCACATCTTATATTATTATTTAATATATTGTACATGTGATAAGGCCACACAGAGGGACAGAGATAATTACAGACACCTGTGATATTCTGAAGTAGCCAAAAGGGCCACTAGATATCGTGTGATAGATTGCATAAAATCCTTGAAAGATACCAAAATGCTGGTAGTGTAGTGCTGGTAATGCTGGTAATATACAATCCCTTTGCAACCCTATTGTTGATGCTTGGCAGGCGTGGAACCATTCCTCCAATTACGCTAATTGAAGAAGACAGGTAACTGAACAGAAGCTGTTGAACACATTGGAATGAAAGAGGGCAGGATAGATGAGTAAAATGGCTGGATGAATATGCCTGGGAGGAAGGGGACGGACATTTCATGGTATTCATGTGTTATTCTTATTTAGACAGCCCGTCATTATGTGATTTTAATGAATACACTCTGAGAAATTGCAGCCAGAGAGTGTCTGGACTTGGGGAGCTGCTACGTGCTTTTGATTGTGTTCTGGCAAGATCTGTTCCATTGCATCATTATCTAAGTTTCAAGTTGTAATGTCAGTGAAATGCCTTTATGTTTTTAATGACAAGTCTGTCTGCTGGGCATTTACATCGCTACTATTAGTAACACAAAGTTCTCCCATCCAAAAAAAGGCTTGGCAAAGGATATGTTTGAATTTTTTTTTAAAGAGCAAACAGTATTCATGGCCAAACATTTTTTCAGACTTCCATGAAAGTCGGCCTGGCCCAGGAATTCGTCATAAAGGAAGTGAAAATCTTAAAAATTAATGCTCTGTGAAACCGACAGACACACAGATAATTTCTGTAACTAAACAAAAAAACTTTACGGTGCGTGTCATCACCCTGTCAGGATGTGAGGTCATTCGTGGGGCAGCAGCTCATACTCCCACAGAGTGCAGCAGCGGGTCATGATAGGGATGTGTCCCACCGAGGAGAAGTAAGGGGTGTGTGTATGTGTATGAAGGATGGGGAGGTTTTTTTTTTTTTTCGCAGGTTGTGTCCAGCACTCTGTCAGGCCGTGTGAAAGCAAGAGGGGAAATGTAGGCCAGTGGTTGAGGATTGAGGGAAAGTCCCTCCTGTGTCCTTCTTAGTGAGGCTCACTGAGCCAAGAGAGGGTGTGGAGTATGGATACGCCACAGCATAGCCACACAGCACCCGGGACTAGCTACCACTCCCCACTCAGATAAACCCTCTTCAGACTATCAAGGGGACGGCAAGGGAGGCTGGGGAAAACACATTGAGTTGAGAGGGACATCAGACAAGTCAGGTAATTAGGACATTTCCTCTCCAGAAGAGAGGTACTGTTGGAGAAGGGAGGAGAGCACAGCTAAACTTCTATCCTCCTTTCTCTCTTCCTCCTCTCCTCTCCTTTTCTCCCTCCAGTCCTTGGGGGTCATGTTTGTTTTTGCCTAGATATTTGTGTTAATAACGGAGCTCTGTGTCTATCGCCCAGAGGGGACTGCGGTGTGTCTCTGAGGGGAGGCAGCTAGCGTTGAGGGCGATGCAGCGGTTTGTTTAGATTTTCCCCAGCAGCTGGAAGCGAAGACAGGGAACACAGTAATAATGTTTATGCTCCGTGTGAATACTCACTTATCTCTAAATCGCAGAGTCACACAAAAATCAAGCCTAGACACCTGCTGTAATACATAGCATATGAAACACCATATCATTACTGGGAATGGTGAGTCTCTCTTATTTTACTGACTATACACATGATGTTGTAAAACAATGGACTGGTTAATTGCCACCAGTCAATATAAACTCAGCAAAAAAAGAAACATCCCTTTTTCAGGACCCTGTCTTTCAAAGACAATTCGTAAAACTCCAAATAACTTAACAGATCTTCATTGTAAAGGGTTTAAACACTGTTTCCCATAAACAATTAATGAACATGCACCTGTGGAACATCCGTTAAGACACTAACAGCTTACAGACGGTAGGCAATTAAGGTCACAGTTACGAAAACATAGGACACTAAAGAGGCCTTTCTACTGACTCTGAAAAACACCAAAAGAAAGATGCCCAAGGTCCCTGCTCATCTGTGTGAACGTGCCTTAGGCATGCTGCAAGAGACATGAGGTCTCCAGATGTGGCCAGGGCACTAAATTGCAATGTCCGTACTGTGAGACGCCTAAGACAGTGCTACAGGGAGACAGGATGGACAGCTGACCGTCCTCACAGTGGCAGACAACTTGTAACAACACCTGCACAGGATCGGTACATTCGAACATCACACCTGTGGGACAGGTACAGGATGGCAACAACAACTGCCTGAGTTACACCAGGAACGCACAATCCCTCCATCAGTGCTCAGACTGTCCGCAATAGGCTGAAAGAGGCTGGACTGAGGGCTTGTAGGCCTGTTGTACGGCAGGTCCTCACCAGAAATCACCGGCAGCAACGTTGCCCATGGGCACAAACCCACCGTCGCTGGACCAGACAGGACTGGCAAAAAAAAGTGCTCTTCACTAACGAGTCAAGGTTTTCTCTCACCAGGGCTGATGGTCGGATTCACGTTTATTGTCGAAGGAATGAGCGTTACACTAAGGCCTGTACTCTGGAGCGGGATCGATTTGGAGGTGGAGGGTCCGTCAAGGTCTGGGGCGGTGTGTCACAGCATCACTGGACTGAGCTTGTTGTCATTTCAGGCAATCTAAATGCTGTGTGTTACAGGGAAGACATTCCCTCATGTGGTACCCTTCCTGCAGGCCCATCCTGACATGACCCTCCAGCATGACAATGCCACCAGCCATACTGCTCTTTCTGTGCGTGATTTCCTGCAAGACAGGAATGTCAGTGTTCTGCCACGGCCAGCGAAGAGCCTGGATCTCAATCCCATTGAGCACATCTGGGACCTATTGGATCGGAGGGTGAGGGCTAGGGCCATTCTTCCCAGAAATATCTGGGAACTTACAGGTCCCTTGGTGGATGAGTGGGGTAACATCTCACAACAAGAACTGGCAAATCTGGAGCAGTCCATGAGGAGGAGATGTACTGCAGTACCTATTGCAGCTGGTGGCCACACCAGATAGTGACTGTTATTATTCAAAGAATCCCCTCCCCTATTTCTCAACACCCCCTCACCTCTACCACAACTCTCCTCTCATTCTGTATACCCCCCACCCCACCGCTCTATCCACCTCCCATTCCCTGCAACACCTCCTCACCCTCACCCTCACCCTACCCCTCATCCCCCATTCATCCCCAGTCCAGATGCTTCATGTATTAATGTACCTACTGAAATATTAACACCTGTGTGCCTTTTGGTGTCTCTCAGTCCCCTCGGCAGATGTGGCCTGTCAATCCGCGTAAAGAGAAACATGGCAAGCTAATCAGAATGGCACCGTGCTACTCTAGCATTGCTCCCTGCTAGTCTTGTTCTGCTAGTCTTGCTCTGGGCCTTCCTCTTGAACGTTATGGCAAAATATAGATTTCTGCCTAAATATTTTTCATGAGCTGGCCATAAACAACAGCTAGTAATGCTGCATAGTTCAAGCTCAAGTACATAGTACAAATATTCAACAAAAGTGGGGGAATAGGGCTTGAAATGACTGAAATGCTTTTTTAAATATAGTAAAAGTAAAATAATAAACAACTTCCAATTCACTCATTCATCGCCTCTCCTCCTCCTGTAATTATTCCCCAGGTTGTTGCGGTAGATGAGAATATCTCAGTCAACTTACCTGGTAAAATAAAGGTTAAATTAAAATACAATGAAATGAAAATGTCACCTTTTTTATAACTGTAAAATAAATATGATCATATTTAGTGAGTACAAATTTGTCTCATTTCATGTAACTGAAGACCCAGCCTCCTCTGTTTCAATTCTACAAAATGATTTTCATGTTGAGACCTCAAAATTTGGCTGAGAATATCACAGTGAGATGAAACTATGATTGATGAAATCGACTGTCCACTTTAACATGCCGTGTGGTCCAGGCTGGAAATGTATTATTTGTCTTGATAGGTCATAAAATGTGACAGGTCACTCCCTATGCAAATATGGGGTGTGAAACCTGACTGGTAGCGGTAGCGGAAAGCAGACAGATGTATCTTTATGGTACTAGGCACTGGACACTGCAATGCTCACAGAGCGCTTTGTACACCAAAATGTCAGCCGGAACCGGTCCAGAACCTCTCAAAGTCCCCTTAACATCTATGAGGTTTTTAATGGCCTGAATAGGGGTCTTAACAACATCTATGAACTTTTTAATGGCCTAAATAGGGGACTTAACATCTATGAAGTGTTTAATGGCCTAAATAGGGGACTTAACATCTATGAAGTGTTTAATGGCCTAAATAGGGGACTTAACATCTATGAAGTGTTTAATGGCCTAAATAGGGGACTTAACATCTATGAAGTGTTTAATGGCCTAAATAGGGGACTTAACATCTAAGAAGTGTTTAATGGCCTAAATAGGGGTCTTAACAACATCTATGAACTTTTTAATGGCCTAAATAGGGGACTTAACATCTATGAAGTGTTTAATGGCCTAAATAGGGGTCTTAACAACATCTATGAACTTTTTAATGGCCTAAATAGGGGACTTAACATCTATGAAGTGTTTAATGGCCTAAATAGGGGACTTAACATCTATGACATTTTTAATGGCCTAAATAGGGGACTTAACATCTATGGAGAATTTAATGGCCTAAATAGGGGACTTAACATCCATGAAGTTTTTAATGGCTTAAATAGGGGACTTGACATCTCTGAGGTTTTAAAAGGGGCCTTTATCTTTATTTTCACTAGCTGCCTCTGTATGGGTTTTATATGCTAGCGTTGTCGATGCCCGTCTCCCTTGATCCACCGCCAGGCTCAGTCAACCAGGCACGCTACCTGTGTACATAATAGCATCATAAAGCCTGTTTATGGCTGTTAAATTTGCAGAGATCATTGGAAACGCGAAAGCTGTTAACCAGATTATGTCATGAACACAAAAGCGTGGGAGGAGGAGTGAGGGGTGGAGAGGAGAATAAAAGACAGGATTTAAGATGTTCCCCAGGGAACTATACATATAGGACATTATCATCAGACCTGACCAAGCACTCTAAATAACATGATTAATATGAGAAGTAGGCATTGGTTTGAAGCTGTAAAAGAAAGGAAATTCACATGAGCACCACACACTACTTCACTCATGCTCCACCAATGTTTTCCAGAACACAGCTTTGACCTACAGTACTACAGTAGCTATGTTGGTATAGTAAAAATTCCTGTTTTAGGTCAGTTAGGATCACCACTTTATTATAAGAATGTGAAATGTCAGAATAACAGTAAGAGAGAATGATTTATTTCAGCTTTTATTTCTTTCATCACATTCCCAGTGGGTCAGAAGTTTACATACACTCAATTAGTATTTGGTAGCATTGCCTTTAAATTGTTTAACTTGGGTCAAACGTTTTGGGTAGCCTTCCACAATAAGTTGGGTGAATTTTGGCCCATTCCTCCTCACAGAGCTGGTGTAACAGAGTCAGGTTTGTAGGCCTTCTTGCTCGCACATTTATTGAGGTCAGGGCATTGTGATGGCCACTCCAATACCTTGACTTTGTTGTCCTTAAGCCCTTTTACCACAACTTTGGAAGTATGCTTGGGGTCATTGTCCATTTGGAAGACCCATTTGCGACCAAGCTTTAACTTCCTGACTGATGTCTTGAGATGTTGCTTCAATATATCCACATAATTTTCCTTCTCATGATGCCATCTATTTTGTGAAGTGCACCAGACCATCCTGCAGCAAAGCACCACCACAACATGATGCTGCCACCCCTGTGCTTCATGGTTGAGATGGTGTTCTTCGGTTTGCAAGCTTCCTCCTTTTCCCCCCAAACACAACGATGTTCATTATGGCCAAACAGTTCTATTTTTGTTTCATCGGACCATTGGACATTTAAAAATATGATCTTTGTCCCCATGTGCAGTTGCAAACCGTAGTCTGGCTATTTATGCGGTTTTGGAGCAGTGGCTTCTTCCTTGCTGGGCGGCCTTTCAGGTTGTGGCAATATAGGACTCATTTCACTGTGGATAGAGATACTATTGCACCTGTTTTCTCCAGAATCTTCACAAGGTCCTTTGCTGTTGTTCTGGGATTGATTTGCACTTTTTGCACCAAAGTACGTTTATCTCTAGGAGGCAGAACGCGTCTCCTTCCTGAGCGGTATGACAGCTGCATGGTCCCATGGTGTTTATACTTGCGTACTATTGTTTGTACAGATGAACGTGGTACCTTCAGGAGTTTGGAAATTGCTCCCAAGGATGAACCAGACTTGTGGAGGTCTACAATTGTTTTTCTGAGGTCTTGGCTGATTTCTCTTGATTTTCCTATGATGTCAAGCAAAGAGGCACTGAGTTTGAAGGTAGGCCTAGATATACATCCACAGGTACACCTCCAATTGACTCAGATGATGCCTATCAGAAGCTTCTAAAGCCATGGCATCATTTTCTGGAATTTTCCAAGCTGTTTAATAAAGGAACAGTCAACTTAGTGTATGTAAACTTCTGACCCACTGGAATTGTGATACAGTGAATTAAAAGTGCAATAATCTGTCTGTAAACAATTGTTGGAAAAATTACTTGTGTCATGCACAAATTTGTGGAGTGGTTGAAAAATGAGTTTTAATGACTCCAACCTAAGTGTATGTAAACTTCCGACTTCAACTGTATATTTTTGGTCAGTAGGTACCCAACTTAACAGGAGGTGGCATGTTCGATATATATAGATATATATAGATATATATAGACAGAGGTCTGTCTGCATTCTTGATTTCTCTAAACCGTTTACCTGTGTAGTATTAACATAAGCTCAGAACCACTTGTTTGTCCAACATGGTCCCATTTTATCAATTGCTGTTCTGAACAATGGAGAGTTCTTTACCTCTGTCAAATTACTATGTAGCTTAAAGTTGTGTGTATTTGTATTTATTTTTGCAATAAAGATGATGATACAATACACATTTACAATAGGTTTATATCTGAAGATACATACAGCCTAATAATATATTGTATATGTAACGTGCACGCTAGGAGTCAGGATGCAAGTACAGGGAGTGAATTTAATAATTAATGAAACATGGAACAAAACAAGAAACACGAGTAGCGTACAGACATATAAGACAGTTACAGAATCAATAACGCCTCAGGAAAGAACAAAAGGGAGTGACAGATATAGGGGAGGTAATCAGGAATGTGATGGTGACCAGGTGAGTCTCATGAGGCGCAGGTGCATGTAACGATTGTGGCAGGTGTGCGTAATAATTAATAAACTGGCGACACTGAGTGCCAGAGAAGAGAAGCGGGAGTAGACGTGACAGTACACCCTCCCTGACGTGTGGTTCCAGCTGCAGGACGCCGATCAGAGGGACGGTCCCGAGGACAAGGAACAGGCCGGTCACTTCTGCTGAGGTGCGGTAACCAGTAGAGCCAGCTGAGGGCGTGGAAACAGTTGAGCCAGCTGAGGGCGTGGGAAACAGTTGAACCAGCTGTGGGTGTGGGAACCAGTTGAGGGCGCAGGAACCAGTCGAGCCTTCTGAGGCGTGGGAGCATGACGAGCCGGCTTAGGCGTGGGAGCATGACGAGCCGGCTTAGGCATGGTAGCCTGAAGAGCTGACTGAGGCTTGAGAACCTGTCGAGCCGGCTGAGGCATGGAAGGCTGATGAGCTAGCTGAGGCACCCACGGTATCTGAGACAATGGAAGCCTGCCGAGGCAACAGAGGCCCGAGAACCAGTCGAGCAAGCTGAGACATGGATGCCTGTCGAGCCAACTGAGGCTTCCCCGGTTACTTTGGCAGCAGCACTTCTTGGCCCTGACTTCACCAGTAAAAACAAATGAACCCTGTTGCTTCCCCTTGGTGAGGCGTTATTCTGTAACGTGTATGCAAGGAGTTGGCAAGCAAGGACAGGGACTGAATTTAATAATAAATGAAACATGGAACAAAACAAGAAACACAAGTAGTATACAGACATATAACACAAGAACAGAATCAATAAAGCCTTGGGAAAAAACCAAAGGGAGTGACAGATATCAAATCAAATCAAATGTTACAGTGAAATGCTTACTTTACAAGCCTTTAACTTCTTGAATATAAGGGGCGCTATTTTAATTTTTGGATGAAAAATGTTCCCGTTTTAAACAAGATATTTTGTCACGAAAAGATGCTCAACTATGCTATGCATATAATTGACAGCTTTGGAAAGAAAACACTCTGACGTTTCCAAAACTGCAAAGATATTGTCTGTGAGTGCCACAGAACTTTTGTTACAGAAAAAACCCAGATAAAAATCCAATCAGGAAGTGCCGCATTTTTTGAAACCGCCTCATGCCAATGACTCCTTATATGGCTGTGAGTTGGCCACGAATGAGCTTAGGCTTTCTGTCGCTTCCCCAAGGTGTCGACAGCATTGTGACGTATTTGTAGGCATGTCATTGGAAGATTGACCATAAGAGACTACATCTACCAGGTGGTCGCTTGGTGTCCTCCGTCTCATTCATTTGCTATCTAACTAATCTCCAGCTGCAGTATTTTTCAGTTTGCTTCTGATGAGAAGCCAACTGCCACCACTGATAGATTATCAAATAGATATGTGAAAAACACCTTGAGGATTGATTCTAAACAACGTTTGCCATGTTTCTGTCGATATTATGGAGCTAATTTGGAAAAAAGTTTGCCGTTGTAAGTGACTGCATTTTCCGGTCTTTTTCTTAGCCAAACGTGATGAACAAAACGGAGCTATTTCGTCTACACAAATAATATTTTTGGAAAAAATGAACATTTGCTATCTAACTAAGAGTCTCGTCATTGAAAACATCCGAAGTTCTTCAAAGGTAAATGATTTTATTTGAATGCTTTTCTTGTTAATGTGAAAACGTTGCCTGCTGAATGCTAGGCTTAATGCTATGCTAGGCTATCAATACTCTTACACAAATGCTTGTGTAGCTTTGATTGAAAAGCATATTTTGAAAATCTGAGATGACAGTGTTGTTAACGAAAGGCTGAGCTTGTGTTTAAATATATTTATTTCATTTCATTTGCGATTTTCATGAATAGGAAACGTTGCGTTATGGTAATGAGCTTGAGGCTACGATTACGCTCCCGGATACGGGATTGCTCGTCGCTAGAGGTTAACCAATAGTGCTGTTTCAAAAAATATGGATTAGAATAAGAGATAAAAGTAACAAGTAATTAAAAGGAGCAGTAAAAAAAAAATACATACAGGGGGGTGCCGGTACAGAGTCAATGTGCTGGGGCACCGGTTAGTTGAGGTAGTATGTACATGTAGGTAGAGTTCATTAAAGTGACTATGCATAGATGACAACAGAGAGTGGCAGTGATGTGGAGAGGGGAGAGGGGAGGGGGCAATGTGAATAGTCTGGGTAGCCATTTGACTATATGTTCAGGAGTTTTATGGCTTGGGGGTAGAAGCTGTATAGAAGCCTCTAGGACCTAGACTTGGCACTCTGGTACCAATTGTCATGTGGTAGCAGAGAGAACAGTCTTTGACTAGGGTGGCTGGAGTCTTTGACAATTTTCAGGGCCTTCCTCTGACACCGCCTGGTATAGATGTACTGGATGGCAGGAAGCTTGGCCCCAGTGATTTACTGGACCATTCGCACTACCCTCTGTAGTGCCTTGCAGTCGGAGGACGAGCAGTTGACATACCAGGCAGTGATGCAACCACTCTCGATGGTGCAGCTGTAGAACCTTTTGAGGATCTGAGGACCCATGCCAAATCTTTTCATTTCCTGATTGGGAATATGTTTTGTTGTGCCCTTTTCACGACTGTCTTGGTATACTTGAACCCATGGGGTGGCAGGTAGCCTAGTGGTTAGAGCGTTAGACTAGTAACCAAAAGATTTGCAAAATTGAATCCCTGAGCTGACAAGGTAAAAATCTGTCGCTCTACCCCAGAACAAGGCAGTTGTTCCTGGGCCGTCATTGAAAGTAAGAATTTGTTCTTAACTGACTTTCCTAGTTAAATAAAGGTCAAATAAAAAAATGTTTGTTTGTTTGTTGGTGATGTGGACCCCAAGGAACTTGAAGCTCTCATCCTGCTCCACTGTAGCCCCATCGATGAGGATGAGGGCTTTATTGATGGGGCCAGGAGATGTAGGAGGCAGCATTGGAATTCAATGCACTAAGAAAACAAACGCTAAAACCCTGAACAAAGGTTTGTGTCATTCCTGCTCCCGCTCTCCCTCTCCCTCTCTCGAGGGTGCCAGGCTGCCATTCATTACGCACACCTGTCACCATCATTACGCACAGCTGCGCAATATGGGACTCACCTGGACTCAATTACTTTGTTGATTATCCCCTCTATATCTGTCTGCTCCTCACTTTGTTCCCTGTGTCAGCATTGATGTTGTTATTTTTCCCCAGTCCAGACGCTGTTCCTGTTCTGTTTCATGTAAGTGTTTCATTAAATGTTCAGTCCCTGTACCTGCTTCTCGTCTCCAGTGTCGATACTTACAGTTTGATTAATTCACTTCGTCTCCCCCCACTGTCTGAGCTTTGCTGAATGGAGAGAGGGATAGTGGATATATCTAAAGTCAGATAAAGAAATATCGGAGACCTTTAAAGGTGAGTTTCATCCATTGTTCTTCCTCCCTGAGTCCTCAGTCAGACCCTGCACTTTAAAAATCACCTCTAAGGAGCTATCATAGGACTCAGCCTCACCTCAACCTGGTTAGAAATGGCAGGAAGGGCACTGAATCATTCACAAGTGAAGACACTCTATAGTACCTATTGACACCCACATTACCTCTGTCTGTGAAAGGAAAGGACTGATAGCTAAAAGCTCAACTCTCTAACACTATGAGTGAGGAGGCAATGGAAAATGAGCTTGCCGCAGCCATAGGGAGATCGACTGGTGAATATTTTATTAGAGGCTGAACTAAATTCTCTCCAAATCAACACATACATATCTCCCTGAAAGTATGTTGGCGCCATATATGCATGTGTTATTCATACATGTTGTCTGAGAGAATGATTATTTTACTCTGATCCCGTTTACCCAGCATGCCAGCAAAGCTCATAATTGCTGGCGAACACAGAGAGCAAATCGAGTTAATCTGAAGTAAATTGATAAAAACGAGAAACAATGTGCCCTTCATATGAAGTGTGCTGGCGTTGGGGGTTCACAGTGGCAGGTGTTGAAGCGCTTGATGACGTTTGACACTGTATGTCGAAGCGGGACAGTTTTATTGGAGGTTTTGACACAGTGAGATATATTGAGGTGTAATTAATACTTTGTAATGTTTGTCTGCTCCAGCAACAACAACAGGAGGAGCAGCAGGAGGAGCGGATACCAATACTATTCAGTCAGTCTCTATCTCTGTTCCTCTATCTCTCATCTTTCTAACTGTCTCTATGGGCTCTATGTCTTCCTCAACTTTTATCTATCCCTGTCTGTCTTTCAGTTAAATCTCCCTCTTCTTTCTCCACAATCTCCCTCTTTCTCCACCTGTCCTACCTTTCATGGGTCCTCAGATCCTCAAAAAGTTCTACAGCGGCACCATTAAGAGCATCTTGACTTGCTGCATCACCGCTTGGTATGGCAACTGCTTAGCATCCGACCACAAGGCACTACAAGTTAGACATTGAATATCTCTTTAAGGATGGTCAAGATAATAGTTATGCTGTGGATGATGTATTAAACCACTCAGTCACATCAAAGATAGTCGTCCTTCTGACCTGAGCTGCAGGACAGGAAAGAAACTGCTCAGGGATGTTACTAAAATTGGGGATTTTGAAACAGCTACATAGTTCAATAGCTGTGATTGGAGAAAACTTAGGAGTGATCAACAACATTGTTGTGACTCCACAAAAATGGCCAAAATGACGGATTGAATAGAAGAATTCTAATGTATAGAATACATGCATCTTGTATGCAGCAAGTTACTAAAGTAATACTGCAAAACACAGCAAAGGAATACACTTTTTTTGGCCTAAATGCAAAGCCTTATGTTTGGGGCAAATCTATGAAGGTAAATTAATGTCATAAGTGTACAAGCATGTAAAATATAATTTGCACATGTAAAATATGAGTTCCGCCTGTATAATCAGTTTTGTGGTTGCAAAAAATATTTGGAAACATGTCACTTCTTTTGCTAATAAATGCAACAACACGGCAGGCTTTTTCTTCTGACCAATCTGGTGAGGTGTTATCATTCTGGAACATACTTTCAAACGGGGCCAGCTCTCCTACTCTTGGATGCTTTGTGAATTGTATTTATGATTAATATTCACTTGTGTCAATAGCAGCTTCTACACATCATGGCAACATGCTTGACTGAAAATCTTTAAACATGTCTAGACTATGAGGGTGATGCGGTTGTCCATTTTTCCATACTAACTGTCCCATCCCTTTCCCAACCATTTTCACTCCCTCCCTCTCAGGATCTTGTTTGCAGACGTTCTGGTGAAACTGATCCTGTGGGTGGAAGGCTTCTTGGCCGCCATCTTCTTCGGCAAGCTGGTGGAAATCTTGGCTTTGTGGGTTGGCATCTCCGTGCCCCTTACCTTCATGGGCGCCTAGCCTACTTCAGCATGGAGGCCGGGGAGTTTCACCTACCACACGGTCTGAATGAATAACTCTGTCAGGTCATCTTACATCATGTGCATTGTCTATGCTACTCTCTGTGCTCCAGTTGATTGAGCTGGCAGTGTGAACCAACCATATCACTCGGCAGATCCATGAAAATTGATTATTCACCAAGCCCGTGCCTGGAATTGGCTTGGGGGGAGCATCCTGACCTTCGGCTGCATCTGCATCCAGCACTTCTTCATCCTCAACAGCATCTGATAAGAACAAGGGTCAAGTCTGACACTCAACCATGAGCCTGAATTTGCCTAGTGGTGCTTGTATAATGATTCCTAAAGAAACAAACAAACAAGTAATTAATTATTAATGTGTAATTAGGATTTACAATTAACTGATAAGTAAATACCTAATAATTTCTTTGAACTAAGGTCAACTTAGCCTCTAAGCAAGGAGACTAAATTTGATTGAATACTTTTGCAAGGCACTGTATATGTATATACAGTATATACCTCAATTACCTCGTACCCCTGCACATCTCTATTTGTCTCTCTGCATTGTTTACGAAGCTTGATATGATTTGATTTCCTGACTCTCTATACCACAGGAGGCTGTCGAGGGGAGGACGGCTTATAATAATATCTGAAACGGAGCGAATGAAATGTCGTCAAACACATGGAAACCATGGCTATGTCCGAATACCGTACTTGGGTTCTAAATAGTAGCCATTTTGGGTATGCAAATTGTTTTATTTATTATTGTATGTAAAATGTAACACATGTAGTATGATTTAAACGCCAGGATGTCATACTCATTTATGCCTTTCATGTAGTAGAATTTTCTGCACACTATTGAGGAACAGAATCACCTTTCTGGACACCTGTATCTGACAACAGCTGATCATCAGCTGAGGGGACACGCTGTAGCAAAATGTATGAATCTGTGGGAATCAACGCAAATGCGCATTGTATGATGTATATTCAGTCGGATGAGCCTAGTATGCTGATATTTGTTTCTTACTGCATTTGTTTTTTCTAAACGGTACGTTCTAAATGGTGTGTAGTATGATTAATACACAGTATGTAGTTTAAGTAAGTAGTAGGCAAAACAGATTTCGGACACAGCCCATGTGTTTGATGTATTTGATACAGTTCAACTCTTTCCACTCTAGCCATTACCACAAGCCCTTGCTCCCTAATTAAAATCCTCAAGAGTCTATTGACACATGGATGCATCAATCTGTTAAAGCTAGAGATATCAGTTGGGCTGCATCTCAATCCTCCGCATCCGCCTATTTCAGCCTGCCGCATCTGCGGTGACAGGTGGCAGAGCTAGAGCAATGTCTATCAGACCATGAGACATCCTGTAAATCGGGTCTTCTCACGAAAAACGCTGTAGCGTCCAAGCAGTTTGACGGGATACGTCTGAAGGTAACCCATACAAACGAATGGAGGTAGTTTTGTGCCAACAAAAATAAGGGGTTAAATATGTGTTTTAAAAAGATATAGATATATACAGCACCAGTCATAATTTTGGACACACCTACTCATTCAAGGGTTTTTCTTAATTTTTCTACATTGTAGAATAATAGTGAAGAAATCAAAACTATGACATAACACATAGAATCATGTAGTAACCAAAAAATGTAAAACATATGATGACAAGTTTGCACATGCATGGCATTCTCTCAACCAGCTTCACCTGGAATGATTTTCCAACAGTATTGAAGGAGTTCCCATATATGCTGAGCACTTGTTGGCTGCTTTTCCTTCACTCTGCGGTCCAACTCATTCCAAACCATCTGAATTAAGTTGAGGTCGGGTGATTGTGGAGGCCAGGTCATCTGATGAAGCACTCCAACTCTCTCCTTCTTGGTCAAATAGCCCTCACACAGCCTGGATGTTTGTTGGGTAATTGTCCTGTTGAAAAACAAATGATAGCACCACTAAGTGCAAACCAGATGGGATGGCGTATCACCGCAGAATGCTGTGGTAGCCATGCTGGTTGTGTGCCTTGAATTCTAAATGAATCACAGACTGTGTCACCAGCAAAGCACCCCCACACCATCACACCTCCTCCTACGTGTTTCATGGTGCAAACCACACATGCGGTGATCATCCATTCACCTACTCTGCGTCTCCCAAAGACACGGAGGTTGGAACCAAAAATCTCGAATTTGGACTCATCAGACCAAAGGACAGATTTCCACCGGTCTAATGTCCATTGCTTGTGTTTCTTGGCCCAAGCAAATCTCTTATTCTTATTGGTGTCCTTTAGTAGTAATTTCCTTGCATCAATTTGACCATGAAGGCGTGGTTCACGCAGTCTCCTCTGAATGGTTCATGTTGAGATGTGTCTGTTACTTGAACTCTCTGAAGCATTTATTTGGGATGCAATTTCTCAGGCTGGTAACTCTAATGAACTTATCCTCTGCAGCAGAGGTAACTCTGGGTCCTCCTTTCCTGTGGCAGTCCTCATCAAATCAAATCAAATTGTATTTATTATTATTTGTCACATGCGCCGAATACAACAGTAAAATGCTTTGATTAGCTGTTCAGGACTCTTATGGCTTGGGGGTAGAAGCTGTTAAGAAGCATTTTGGACCTAGACTTGGTGCTCCAGTACTGTTTGCCATGCGGTAGCAGAGAGAATAGTCTATGACTAGGGTGGCTGGAGTTTTTGACCATTTTTTATTCCTTATTCTGACACCGATTGGTATAGAGTTTGTGGATGGCAGGACGCTTGGCCCCAGTGATGTACTGGGCCGATCGCACTACACTCTGTAGTGCCTTGCGGTTGAAGACCGAGCAGTTGCCATATCAGGCAGTGATGCAACCAGGATGCTCTCTACGGTGCAGCTCTAGAACCTTTTGAAGATCTGAGGACTCATGCCAAATAGTTAGTCTACTGAGTGGGAATATGTTTTGTCATGCCCGCTTCACAACTGTATTGGTGTACTTGGACCATGTTTGTTTGTTGATGATGTGGACACCAAGGAACTTGAAGCTCTCAACCTGCTCTACTGCAGCCCTATCGATGAGAATGAGGGCATGCTCGGCCCTCCTTTTCCTCTAGTCCACAATAATCTCCTTTGTCTTGATCACATTGAGGGAGAGGTTGTTGTCCTGGCACCACACGGCCAGGTCTCTGACCTCCTCCCTATAGGCTGTCTCATCGTTGTCTGTGATCAGGCCTACCACTGTTGTGTCATCAGCACTCTTAATGAAGTCATGCCTGGCCATGCAGTCATGAGTGAACAGGGAGTACAGGAGAGGACTGAGCACGCACCCCTGAGGGGCCCCCTTGTTGAGGATCAGCGTGGCAGCTCTCCAGGAGGTCCAGGATCCCGTTGCAGAGGTAGGTGTTTAGTCCTAGGGTCCTGAGCTTTGAGGGCACTATGGTGTTGAACGCTGAGCTGTAGTCAATGAATAGCATTCTCACATTGGTGTTGCTTTTGTCCATGTGGGAAAGGGCAGTGTTGAGTGCAGAAGAGATTGCATCATCTGTGGATCTGTTGGGGCGGTATGCAAATTGGAGTGGGTCTAGAGTTTCCGGGATAATGGTGTTCATGTGAGCCACGACCAGCCTTTCAAAGCACTTCATGACTACAAATATGAGTGCTATGGGACGGTATTCTTTCAGGCAGATTACCTTAGTGTTCTTGGGCACAGGGACTATGGTGGTCTGCTTGAAACATGTTGGTATTACTGACTCAGTCAGGGACAGGTTGAAAATATCAGTGAAGACACTTGCTAGTTGGTCAGCGCATGCTCGGAGTACACGTCCTGGTAATCTGTCTGGCCCTGCGGCCTTGTGAATGTTGACCTGTCTAAAGTTCTTACTCACATCAGCTACGGAGAGCGTGATCACAATGTCCCCGGAACAGCTGATGCTCTCATGAATGCTTCAGTGTTACTTGCCTCAAAGCGAGCATAGAAGTATTTTCGCTTGTCTGGTAGGCTCGTGTCACTGGGCAGCTCTTGTCTGTGCTTCCTTTTGTAGTCTTTAACCTGTCTAGGACTGGAGTTCCGCTAGCAAACATGCAGTGATATTGCAGAGAGCCACATGAATTCACAGAAATACTCATTATAAATGTTGATGAAAATTCAAGTGTTATGCATGGAACTTTAGATAAACTTCTCCTTAATACAACCGCTGTGTCAGATTTCAAAAAAACGTTACTGAAAAAGCATAATCTGAGAACGACGCTCAGAGCCCAAACCAGCCAGAGAAATATCCGCCATGTTGGGTAGTCAACATTAGTCATAATTAGCATTATAAATATTCACTTACCTTTGATGATCTTCATCAGAATGCACTCCCAGGAATCGCAAATCCACAATAATAATAATGCTTGTCTTGTTCGATAATGTCCATCATTTATGTCCATTTATGTCCATACCTTCTTTTGTTTCGTTTGGTAAACAAATCCAAAATCGAGTTCAAGTCCAGTCGGACGAAAAGTTCAAAAAGTTATATTACAGGTCAAAGAAACTTGTCAAACTAAGTGTAGAATCAATCTTTAGGATGTTTTTATCATAAATGTTCAATAAAGTTCAAACCGGAGAATTCCATTGTCTGTAGAAAGCAATGGAACGAGAGATACAGGCAGACCCCTTAGTCAAACAGCTCCCATCTGGCCCCCTTCACACGAGAAGCATGAAACAACGTTGTAAAGATGGTTGACATCTAGTGGAAGCCTTAGGAAGTGCAAAATATCCCATATCACGCTAATTCGATAGGGGCTGAGTTAAAAAACAACAAACCTCAGATTTCCCACTTCCTGTTTGGATTTTTTCTAAGGTTTTTGCCATATGAGTTCTGCTATACTCACAGACATTATTTCAACAGTTTTAGAAACTTCAGAGTGTTTTCTATCCAAGTACTCCAAATACTAATATTTTGACGTCTTCACTATTATTCTACAATATAGAAAATAGTCAAAATAAAGAAAAACCCTTGCATGAGTAGGTAGGTGTGTCCAAACTTTTGACTTGTACTGTATATATTTAATATATCTCCTAGTCATAGGACAGACACTTCAAAACCTTATTCTTAGGATTTACTTTTTGACTATCTTTTTTGCCATTTACAGTGGCTTGCGAAAGTATTCACTCCCCTTGAATTTTTTTTAGGTTTTATAGTGCCTTACAACCTGGAATTAAAATATGTTTTTGGCGGGTGTTTGTATAATTTGATTTATACAACATGCCTATCACTTTGAAGATGCACAAGAAACACAATAAGAAACAGGTGCAACTAATAAGACCAAACGAACAGAAAAGAAAAAAGGGATCGGTGGTGGCTAGTAGACCGGCGACAACAACCGCCGAGCACCGACCGAACAGGCAGGGGAGTCGTGACAGTACCCCCCCCCCGCACTGTACCCGCAGCGCGCCGCCACCGGCCTCGATGGCGACCCGGGGGGGGGGCGCTGGGCGATCCGGGTGGAGGCTGTGGAAGTCCCTCAGTAGTGATGGGTCCAAAATGTCCCCCACCCGTAGCCAGCACCTCTCCTCCGGACCGTACCCCTCCCAGTCCACGAGGTACTGTAAGCCCCTCACCCGGTGTCTCGAGTCCAGAATAGCATGTACTGTGTATGCCGGGGTCCCCTTGATTTTCAGAGGGGTGGAGGGACCTCCGGCACCTAACCTTCCTGCAGGGGACCAACCACCACCAGCCTGAGGAGAGACACATGAAACGTGGGGTTAATACGATAGTAAGTAGGAAGCTGTAACCTATAACACACCTCGTTTATCCTCCTCAGGACTTTAAATGGCACCACACACTGCGGTCCCAGCTTCCTTCAGGGCAGGCGGAGGGGCAGGTTTCAGGTTGAGAGCCAGACCTGGTCCCCCGGTGCGAACACGGGAGCCTCATTGCGGTGCTGGTCAGCGCTCCTCTTCTGATGTCCACTAGCCTGTTTTAGTGATTCCTGGACGGCTCTTCAGGTGTCCCTCGAGCGCTGCACCCACTCCACCGCAGGAGCCTCGGTCTGGCTCTGATGCCATGGAGCCAGGACCAGCTGGTAGCCCAACACGCCCTGGAACAGAGACATGTTAGTAGAGGAGTGGCAGAGGGAGTTCTGGGCTAGCTCCACCCATGGGACATACCTCGCCCACTCACCAGGCCTGTCCCGGCAATACGACCGCAGAAACCTACCCACAACCTGGTTTACTCTCTCCACCTGCCCATTACTCTCGGGGTGGATACCCGAGGTCAGGCTAACCAAGACCCCCAGCCGTTCCACGAATGCTCACCAAACTCTGGACGTGAACTGGGGACCCCGATCAGAAATGATGTCCTCAGGTACCCTGTAGTGCCAGAAGACATGGGTAAACAGAGCCTCCGCAGTCTGTAGGGCCGTAGGCAGACCGAGCAATGGGATGAGACGGCAGGACTTAGAAAACCAATCCACAACGACCAGGATCGTGGTGTTTCCCTGAGACGGGGGAAGGTCGGTGAGAAAGTCCACCGACAAGTGCGACTACGGCCGTTGTGGAACGGGGAGGGGCTGTAACCTCCCTCCCTCCGCACACCGAGCAGGAGGAGACATAAAACCTCACATCCTTTACCAACATGGGCCACCAGTACCCCCCCCCCTAAGACTCCGCACTGTTCTCTCGATCCCAGGATGACCTGAAGAGGGTAGTGTATTGGCCCATCGAATCAACTTATCACAGACACCAAGCGGCACGTACTGAACACCTGCTGGACACTGAGGGGGTGCAGGTTCCAACCGTAACGCCCGCTCGATCTCCGCGTCCACCTCCCATACCACCGGTGCCATCAGACATGAAGCTGCGAGGATGGGAGTCAGCTCGATGGACCACTCCTCGGTGTCATAGAGGCGGGACAGTGCGTCGGCCTTCGTATTTTGGGAGCCTGGCCGATATGAAATTGTAAAACAAAAACGGGTAAAGCACATGGCCCACCTCAATCTCCTCGCTGCCCGGATATACTCGAGATTACGATGGTAAGTTCAGATGAGGAAAGGGTGCTTAGCCCCCTCAAGCCAATGTCTCCACACCTTCAGAGCCTTGACTACAGCTAACAACTCCCGGTCCCCCACGTCATAGTGCCGCTCCTCCGGACCAAGCTTCTTCGGAAATAAAAGCGCAGGGGCGGAGCTTTGATGGCTTGCCCGAGTGCTGTGATAGCATGGCTCCCACCCCAGCCTCGGACACGTCCACCTCCACTATGAACGTCAAATAGGGGTCCGGATGAGCCAGCACAGGAGCGTTGGTGAACAGCTCCTTCAGGCGACTGAAAGCTCTGCCCGCCTCAGTTGACCAGCGCAAGCGCGCCGGCCCCCCCTTCAGCAGTGAGGTGATGGGAGCAGCCACCTGACCAAAACCCCGGATAAACCTCCGGTAGTAATTGGCAAACCCTAAAAACCGCTGCACGTCCTTTGCCGTGGTCGGAGTCGGCCAATTACGCACGGCTGTAACGTGGTCACACTCCATCACCACCCCAGAGGTGGAAATGCGATAACCCAGGAAGGAAACGGCTTGTTTGGAGAACACACATTTCTCAGCCTTGACGTACAGGTCATGCTCCAGGAGTAGCCCAAGTACCTTGCGCACCAGAGACACGTGCGCGTTGTGTGTGGCAGAATAGATCAGTCATCGATATACACTACCACCCCCTGCCCGTACAGGTCTCTGAGAATCTCGTCTACGAAAGATTGGAAAAAGGTTGGAGCATTCTTCAACCCATACGGCATGACGAGGTACTCATAATGGCCAGATATGGTACTAAACTCGGTCTTCCACTCATCTCCCTCCCGGATACGCACCAGATTATATGCACTCCTAAGGTCCAGTTTTGTAAAGAAACGCGCCCCGTGAAATTATTCCACCCCCGTGGCGATGAGAGATAGCGGGTAACTAAACCCCACTGTGATGGAATTTAGACCTCTATAATCAATGGACGGACACAGACCTCCCTCCTTCTTTTTCACAAAAAAGAAGCTCAAGGAGACGGGTGACGTGGAGGGCCGAATGTAACCCTGACCCAGAGATTCAGTGACGTATGTCTCCATAGCCACTGTCTCCTCCTGGAACAACGGGTACACGTGACTCCTGGGAAGTGCAGCGCTTACCAGGAGGTTTATCGCGCAATCCCCTCGTCGATGGGGTGGTAATTGGGTCGCCCTCTTCTTACAGAAGGCAACAGCCAAATCGGCATATTCAGAGAGAATGCGCACAGTGGAAACCTGGTCTGGACTCTCCACTGTCGTCGCACCGATGGAAACTCCTATGCACCTGCCTGAACACTCCTCTGACCACCCTCGGAGAGTCCCCTGTCTCCATGAAATCTCCGGATGGTGATTAGCCAGCCAGGGAATTCCCAGCACCACTGGAAACGCGGGTGAATCAATAAGGAAGAGACTAATCCGCTCCTTATGATCCCCCTGCGTTACCATGTCCAGTGGAACCGTGGCCTCCCTGACCAGCCCTGAACCTAATGGTCGGCTATCTAAGGAGTGCACGGGGAAAGGTTGGTCTAACAACACGAGCCCACGATCAATAAAGTTCCCAGCTGCGCCTGAATCAACTAGCGCCTTAAGCTGTAGAGAGGGAGAAAAAAACATATGGCCAACAGGGAGCTCTGGGTGAGTCTGGTGCTGACTCACCTGGGGTGAACGAGGAGTACTCAGCCTGCCAACCCGACTCCCAGACGAACTCCTCCAGCACTGGTCAGCAGTGTGTCCTCTCCGACTACACCTGGCGCAGGAGGAGCCTCCTGACAGTATGACCATCTTAAAACAATTCCATATTTTAGCCTTTCCCTCTGTCCTTACCGTCACGCCTGCTCGTGCCCTTCCCCCCCTGGAGCTTGAGGGCGCCAGGCTGCCCTGCATTACTCACTCCAGTGAGCATCATTACGCACCCTTGCCTTCCCTCGTTACGCACATCAACGATTCATTGGACTCACCTGGACTCAATCACCTGTTTTATTACCTCCCCTATATCTGTCTGTTGCCCCTTTCCGTTCCCCGCTTCAGCATTAATTGTCTTACGTCTGTGTATTACCTGGTTCTGACGCTGTTCCTGTCCTGTTCCATGTCTGTTCCAATTAAATGTTGACTACCCGTACCTGCTTCTCTACTCCAGCGTTGGTCCTTACACTTACTTTCATGTCATCCTTTCCTTTCTTTCATCGATCATTATTCGAAAGGCCTGTTTAAAATCGATTAACCACACATTTCCACTCGTAATCAGCTGTCATATGAAGTAGCATATTGCCTGTGTTGTAGCGACTCTTCTCTCCTTACAGTGCTTTTCATTATCATTCACACACAGACACCATTACTCACACTCGGAAGAGTGAGCTGTCACACCATAGACTTAAGATGTCCTCTCCTTTATTTGCATTGATAAGCTTCAGTATCCTACACTGGCTACATGTATTGTATGTTCAGGCCTGACGAACGTCTTTAGCCCACTGACAGCACATTATGACAGACACTAAATTACACATTCCCAGGTATTATAGGCCTTAAGGACGATGAAGAAGGAATACTAATCATTTAGCTGATTATAGTGAGGGGTGTGTTTTAAACACGTCCAGGGCCTGACTTCTCCCTGCTGTGACCCCCATTGCATACGGAAGAGAAAAGTGTGAGTTTGACATTCACACTCACTTATAATAAATAATACATTATTGCATATATGCCCTGCGCCACTTTAAATATACCCAGTTATTAATGTAGTATAATTTCCTTCCATTATCTACTATTTGTATGGAAGACTGCAATTTCCAACGGAGAATGTGCTCCTGTGTTCTTTTCCGCTCCTTCCTCTCTCCCCACTTTCTTTTCTCTATTCTCTCCTCCTTTCTTATTCTCCCCAGCTCTGTTTCTCTCGCTGTCTCACTCTCTCTCTCTCTCTCTCATTTGTTCTCCCTCACCTTCTACTTCTCTCTCTTTCTCCTCTTCCTCCTCTCTCCCCCTCCCTTGCTCTTTGCACATTACTATTTATAAAGCCGACTGGTTCGGCCTGCATCATGCCCTCTAGAATCTGGAGTTCCAGTTTACTGCCATAAGCACACTAGATCTGAATACATACATATTTGAAGCAGTGCAATCAGAATTGTATCTCTCCAAATAAAAAGAGAAGGTGTGCAAAGAATTAGAATATGGAAGCTAATTGCATAGAATATGAGATGTTGTCAATCCAACACAATCACATCCAGATAACGATGCTTAGTTTAACTGATGTTTGAATAATGCACTGACACACACACACACAAATAGACGTTGTGTATTATAAAAATATTTTCGTATCCACGGAGAAAAGCCAAGCCTGCAGTTTTCCCAGGGGAATGATTCTCTCCTGTGGCTAATGATAACACACAGCCTTGGAAATCATGTTTAAAACACCAGAATTAAATGACTGTCTGCCATCCTATTGAAATTGCCATCCTGTTTGCCCATGTGCATTGCTCATAGAAAAAGTTGTTCGATTTGATTTACCCTGGTGGCAGCAGTCATCTGCCAGGTTTAGCACACAGACAGACAGAAATGCAGGAGTGGTCAAAAAGGTCCCTCTGTTGAGTGAAAATAAATCATCTGTTTTGCACATCACAGGGGCTTAAGCTGTACATTTGTAAGGCGGTTTTGCAGAGATAGCGTTGTGTGTGTGTGTGTGTGTGTGTGTGTGTGTGTGTGTGTGTATACATGCCTGTGTGTATGCTTGTTTTGTGTGCATACAGGAGAGCTGCTGACAGGTGAGAGCTAGGAAGGCATTTTTAATCACCACTAACCCCCAGTCCCTGCTGACAGCGTCAGAGAGGACCTGACTCGCCCCCTCTCTCTGATCAGTCTCATCAGCTGTCTGCTTAGCCCTCGATTTATCTCTTTATTATTTATTTACAGAGCCTTTGTACACATGCATTCCCCAGGGAGAACCTCCTTTGAGCATTGAAGGCCTTGCTAAAGTACCTTAGCGCAGGAACTTTTCCCTCTTTCTTTCAGTTTTTTGATGTGTACTCAGCAGCATGCTGGCTCAGAGTTTCACTTTGACATAACTTTTTTCACTTTGACAGAGCTTTTTTTTAAAGTGATGAAAACGACTGATTCAGGGCAGTGTTTGGTGTTGGCCTGATTGATTTCTCATTGGTGCTCAAAACAGTTGAGCTGATATAACGAATAGTCCTAATGAGAGGCCAATTAGATAGGAAATATGACAGCTCATTGTGTTGTGCTAGTATTGATCAAATAAACACTGGCAATGGACTTGACTTTCTCTTTCACATTGTATTTCTTTTTAAAAGCACTATAATCTGAGATCAAAAGCCTGATTCACTCTCTGATGAATTTTCTCTTTAATCCTCCTCCAATGAAACAAACATCTTTGGTCTAAACATTAGCCATGAAGCAATTACTGCGCTAACTTTTTACACGGCACAGTTTCCACACCACTTAACAACCAAGCGGGGCTATGTGACACCACCTCGGGGTGAGGAAATCTGAGCTTCGCCCTGACTCACCCACACTACGGGGGTAAAAGAGTAACAGAGGTGGTTTGAGGTCATGACCACCCCCTCTCCTAGGACCTGAGAGGAGCTGAGCCCCCCCACACACACACACACCCACCCAGAGAGCTGACAGAGAAATACTACCCAACACAAACCCCATTGGCACAGAGGGACTCAACGTAGCATCCTTTTCCTAGGCGGCTACATGGAGGGAAAAAAGACCACCTCCCAGACACTACAGATAAGACAAGTATGACAGCACTGCATTGTGCCAAATAATGTAGGATGTAAATTCTCTTTGAGGCTGTAAACATGAAGCCATGTCTTTGAAATTGATGTGTCAAGCATAACACACCATGAATAGGCTATTGCGGGAACCCTGCTATGGTCTGTGACCTGGGTATTCATTTCTCACCCATCTAAAACAGAGTAGTTTTCAATGGCTCAGGTTGTGTCTTTGATATGTGGACACACTCAAGGTACAGTGAAACAATGAGTTCCCCACATGGATCTGTATGTGAACAGACAGACTTGATTCATCTGGATCTACTGTATCTTAGGACTCCCACCCAAAGGCCAACGGTGGAAGCAATAACCAGTTCAACTCACTTGTTGCTCTGGGTGAAGACACAGCAACCTTCACACACTTTGCCCATTGATTTAAAGGCCCACCCATCAATGTGAAAGAGAAACAGGAGCTGGGGGTGCCATACTTCAGATCCCACATGAATAAGTCAATGTAATGATGTGAAAACGGCTGTGTGCACGGGTTAGGGCACCATAAGCCAGAGAAGAGCACTCAGATAGCACCAGTCAAATGCCCAGGGTTTTGATTGATAGCCTGGATGTGTGCCACACTCATCTAATTTCCCACTAGCCTCCAAGTCTAGCTAATGGCTGTGGTGGGCTTCAGATGGATTCACCCAGTTACTGCAATGGATTTTCATGTAGGCTTTAGGATTAATTAAAGGTCCAATCAAATGAAGACCTGTTACGGTGACTTAAAGCAAACCTTTTCTAAATGAACAATCTACCGCTTTCAGTATTGTGTGGGTAAAACTCACCGCCTGGACCAGAAAATGTGCAATTTTCATTTGAATTAAAAAATAATATACAGTCTGAATCTTTAATAATTAATAGTTGGATTTACTGTGTAGAATGATTCAATTTAAATTCATATTTCACCTCAAAATACTAAATGACTATCCGGGGTGGCAAGTAGCCTAGTGGTTAGAGCGATGGACTAGTAACTGAAAGGTTGCAGGATCGAATCCCTGAGCTCACAAGGTAAAAGATCTGTCGATCTGCCCCTGAACAAGGCAGTTAACCCACTGTTCCTAGGCTGTCATTTAAAATAAGAACTTGTTCTTAACTAACTTGCCTAATTAAATAAAGGTTTAAAAAAAAATTAAGTAGTGTTTTGCTAAAATATTATGCGATCGCAATGGCTTACACTTCACCTGAAAGCAAAGCTGCACGACTGACAATTTCTCTCCCTTAATGCTGTTTACAAAACGCCTAACAAGTGTTAAATGTGTATCACTAATCAGGTAAACAGGGAACCGGATGCATTGTGCGTGGCGCTGTAATCCATCATAGAAATGCATCAGCGGGATTCTCTTACAATCTTATTACCTCCTTTCAACGTTTCCACACGTTGGAGATGAAGACTGGCACATCTGCATGCTTGAAAGAAAAGGAGAGAGACTAAAAGTGGAAGATGCTATCATTTTTAAGCCTGAGTCCTGCATCAAACCCTGGCATGTCTCTGATGTACGAATAATATGGTTGTAACAAACATAGCCCGGCCAATTCATATTCATAACAATCTTAACTGGATATATAAGTACCTTTGGATTGAATGCATCTAAAATGATGATTCTCTCTTTCTCCCTTTCTGGCGAGGTGTCTGTTTCGTGCTGTCTCTGGAAGAAATTGTATTTAGACGTTACAGTGCAGGGAATAAGACCAGGAACGGGTGTGACAGTGTCAAGCTGGAGCAGATTTTCCTGGAGGAATCTTCAATTCATTTCTGATTCAATGGAATGTGGGTTATTCGTTGGCCTGATATACAGGTCAACGAATAACTACACTGAGCATCACAACAGATACATATAACCAGATTTTCTCACAACACCAGCCAGTTGCATGCTTGGGGAGGGAGCTTGCTACTAAAGGGTCACAACAAGACTACCCCATCACCCCACAATCCCCCGAATTCCCAACAGTCTACAACATCCCTTTTACATAATTCCCTGCTCTTCTCAGGGATAGATGGGGGTTGGAGGAAGGTTGTGTCCATTTCCATTTTGATCAGTTATATGACTGAAATATTAAAATCCTTTGTCACGGCTTCCACCGAAGTCGGCTCCTCTCCTTGTTCAGGAAGCGTTCGGCGATCGACGTCACCGGCTTTCTAGCCATACCTGCTCCATTTTTCATATACCCATTTGTCTGGTCTTGTTTCCATACACACCTGGTTTTCATTTCCCCAATCCATCTACTGGTATTTAACCCTCTGTTTCTCACCATGTTTTGTGTGTAATCGTTTCATGTTATTGTGGTGTTTTATTACGCTCTTTACTTTGGTTGTGTTCCGTGTTTTGAGCGCATTTGATTTATGTAGTGCTCTCATTTTGGAACTAAAATAAAAGTGCGCCTGTTTACATCACTCTACTTTCCTGCACCTGACTTCGCCTCTTATACACTCGATGACATCATTACAGTAACAGTCCTCATAATGGGAGCCATTGGATCAAGACACGGTTACGATAACTGAAAGTCTTATCGTGACTGAATGAATTAATCCAGGGTCTTTATATCAGGTGAAATGTCCCATGTCGGCCATATTGTGTAGCTGGCCAGGATATCATGTGGTGGTGAGTGAGGGGACGGTGGGACAGTGTGGAGCACTGGGTGATGAATCTGTGCCCTGGATCCTGTGAGGTCACCCAGATGCCACAAAGAGCAATTAGGGTCCTTGTCCCCGAACCATCAGGGGCCGAGGGGGTGTAGAGGAGGGGTATTTCATCTTCACATGTCCCCCACTCCTCCTCATGGAGCCAACTGACCAGTCATCAGACACACCGACTGCCATTTAACATTGTGGTCAGGGACAGGTCATAGACATACTGTTTGTGTCGCACTGCTTTGCTTTATCTTGGCCAGGTCGCAGTTGTAAATGAGAACTTGTTCTCAACTAGCCTACCTGGTTAAATAAAGGTGAAATAAATAAAAAAATTAAATGAGTGCAGACAATGTGTGTGTGTGTGTGTGTTTGTGTGTGGGGGTTATGTAATATGTGTGTGTGTGTGTGTGTGTGTGTGTGTGTGTGTGTGTGTGTGTGTGTGTGTGTGTGTGTGTGTGGGTGTGGGTGTCTGCCACCAGATGAACCACAGAAGCTTCCCACATCCACCAGGTGCCATTAATCACAACACTATCTGACCCTGGAAGACTGATGACATCCTACAGAGCACAGCCTCGTCCTGGACACACTCAAGGTTTTAGAGATGGGTTAGCCAGGGAAGAGCCAGGGGAGAGGCGGGGGGGGGGAGTTGCCGGGCCTATTAGACTTAGGTCTCTCAGGTCTACACATCAGTCTTGACTGTGTCTTTCATATGTCAACCTTGTCAGAGATGTCATAAGAAGATTTGTGACACAGTCAAGGAATTGCACGGTGTGTGTGATATGAACAACTGTTTTAGACCAGATCCAAAGATTCAAACATTGAGCTTTGATTTGTATCATCTATAAAATTGTGTTTCAAGTCAACCTAGAGAGCACTTTGTCAAACAGTGGGAGGGACATTCCCAGAAGTGAAAAAGAGGGTTATTCAGACCCACTCTATCAAAGGAACAACTTGAATCACCCACCCACCCACCCACCCACCCACCACACACACACACACACACACACACACACACACACACACACACACACACACACACACACACACACACACACACACACACACATACAAAGCTCCTGAATTCGCTCCCTCACCCACACCTGGCATGTGGCTGTAGGTCTCTGTAGCTTCAGCCTCCAGTATAAGCTCCATAATCATGTCCCTTAAACACAGAGAGAGCTCAGATCTCTCCCTCTGCCTTTAGCCTCTCTCTCTGTCATCCCCAAACCCCACCTGTCTCCCACTCTTTCTCTCTCCCCTCTCTATTGCTCTCTCCACTCTATTTTTCTCTTCTCTATCCCTCTTTTTCAGGGCCAAAGTTAGCCAAGCAAACCCTTCTCAACACAAAACCCCTGAGGGCAGAAGCATAGAAGTACAAAGACAAATATTAACTTTGAAAGTATATTAAAGTAGACCTTGCATCCTCTGGTTGTGTCAGGGTTAGGATTGGAGAAGTTTAAACAAATTCCTGTGGAGCACAATCAAAAGCACACAATTCACGTTGGCGGTGGAGTTCAGGGTTGGGGTGGTTTTTTCAAATAGCAGGTTAGAGGAATATAACAACAACAAATATATAACCAGCATCCAGCGAGAAAATGAAGGCAAGCAAGCTTTACTTTGTGTCTCCCATGTATCTCTCTCTCCCATCTCCTCCATTTTCCATCTCTCTGTTATCCTGAACATAGCTGAGCTTTATTGTCTCTCTCTCCATCCCTGTTTGTCTCTCTGTCCCCAGTAGCCTCACAGTATCCACTCTTTGGGAACTAGCCGATCGATAGACAGCAACAGCCTTTCAATGAGCTCTCCCACGCGCTACATGAGAAAGAGAACGCCGCTCAATAGGACCGATAACTCTCTCCCTCTTCTTTATGAATCCTCTCCTCTCTTCTCCATTCTCTCTTTCTAAATATATCATCTCCCGTTCCAATCTGTGCTGTTCTGCAGGGCCTGGTGCGGAGAGGGAAGGGTAAGAATGATAGGAGGGAGATGGAGGCGCTCATAGGTCACGGCTGTAGACTTGTTTGAAGCACAATGGGGAGGGATGGTGAGGGGGCTTCACCACACCAAAGGCATTGTAAATTACCTCAGAGTAGATCAGTGGATACAGCATGGAAATGGGGAGCAGTGGGAGAGGCAGACAGGCAGTGAGACACTGAGCCCTGTGGCTGTGCAGCCTGGCTGTAAAAACCCCTGAGAACGGCAATAGCTGTCAAATAAAGCAGGTGGTGGTCAATAACCTGGCCTTCCACAGGTCTCTGGAGCCTGAAACACACACACTCACTCACTCACTCACTCACTCACTCACTCACTCACTCACTCACTCACTTGTAAAGAGTGTTTCTTCTGTCTGCCTAAATCAAATCAAATCTTTATTTGTCACATACACATGGTTAGCAGATGCGAGTGTAGTGAAATGCTTGTGCTTCTGGTTCCGACAATGCAGTAATAACCAACGGGTAATCTAACCTAACAACTCCAAATCAAATCAAATCAAATCAAATTTATTTATATAGCCCTTCGTACATCAGCTGATATCTCAAAGTGCTGTACAGAAACCCAGCCTAAAACCCCAAACAGCAAGCAATGCAGGTGTAGAAGCACGCTGTGTAGAACTCCACAACTACTACCTGTAGTTAGTAAAGGGATAAAGGGATAAAGAATATGTACATAAAGATATATGAATGAGTGATGGTACAGAACGGCATAGGCAAGATGCAGTAGATGGTATCGAGTACAGTATATACATATGAGATGTGTAATGTAGGGTATGTAAACATAAAAGTGGCATAGCTTAAAGTGGCTAGTGATACATGTATTACATAAAGATGGCAAGATGCAGTAGATGATATAGAGTACAGTATATACATATACATATGAGATGAGTAATGTAGGGTATGTAAACATTATATTAAGTGGCATTGTTTAAAAACCTGTTAGCTGGCTGCAACCTGGCTGCAATCCCGATATTGGGATAAGTGTCATCAACAACCGCTGAATAGCATAGCATTACATACAATAAACATTACTATAAATATTTATATTCATGAAATCACAAGTGCAATATAGGAAAACACAGCTTAGCCTTTTGTTAATACACCTGTCGTGTCAGATTTTGAAATTATGCTTTACAGAGAAAGCAATCCAAGCGTTTGTGTAAGTTTATCGATCGCACGATTAAACATTAAGTACACTTAGCATCAGGTGGCTAGGTCACGAAAATCAGAAAAGCAATCAAATTAATCGTTTACCTTTGATGATCTTTGGATGTTTTCACTCACGAGACTCCCAGTTACACAACAAATGCTCCTTTTGTTCCATAAAGATTATTTTTAGATCCAAAATACCTCTGTTTGTTTGTCGCGTTATGTACAGAAATCCACAGGAAAGAGCAGTCACGACAACGTGAAAATAGTTTCCATAATGTCCGCAGAAACATGTCAAACGGTTTTTATAATCAATCCTCAGGTTGTTTTTAAAATATATAATCGATAATATATCAACCGCAAATGTCTTTCACAGTAGGAGAGGGAAAAGCAATACCTATCCAAACTCTGTTGCATGAGCAAAACTCATGTGACCACTTGACGCGATGTTATCGTTCTGGCTCATTTTTCAAAATAAAAGCCTGAAACTATGTCTGAAGACTGTTGACACATTGAGGAAGCGATAGGAAAAGGAATCTGGTTCATATCCCTTTAAATGGAGCACAGGGAGGCTATGGAACATGGAGTTTTCAAAATAGAAGCCACTTCTTGTTTTGATTTTCCTCAGGGTTTCGCCTGCAATATCAGTTCTGTTATACTCACAGACAATATTTTAACAGTTTTGGAAACTTTAGAGTGTTGTCTATCCAATAAGTGGCTGGAGTTGAGTCAGTATGTTGGCAGCAGCCACTCAATGTTAGTGGTGGCTGTTTAACAGTCTGATGGCCTTGAGATAGAAGCTGTTTTTCACTCTCTCGGTCCCTGCTTTGATGCACCTGTACTGACCTCGCCTTCTGGATGATAGCGGGGTGAACAGGCAGTGGCTCGGGTGGTTATTGTCCTTGATGATCTTTATGGCCTTCCTGTGTCTATTGTGCTTTCTTCATCTGTATCACTCTCTCTTTGCAGGTGTATTTGTTTTGTGTGTGTGTCCTCAGAAAAAGTACATATCTAATGCTTAGTAGTTAGGTTAAGGATTAAGGTAACAGTTAGAGTTAGGGATAGAGGATAGGTTAAGGGTTAGAGTTAGGTTTAGGATTAGGATTAGGGGTTAAGGAAAATAGGATTTTGAATGGGAATCAATTGTTTGGTCCCTACAAGGATAGTAAAACAATAATTTGTGTGTGTGTGTGTGTTTACAAAACAATAAACGAATAACGACCGTGAAGCTATAATGAGAACTGTGCTGACACAAGCAACTAACATAGACATCCAACATAGAATGTCCACTCAGATCACACTCTGACCAAACAAAACATAGAAACATACAAAGCAAACTATGGTCAGGGTGTGACAGTACACCCCCAAGGTGCGGACTCCGGCCGCAAAACCTGAACCTATTGGGGAGGGTCTGGGTAGGCATCTGCCCGCGGTGGTGGCTCTGGCGCTGGACGTCGCCCCCACTTCACCATAGTCTTAGTCCACTTTAGTAGCGTCCTTTGAGCGGCGACCCTCGCCGCCGACCTAGGACTGACAACCCTACTAAAGGACCCCACTGGACTGAGGGGTAGCTCAGGACTGAGGGGCAGCTCAGGAATGAGGGGTGGAGGCTCTGGCGCCTCTGGACTGAGGGGCTCTGGCGCCTCTGGACTGAGGGGCTCTGGCGCCTCTGGACTGAGACTCCGGCAGCGCCGGACATGGGCGAGACTCCGGCAGCGCCGGACAGGCGGGAGACTCCGGTAGCGTCGGACAGGCGGGAGGCTCTTGAGCACCGAGCCTGCCCAACCTTACCTGGTTGAATGCTCCCGGTCGCCCTGCCAGTGCGGCGAGGTGGAATAGCCCGCACTGGGCTGTGCTGGCGAACCGGGGACACCATGCGTAAGGCTGGTGCCATGTACGCCGGCCCAAGGAGACGCACTGGAGACCAGATGCGTAGAGCCGGCTTCATGGCACCTGGCTCGATGCCCACTCTAGCCCAGCCAATGTGAGGAGCTGGTATGTACCGCACCGGGCTATGCACCCGCACTGGGGACACCATGCGCTCCACAGCATAACACGGTGCCTGCCCGGTCTCTCTCGCCCTCCGGTAAGCACAGGAAGTTGGCGCAGGTCTCCTACCTGGCTTCGCCACACTTCCTGTGTGCCTCCCCCCCCCAAGACATTTTTGGGGCTGACTCCATCCGCGCCGCCGTTCTGCCACCTCATACCAGCGCCTCTCCGCCTTCGCTGCCTCCAGCTCTTCTTTGGGGTGGCGATATTCTCCTGGCTGTGCCCAGGGTCCTTTACCGTCCAACTCGTCCTCCCATGTCCATTCCTCCTTGCGCTGCTCCTGCTGCCGCTGCCTGTCACCACGCCGCTTGGTCCTGTTGTGGTGGGTGATTCTGTCACGATCGTCGTAAGGAACGGACCAAAATGCAGCGTGGTATGTGTTCATGATGATTTTTTAATTAAAGAAAGCACTGAACACTGAATACAAACTATACAAAACAATAAACGAATAACGACCATGAAGCTATAATGAGAACTGTGCTGACACAAGCAACTAATATAGACATCCAACATAGAATGCCCACTCAGGGCAACGCCTCTTTTCCCTCAGGAGGCTGAAAAGATTTGTCATGGGCCCTCGGATCCTCATAAGGTTCTACAGTTTTTCACTATTGAGAGCATTTTGACTGGCTGCATCACTGCAAATGCACCGCCCTTGACAGCAAATCACTACAGAGGGTGGTGCGGACAGCCCAGTACATCACTGGGGCTGAGCTCCCTGCCACCCAGGACATCTATATCAGGCAGAGTCAGAGGAAGGCCTGAAAAATTACCCCAAGACTTCAGCCACCCAAGCCATAGATTGTTTACTCTGCTACCGTCCAGCAAACAGTAGCGGAGCATTGGCTCTCGGACCAACAGGCTCCGAGACAGTTTATACCCCCAAGCCATAAGACTTCTAAATAGCCAGACTGCTAAATAGCCAGACTGCTAAATAGTCCATTAATGGTACCCGAAATATGTCACTGACCATACACACACACATTCACTCGACTATATATATATACCAAACCAACCACACACACACTAGACTAAATATATAAACCAAACCAACCACTCACACACACTACATTGACACTCCCACACAAAACCCACACGCATTCACATACACTACATACCCACGCATAACACACATGCAGACCGACACAACACAAACACACATAGGTACACATTACACACACACACACTTTTACACTCATAATGGTACACTGTTCTGTTCTTTATTTTACTTGTATTATTATCTATCCAGATGCCTAGTCACTTTAACCTGCCTTCGTGTACAGATCTACCTTAAAAACTGTACCTCATACCTCTGCACATTGATCTGGTACTGGTACTCCCTGTATATAGCTCCACATTGATCTGGTACTAGTATTCCCTGTATATAGCTCCACATTGATCAGGTACTGGTACTCCCTGTATATAGCTCCACATTGATCAGGTACTGGTACTCCCTGTATATAGCTCCACATTGATCTGGTACTAGTATTCCCTGTATATAGCTCCACATTGATCAGGTACTGGTACTCCCTGTATATAGCTCCACATTGATCAGGTACTGGTACTCCCTGTATATAGCTCCACATTGATCTGGTACTGGTACTCCCTGTATATAGCTCCACATTGATCTGGTACTGGTACTCCCTGTATATAGCTCCACATTGATCTGGTACTGGTACTCCCTGTATATAGCTCCACATTGATCTGGTACTGGTACTCCCTGTATATAGCTCCACATTGATCTGGTACTGGTACTCCCTGTATATAGCTCCACATTGATCTGGTACTGGTACTCCCTGTATATACTGTAGCTCCATTCTTGTGGATTTGATTTTATTCCTCATGTACCTATTTTATTTTTATTTTTAACTCTGCATTGTTGGGAATGGCTCGTAAGTAAGCATTTCACGGTAAAATCTACACCAGTTGTATTCGGCGCTTGTGACAAATAATATATATATATTTTTATTTTTTATTTTTATTTTAGTAGTGCAGGATGGTGATAAAATGTGCAGGTGAGAGGCATTACTGGAGACTGTGTCAGCATTTTCCCTCACAGAAATCCATAAATGCCACTATCAAACACATTTTCATTTATATTTACATTTTTAGTCATTTAGCAAACGTTCTTATCCAGAACAGCTTACAGGAGAAATTGCTTGGCTGTGTTTTAAGCGGGCAGGTGTGATTTCAAACTGTAAACATATGCAGTTCTGTGGGCACGTAAGATGATTTAATTTAATTTTTAATTTAATTTGCCAATCGTGGCTGATAGTGATAAGACAGTTAGTCGGCACATCTAGAAAAGCAACAGTGAAGTGCAAGTTATCATTAAGTAAAAAAGCAAATTCATGTCATGTGCATGTGGATGCAGTGTTCAGTGTTCACAAGACAAATAACTCTGTGGCTTTTTACAAACATTAAATACTTTTTCAAAAGTTAGTTGCCTTCTCAAAACATAAAAACAATCAAAACTATATTATGCCATCAGAATTGAAAATATATTCAGCAAAAGAACACGATTGCCTGCAAAAAGATTACTGCAAGCATACTTATCTTTTGAGTCCAAGCAGACAAAACAGAAAAGTCTGTCTTTTAAAAATCCAATTAAATCAATACGTTTCCTTTGCAGTCCCGAAATCAAAATTGGAAGTACATCTATTCAAAGGTGCAGCATTATGGGCAATTACTCTCCTTTTATGCATATTTCATAAAGCAATTTCAAACACATCAAATCAAACATAATTTCCCATCAAAATAGTAATAATAAAAAAAGCATTGTTTGCAGGATTCATTCATCGGTATCATCACAATCCAATTCCATGTATTCAATACAAAGGCTGGTTTGCTCATTGTTTCGTAGACTTTCCATTGTTGCACATAAACACTATCCACAATAGAAGTAAGGAAATGTGATACAATGGAGTAACACAAATGGTATGAATGTATAGGCCCCAATCCACAACAAAGCAAAGCTCTATAATGGAAGTTCACAATGTTAAAAATGATGACTAAGAGCTTTGCACCCCTGGATTGTACAATATTTGCCTATTGGTCTTTTAAAATTCTTCAAGCTCTTTGAAGTTGGTTGTTGATTAATGCTAGAAAGCCATTTTCAAGTCTTACATTGATTTTCAAGCCGATTTAAGCCAAAACTGGAACTAGGCCACTCAGGAACATTCAATGTTGTCTTGGTAAGCAACTCCAGTGTATATTTGGCCTTGTGTTTTAGATTATTGTCCTGCTGAAAGGTAAATTCGTCTCCCAGTGTCTGTTGAAAAGCAGACTGAACCAGACTTTCAACTTAGATTTTGCCTGTGCGAAGCTGTATTCCGTTTCTTTTTATCTTAAGTCCTTGCCGACTCCCTAGTTCTTGCCGATGACAAGCATACCCATAAAATGATGCAGCCACTAACATGCTTGAAAATATGAAGAGTGGTACTCTGTGATGTGTTGTGTTGGATTTGCCCCAAACATAGTGCTTTGTATTCAGGACAAAAAGTTAATTTCTTTGGCACATGTTTTGGAGTATTGTTACAAACAGGATGCATGTTTTGGAATATTTTTTATTCTGTACAGATTTCCTTCTTTTCACTCTGACATTTAGGTTAGTATTGTGGAGTAACTACAATGTTACTGATCCATCCTCAGTTTTCTCCTATCACAGCCATTAAACTCAGTAAAGGTTTTAAAATCACCATTGGCCTCATGAGATCTCTGAGCAGTTTCCTTCCTCTTCAGCAACTGAGTTAGGGAGGATGCCTGTACCTGTAACGTCTTTCGTCGCCAGATGAGGAAGAGTAGTCAGACCAAAGCGCAGTGTCGTAAGTGTTCATATTATTTATTGAACACTAAATACAAAAATAACAAGAGAATAAATGAAACCCGAAACAGTCCTGTAAGTTGCAAACACTGATATGGAAAACAACTACCCACAAAAACCCTGTGGGGGAAAGCTACCTAAGTATGGTTCTCAATCAGAGACAACGATAGACAGCTGTCCCTGATTGAGAACCATACCCGGCCAAAACAAAGAAATACAAACACATAGAAAAAGAACATAGAATGCCCACTCAAATCACACCCTGACCAACCCAAAAAGAGAGACATAAAAAGCTCTCTACAGTCAGGGCGTGAGAGTACCTTTGTAGTGACTAGGTGTATTGATACACCATCCAAAGCCTAATTAACCATGCTCAAAGGGATATTCAGCATCAGTTTTTTTTAGTTTTTTTATACACATCTACCAATCGGTGCCCTTCTTTGCGAAGCATTGAAAAATGTGGAGAGGTTAGCCTGTGTGTGCGGGTATATGTGCGAGTGTGTGTGTATGTGTTTCAGTGTGTCTGAATGTGTGTTTGTGTGGGTTATTGTTTGAATCAATGTTTCTCTTTTTGACAAAGCACTCTGATTTCCTATTCTGTGTGGAACCTGGGGAAGTAGTTGCTGGTGGATGTGAAACAGAGGTGGACATCACATTTCTGGCACTTGGCTTTTGGTGTTTCTGCGCACCCTGGTACCTTGCATCTCCCCTTCTTTTCAGCCATAATCATGTGCGCCTGGCTGTGGCATCCATTATGGACTGGAATTGGAGCAGCGGGCCCTTTTCTCCTCCTCTCCTCATACTCACCAGCAACTGTGGAACTGAGATGACCTTCTTGCACTCCAGACTCTTTCCACTTTGGCATAGGCCTTCCGCGATGTATGACTTGAAGGTATACAGCTTCATTTGTTCCTTCTTTCTCATGCCAGTGCCTTCACAATCTCTTTGGTAGATCAGCCAGGTGGTCACGATGATCATATCCAGGAAGTGGAACACCAGCCGGTGGTACCACTTATTTGATCTGATTTTGTTCCGGTACAGTGCAATCAGTGAGTCAAGCAGATCCAGCCCACCCATATTCTTGTTGTATTGTTTCACCACAGCAGGGCAGGGGACTGTGGTGATCATCTTTTGCTTGCGATTCCACCTGTCAACCTCGGTGACTGAGTGGGCTCCAGTGTAATCACTCAGAAGGGTCACTGAGTGGTGTCGTACCACTTCACAATTATTTTGTAGTGAGGTTAAGGGGCTTGTTTGCATTACATTGTATCACATGTAGATTTGACAGCCCTACAATAACGTAGAGAATGTCTTCAGCGAAATACTGCTTGAAGTACTGGAGGGGGGACATGATATCATCATATCTTGAAAGCAGGCCCTGCCATTCAGGGTAAGCATTGAAGTATGCATTAGGTGTGGAACATCAACATGGAACATCAACCTCTGAGACATCTTCATCCTTAGACTCAGTCTCATTGTCAACAGACAGGCATTCTCCTTTAAAAAAGATAGCAGGAAGCCCAAATTTGAATGTCATATACCCTTCTTCATCCACTGACACACACACACACACACACACACACACACACACACACACACGTTACTTCGCTGACTGATCCCTAACTGACTCCTGACCTCCTAACTGTCTCTCAAATCTGATTCGGGGATCCACTCTTCCTGACTCTCTTCAAGTTCACTGTCCTTATTGTCACTCTCCTCAAGCTCACTGTCAGATGGAATGACCCAAACTGCTCGATCATGTTCCTTCCGCCCATAAAATGTTATTGTGTCCATTTCCTGTAAGTATCAGTAGATAGTCAATTAAAAACATTGATGGTCATAATTGTGCATCTGAGCACATCTCCACACTTTAGCATGATATTGCCTGAACAAAAGTGGTCTAACTGCACAATGTTGCCCTGAGGCAACAAACCAAAAGCACAGTTTTAGTATATAAATAAAAACAAAATAAGTATTTAAACAATCAAACATACTCATGTACATGCATATATTTTTTTATATAAAGTTATTTAAATTTAAACATGTTAAAAAGTTATTTTATCTTACCAATTGGTGTCACCGTGTCCCATGCAGCTTTGCTTCCTGAAAGGACTGCTTCACCACCAGACAAAAGTCCACACCCACTTCAGCCCCTTATTTCATTGGACACAGACATGTCAGGTGATATCATATATTTATTTAAAGCGGTGTGAGGTCCAAAAAGGTAGTTTGTTGCCTGAGAGCAACACCATACCATAGAGGGTTAATCCATTTTAAATTCAGGCTGTAACACATAAAATGTGGAAAAGTGAAGGGGTGTGAATACTTTCTGAAGGCACTGTAGATTTCAACACAGATCCAAAAATTGTTTGTGCTCAATTGAGAAAAACTGTAATGTAGTCTGGAGACCAATGACAGGGGAATAGCCTCTCTTAGACCATGAGGAGAGTAAAAGAAGAGAATGGGGTAGATAAATAATAAATTACTGTTTGTATCAGCCCAAATATTCTCTTTAATAAAAACATGTTTAAATGGTGATGGTGATGACGTCAATAATTACATTCTTATTTTTGTTTCATAATCCGCTTATTCAGACCAAAGCTTTTGTTCCTGTTGCTTTATGAGATTCCGAGATTCAGGAGGTAATTAAACGCCACACACAAAGACAAAGGTATCGCTGGTGTTATGCCTGGAACCATTGTCATTCTATGTTCTACAACAATGAAACCGTCCTTGGGCTTTGGCTGTAGATTTTTCAATACAAAAACACCCTGGTACAAAATGTGCAAGAAATGCAGAACTCTACTGCCTTTCAATCACTTTACAGTATTTAATTAATAATATGACCTTCCTTGTGTGTGTGTGTGTGTGTGTGTGTGTGTGTGTGTGTGTGTGTGTGTGTGTGTGTGTGTGTGTGTGTGTGTGTGTGTGTGTGTGTGTGTGTGTGTGTGATGCGCTGTCTGTCTAAATGGGTCTGGTGTTAAATATATACGTGATATTCTGATCCTGATCAGTAAAATGATGACATTGACGTCCCAGGAATACCGTTCAACCCCATACCCTGCACCCTCCCCTTGCTTTATTACAAGTGGAGAGATAACATCTTCCATTATGCTGTTTTTTTTCAACAAGGTTGATGTGAGGGTCATTAGACGTCTATTCATGGCATGAATGACCTGATAAGGTTTGCTGAGGTAAGGGGAAGGAACTGAGATAGACTACAGAGAGAGAAAGGGGGATCGAACCTACCTGATATCCACGCAGAGAGACTGGAAGCACTTATCCCCTAATCTTATCACTTGTACTATCATCCTGCATCAAAACGTCAACACAACGCCATTCATTGACAGTATCTGGTTCTGTATGCTCCCACCAACAAGGATTAACCGTGGGAGGCTAGCAAACATAGATATTTTTTCGGGGGCATCTTGGTGTGCGTGCGTGCATGCCTGTATTTCTCCCTGAGCTAAAGTGACAGTGAGACATGTCAAGGGAGATCTGTATCAGAACACTCCATGCTTCCTTCCCGCCTTTCTCCCACCCTCCCTTTGTTCTTCCCAATCTCAGGAACACTGAGCGCGTTGACTCACAGAGCAGGGCGATAAATGCTAACAAAACATAACGTTAATTCACTTTAAACTCCATCAAGTGTTTTCCCTGGTTGCCCAGAACACAACAGTACACTGCCTATGTCGTTGCGGCAGGTCATGCAGGCCTCCCCCTGCATGTCAATAGACAGATCTGCTCCACTACCTAACTCCGCGACAGGAGAACCAGAGGCAGGGACTCGTCTGGGAGGTTCATCCCAGTAGAGTCATGCCTTCTGGGAAAAATACAGATGAAAACTCGAAATACAGATGAAAACCCACACTATCTACTATCTGTCGTCATTCAGCCACGACTCGGTGAAACATAAGATATTACAGTTTTTACTGTCCTGTTGGCAGGATATACTGTACGTGCTTTTCGTTCATCAAATTTATTTTCCAGCGATTGGACGTTAGCTAGCAGGACGGAAGGCATAGGCAGATTAGCCACTCGTCGCCTGATCCTCACAAGACACCCTGTTTTTTTCCTGCAAAATCTCAGTTTCCTTCTCCAGCGATAGCTGGGGATCTGGGCCTGGTCGGTTGTCTGTAGTATCTCCCTCCCTCCCGTCCGACTCATTGAAGAAAAACTTTGTCTAATCTGAGATGAGTAATCCCAGTTCTGATGTCCAGAAGCTCTTTTCGGTCATAAGAGATGGTAGCAGCAACATTATGTACAACATTATGCGCTATTGTCACTCTGAATAGACTGTGGATGGACCGGTAGATTCAATTACCTTTTACTGCAGAGGAAACACCATAAACACAATGCAGTGTTCTCTGTCTGTATCCCATTATACTGTCAACACTTATAAATCACAATGAAAACAACCTTATTATGTTTTCTTTGGGCTGGAAAGATTCATATTAATTATTTTTCATCACTCCTGGCAAAATGTTAATTATGTAGCTACTTGCTAGGAATGATCTGACCACTGTTAAAATGTTTTAGTTGAGTCAGCTTGACTACCTTCCTACAGAGTTCATTATCTTTCCCCAAAAATATTTATATGTTTTTCTATGGCGTAGTCCGATGTTGCGTTCCTGATTGCAATGTACATATTCCAAGCTGTCTGAGGTTTCCTATATTCCCACCGCAATTAGTGCAGTGTCCACCTTCCTAAACACACACCTCCTTCCCACCGCCGGATTCCTAGTCCTCTCCTTTCATGGTTCACGAGTCGACGCTGTCGCCGGTTCTGATGCGAGGTGTTTCTGTGTAAAGTACGCAGCGCTGCTACAGTGGTGAAAAGATGTGAGAAAAACAGAGTGAAAAGCAGAGTAGGAAGTCCCTCAGGACTATCAGTCACAATATTGTAGCACTTCAGATCTAAAATAGAGCTGGGCAGGGAGCATAATGAGGTATTTTAAGTGCTTAACCTAATACAGTCAGTTAAAATGAGGGTCCCGTGGGAGGGAGAGTCTGTTGCGCTATTGTCACTCTGCTGCGGGACTGACTCGCATGTATTTAAAGACAGACGGAAGAGAGAGGTATGGTGGAGGAGGGAAAGGACATTGGGAGAGATGAAGGGACGGAGAAAGGAAGGAATATACAGTAATAAAGACTGTCCAAGGAAACAATAGTGTTTGAGAGAATTAACATATCGTAACCTTAAATAGATAAGCTAAGTGATCCAAAAGTCACATCCCACTTTTTAGTCAGTTAAACCAACTGCAAGCAATGTACAGCCTAAATCATGCTTGCTTCAGACAAAGTGCATTTTGACAAACTACTCAAACATATGTTAATGATTCTAATGTGGAATGTTTGCAGGAGGTAATGACAAGGGCAATGCAATATCAACACATATTCGCTACCTGCCTCTCTCCCTACCTCAATCTTTCCCTCCCTCCCACCATCTCACTGATGAATGCACCACTTGATGTTGAAAGTAGATTGATACAAGTTGTTAATGACTGATGTTTTATTAATGGGGGGGGGGGCATGCTCTATCCATCCCTCAGCCCAACAATGGAGGCGGTAGAGTCATGTCACAGGGAATACAGCTTATTGTCCTCACTTATAGTTCAGTACTTACACTAGCTGAACTTGCATCTAAAAATTAGAGGAGCAAGCGTTTCACTGGCCAACACTGGCTAGATTCCCAAATTAAATGGCACAATCAAAAGAACTACAAGCTACTGTCAGGGACAAACAACACTGATCATTGCATTTTTGTGAACATAGTTCATTATATAGAGAGACTTATGGACCATGACTCACACAGCTTTGTCTTCCTGAGGCCGCTCACTTCTGTCACAAAGCACGTTAGAGGTGAAAGGTAAAAGGCCATACGGTCTGATGGCGATTGTCCGTTGGCTCTGCTGAAGGAAAACATTAGCTGACTTATCAGCAAGCCCCCAGGCTTGCATCTCCCCTCCTCTCTCATCTTCCCTCTCGGGTTTCCCCTAAGATGGCTCCTGGCTCCAGGCTCCCACACAGGAAATTCCCCTGCTGACTGGAAACACCCTTACTGTTTTATTAAAATGCCCCAGACCTGCTTTTCTCCTTACATCATTCACCCAATGCTGCAATTGTCACCCCCCCCCCCATCCCCCCTCATCCATGGAAAATGTCCTTGACTGCCTCATCAGCACCAAGTCTTGATGGCCTGACCCACTCATAGTGAGAAGAAGTGGTCTCTTTATTTACACTGTGAGAGAGAGTGGCATCCAGGGTAAGATAATGATCTGGCTTGAAGAAGATTGAGGGGAGGATGTGTGGTACATCAATGGACCATGTACAGCATATAATATAACAGTTCTACCACACTCTCCTCTCTTTGTAAGCACTCCAGGACACAGGTCCCAGGATTCAGGGCCATGGACATAGTCGCGTAATGGATTTTCAGGGCCATGGACTGTGACACTAAAACATAGGAAAGGAAACTTAGTCTGAATCACACAACCACTCCTCTTGACTAGACAAAGCTTAGTAAAAAAGCAGGAGAGCTGCAGGAGAGTGTACATCACAGGTGAACATTTTAACAATGATTTATGGTGCTTGTGTGATTGAGGTTTCACGATTTATGACCAGAGTGGGTGACAGCAATTACTCCCCAAAGGCTTTGAAAGATCAGATTATTGTTGCGTGTACACAGGTACGTAGCCACTCTGGGCTCATTGGAAAAGCTAGATTTATCATGGTGACATTTTGCTTGTATTACTGTATGCACTCACGTTCCCCTGATGTGACCAGGCACTATAGAGAGAGGAAGAATGGTATGGAACCCCCATAACTCACCTTCTACCCACCTGGAGTTAGGAAGATAAAAGGAACAGTCAAGCACAAATATGTTGATTGATTTCGAGACCCTTTTCTATATATACAGTACAAAGTATGTGGACACCCCTTCAAATTAGTGGATTAATCAATCAATCAAATGTATATATAAAGCCCTTTTAACATTACCAGATGTCACAAAGTGCAAAATAGAAACCCAGCCTAAAACCCCAAACAGCAAGCAATGCGGATGTAGAAGCATTAGGCTATTTCAGCCACACCCGCTGCAGGTGTATAACATTGATCATACAACCATGCAATCTCTATAGACAAACATTGGCAGTAGAATGGCCTTACTGAAGTGCTCAGTGACTTTCAACGTGGCATCGTCATTGGATGTTACCATTCCAACAAGTCAGTTCATCTAATGTTTGCCCTGCTAGAGCTGCCCCGGTCAACTGTAAGTGCTGTTATTGTGGAAACGTCTAGAACCAATAATGGTGGTAGGCCACACAAACTCACAGAACGGGAGTGCAGAGTGCTGAAGCGCGTAGCGTGTAAAAATCGTCTGTCCTCGGTTGCAACACTCACTACCAAGTTCCAAACTGCCTTTGGAAGGAACATCAGCATAAGAACTGTTCGTCTGGTTCATGAAATGGGTTTCCTTGGCCGCAAAGCCACACACAAGCCTAAAATCACCATGCGCAATGCCAAGCGTCGGCTGTAGTGGTGTAAAGCTCGCTGCCATTGGCCTCTGGAGCAGTGGAAACGCGTTCTCTGGAGTGATGAATCATGCTTCAAAATCCAGCAGTCCCACAGATGCTACCTGCACCAATGCATAGTGCAAACTATTTGGTGGAGGAAAAATGGTCTGGGGGCTGTTTTTCATGGTTCGGGCTAGGCCCCTTAGTTCCAGTGAAGGGAAATCTCAACACTACAGTGAGACGCATTTATTAGGGCTGCAATCTGAGGTGCAGTTAATTGTCGATTTCTGAGGCTGATAACTCTAATGAACTTATCCTCTGCAGCAGAGGTAACTCTGGGTCTTCCTTTCCAGTGAGAGCCATTTTCATCATAGAGCTTGGCGGTTTTTGCGACTGCACTTGAAGAAACTTGCAAAGTTCTTGAAATGTTCCGTATTGACTGACCTTGATGTCTTAAAGAAATTGATGGACTGTAGTTTCTCTTTGCTAATTTGAGCTGTTCTTAACATCATATGGACTTTTACCAAATAGGGTTATCTTCTGTATATCAAACCTACCTTGTCACAACACAACTGATTGGCTCAAATACATTAAGAAGGAAAGAAATTCCACAAATGTACTTTTAACAAGGCACACCTGTTAATTTAAATGCATTTCAGGTGACTGCCACATGAAGCTGGTTAAGGGAATGCCAAGAGTGTGCAAAGCTGTCATCAAAGCAAAGGATGGCTCCTTTGAAGAATATAACATCTAAAATATATTTTGATTTGTTTAACACTTTTTTAGTTACTACATGATTCCATTTGTGTTATTTCATCGCTTTGATGTCTTCACTATTATTCTACAATGTAGAAAATAGTAAAAATAAAGAAAAACCCTTGAATGAGTAGGTGTGTCCAAACTTTTGAATGGTACTGTATTTATATATACATATACAGTCGTGGCTAAATGTTTTGAGAATGACACAAATATTAATTTCCACAAAGTTTGCTGCCTCAGTGTCTTTATATATTTTTGTCAGACGTTACTATGGAATACTGAAGTATAATTACAAGCATTTCATAAGTGTCAAAGGCTTTTATTGACAATTATATGAAGTTGATGCAAAGAGTCAATATTTGCAGTCTTGACCCTTCTTTTTCAAGACCTCTGCAATCCGCCCTGGAATGCTATCAATTATCTTCTGGGTCACATCCTGACTGATGGCAACCCATTCTTGCATAATCAATGCTTGGAGTTTGTCAGAATTTGTGGGTTTTTGTTTGTCCACCCGAGATCGGATTAAGGTCTGGGTAGTTTCCTGGCCACGGACCCAAAATATCGATGTTTTGTTTTGTTCCCCGAGCCACTTATCACTTTTGCCTTATGGCAAGGTGCTCCATCATGCTGGAAAAGGCATTGTTCGTCACCAAACTGTTCCTGGATGGTTGGGAGAAGTTGCTCTCGGAGGATGTGTTGGTACCCTTCTTTATTCATGGCTGTGTTCAAAATTGTGAGTGAGCCCACTCCCTTGGCTGAGAAACCCCACACAAACCCCACACATGAATGGTCTCAGGATGCTTTACTGTTGGCATGACACAGGACTGATGGTAGCGCTCTCCGTGTCTTCTCCAGACAAGCTTTTTTCCGGATGCCCCAAACAATCGGTAAGGGTTCATCAGAGAAAATGACTTTACCCCAGTCCTCAACAGTCCAATCCCTGTACCTTTTTGCAGAATATCAGTCTGTCCCTGATGTTTTTCCTGGAGAGAAGTGGCTTCTTTGCTGCCCTTCTTGACACCAGGCCATCCTCCAAAAGTCTTGGCCTCACTGTGCATACAGATGTACTAACACATGTCTGCTGCCATTCACGAGCAAGCTCTGTACTGGTGGTGCCCCAGTCCCACAGCTGAATCAACTTTAGGAGATGGTCCTGGCACTTGCTGGACTTTCTTGGGTGCCCTGAAACCTTCTTCACAACAATTGAACTGCTCTCATTGAAGTTCTTGATGATCCGATAAATGGTTGATTTAGGTGCAATCATACTGGCAGCAATATCCTTTTTGTGCAAAGCAATGATGACGGCACGAGTTTCCTTCCTTTTGAGGCTTCCAGTCTGTTATTTGAACTCAATCAGCATGACAGAGTGATCTCCAGCCTTGTCCTTGTCAACACTCACACCTGTATTAAAGAGAGAGTCACTGACATGTTGTCAGCTGGTCCTTTTGTGGCAGGGCTAAAATGCAGTAGAATTTTGGGGGGGGATTAAGTTAATTTGCATGGCAAAGAGGGACATAATTTGAGTCAATTGGATGTGTACCTGTGGATATATTTCAAGGCCTACCTTCAAACTCAGGGCCTCCTTGCTTGACATCATGGGAAAATCAAAAGAAATCAGCCAAGACAAAAGAAATGTAGACCTCCACAAGTCTGGTTCATCCTTGGGAACAATTTCCAAACAGCTGAAGGTACCACGTTCATCTCTACAAACAATAGTCCGCAAGTATAAACACCATGGGACCACACAAGCGTCATACCGCTCAGGAATGAGATGCGTTCTGTCTCCTTGAGATGAACGTACTATGGTGCGAAAAGTGCAAATCAATCCCAGAACAAAAGCAAAGGACCTTGTGAAGATGCTGGAAGAAACAGGCACAAAAGTATCTATATCCACAGTAAAACAAGTTCTATATCGACATCAGCAAGGAAGAAGAAACTGCACCAAAACCGCCATAAAAAAGCCAGACTACGGTTTTCAACTGCAAATGGGGACAAAGATTGTACTTTTTGGAGAAATGTACTCTGGTCTGATGAAACAAAAATAGAACTGTTTGGCCATAATGACCATCATTATGTTTGGAGGAAAAGGGGGAGGCTTGCAAGCCGAAGAACACTCTCACAACTGTGAAGCACGGGGATGGTAGCATCTTATCTGTGGGGGTGCTTTGCTGCAGGAGGGACACTTCACAAAGTATATGACATCATGAAGAAGAAAAATGATGTGGATATATTGAAGCCACATCTCAAGACATCAGTCAGGAAGTTAAAGCTTGGTCGCAAATGGGTCTCCCAAATGGACAATGACCCCAAGCATACTTCCAAAGTTGTGGCAAAATGGCTTAAGGACAACAAAATCAAGGTATTGGAGTGGCCATCACAAAGCCCTAACCTCAATCCAATAGAAGATTTGTGGGCAGAACTGAAAATGCATGTGCGAGCAAGGAGGCCTACAAACCTGACTCAGTTACACCAGTTCTGTGAGGAAGAATGGGCCAAAATTCACCCAACTTATTGTGGGAAGCTTGTGGAAGGCTACCCAAAACATTTGACCCAAGTTAAACAATTTAAAGGCAGTGCTACCAAATACTAATTGAGTGTATGTAAACTTCTGACCCACTGGGAATGTGATGAAAGAAATAAAAGCTGAAATAAATCATTCTCTCTAATATTATTTTGACATTTCACATTCTTAAAATGAAGTGGTGATCCTAACTGACCTAAGACATGGAATCTTTACTAGGATAAAATGTCAGGAATTGTGAAAAACTGATTTTAAATGTATTTGCCAAAGGTGTATGTAAACTTCCGACTTCAACTGTGTATATATATTTTGCTTCATGTCAATGTTGCAATGTTGCTATGAATCTGTTCTCTGTCAATTATATAAATAACCCAGAAACCTGCGCAGAAATAGACTGATGAAGGTATAGCTTGTGACAAGTGTGTCATTAGTAGGTATGCTCAATCTCCTACAGCAGCGAGAGAGCCGACAGACAGGAAGCAATAATCACATTTTATGCATAAAAGGGGTATGAAATTGAATCAAGCTAACCTTCACCTCAGGACATCTGAAGAGTGTTGTGTAATCATTTGTCACGATTATTTACACTCGATGAAAAACACTGCTGGGTATAATTGTAACGCTGTAATGAAAACTCGGTTTGTATGCATTTGTAGGTCCGGAATAGCTCCGTTGGTAGAGCATGGGATTTTAAATGCCGGAGTTGCCAAATGCCAATTCCCACAGTGGGCCAGATTGAAAAAGTACAAAAATGTGTGCAGTCAGTACCGCATGTTGCTTTGGATAAGAGTGTCTGCCAAATAATTCTTTTTGCATGTGCGGTATTAGCTATATGTGGGTAGTTGTGTCATTCTGACATATACAAGAAGGACAAATGGCCTGGAGCATCTAATGCATGAATGTGTGAAATATCACACACTGTTCAAGGAAATACAAACCCATGCAGAAATATACTGGAACAAATATACACTCACACTCCAATGCCTCAAAACACATACTATGTGGGGGAAAACATGTGTTTTATCTGCTCTTAATTCATACATGAAATAAAAAAATATATAATAGAGTGTCTGGAGAATAGGAGGTCCTGGTGCTGCTGCAGTATTAGCAGTTGTACAGCACCACAAAGGGCTGTGTAACTAAAGCGCTAGTCTCATTATACATAAACTACTGCATTAAGAAATTACCATCCCAGTCTCCATGGGCCCTTCCCTACACCACTACACTGTAGTACAACACTGCTGGGAGGGAGGGAGATTTCTGCTGTACATTGTTGTGGAACAGCCTTTAATTCAATGAACACTGTTAAGTTGCCACAGACACAATGTAATGGTTACAGTGAGCTGGGCCATTTAATTTCAACTCCTGAGATACTAATTCTATTATGTGAATAACATAATGTGATTATGTTCTTCCGTTCATTCTTGTTCGTACCCAGTTAGGAAAATGTGTTCAATTATCTGTCGATCCTATTTTGATGACGTCATTTCCTGTATGAATTGTGTGTTGCAAGGCTGCAGCTACACTCTTAGAAAATAGTGTTCCAAAAGGGTTCTATGGCTGCCCCCATGGGCAAAGGGTTCTACATGGAACCCAAAACCATTATACTTTGATCCAAAAGGGTTCTACCTGCAACCAACAAGGGTTCTTAAAAGGGTTCTCCTACGGGGAAAGCCGAAGAACCCTTTTAGATTCCAGATAAAAGCTTTTTTTCTAAGAGTGTTGTGATTTGAGAGGTGTGTGATCCTCATTATTAGGGGTTCACTACATTTAGAAACTGGTCAAAAGATGGCTGAGTTATTGACAAATCCAAAATCTGAAATCCACTCCACCGTGGCCTATCAACTTGTCATTGCTATCAAGGACTAAGATTAACCATGCTAAATGTGCTATTCCTATCTCAAAAAATAAGAAAACTATTATTAACAACTTGTTCTTTGCATATGAAATGATCATGTCCAACATCATCTTCTATTTATGAACCATAAGTCAGATTCATTCCAGATTTTATATTTAGCCTCATGATTGCTCATAAAGGAATTTAGTTCCTACATGATAGAGTGCTTGCTTTGTTATACAACTAATATTGTGTCCTTTCTGTCATCCTGTGAACCCCGTTCATTGCTCCTTGCAGCTATATTTCTTATTCCATGTGTATTTTACTGCATTCCCCTGCTTACATCATCATCTCATTACTGGATGGTTGAGGATGCTCCAGGTCTAATTATTGTGCTTTTTATACCCAACAGAATTTGTTTAGGAGTCAAAATAAACAGAATTTAAAAAAAGGTAGCAAAAATAGATGTAAATCTAATCACATTTTATTGGTTGCAAACACATATTTAGCAGATGTGTTTGTGGGTGTAGGAAAATGCTTGTGTTCCAAGATGCAACAGTGTATTAATATCTAACAATACACAACAATACACACAAAAGTAAAAGTATAGAGAAATATATAAATATTAGGATGAGCAATGTCGACGTCTGGAGGAAATGTCACGGAATTCTTCCTGGGAAGGAGAGGCGGACCAAAACGCAGCGTGGTTATTTAGATACATCTTTAATATAGATGAAAATAGAACACTATACAAAAACAAGAAACGTGAAAAAACAAAAGCAGCCCTATCTGGTGTAACAAACACAAAGACAGGAACAATCACCCACAAAACCCAACACAAAACAGGCTACCTAAATATGGCTCCCAATCAGAGACAATGACTAACACCTGCCTCTGAGAACCATATCAGGCCCAAACACAGAAACAGACAAACAAGACATCCAACATAGAATGCCCACTCAGATCACACCCTGACCAAACAAAACATATAACATACAAAGCAAACTATGGTCAGGGTGTGACAGTACCCCCCCCCCCAAACCTGAACCTATTGGGGAGGGTCTGGGTGGGCATCTGTCCGCGGTGGCGGCTCTGGTGCTGGACGTGGCCCCCACTTCACCATAGTCTTAGTCCGCCTCATTGTCCGCTTTTGTGGCCTCCTAACCACGGCGACCCTTCTAAATGAACCCACTGGACAGAGGGGCAGCTCGGGACAGAGGGGCAGCTCGGGACAGAGGGGCAGCTCGGGACAGACTGACGACTCTGGCAGATCCTGGCTGAATGGCGGCACTGGCGGATCATGGCTGACTGGCGGCACTGGCGGATCATGGCTGACTGGCGGCACTGGTGGATCCTGGCTGACTGGCGGCACTGGCGGCTCCTGGCTGACTGGCGGCACTGGCGGCTCCTGGCAGACTGGCGGCACTGGCGGCTCCTGGCAGACTGGCGGCACTGGCGGCTCCTGGCAGACTGGCGGCACTGGCGGCTCCTTGCAGACTGGCGGCTCTGGTGGCTCCTTGCAGACTGGAGGCACTGGCGGCTCCTTGCAGACTGGTGGCACTGGCGGCTCAGGACAGACGGGAGACTCTGATGGCGCTGGGCAGACGGGTAGCTCAGGCGGCGTTGGGCAGACTGGAGACTCCGGCAGCGCTGGAGAGGAGGAAGGCTCCGGCAGCACTGGACGGAGGAGCTCTGGCGCCTCTGGACTGAGGGGCAGAAGCTCTGGCGGCGCCGGACAAGCGGGAGACTCCGGCAGCGCTGGACAGGCGGGAGACTCTAGCAGCTCTGGACAGACGGGCATCTCAGGCAGCGCTGGGCAGACGGGCAGCTCCGGCAAGGCTGGAGAGGAAGGCTCCGGCAGCGCTGGACTGAGGAGCTCTGGTGCCTCTGGACTGAGGGGCTTTGGCGGCTCTGGACTGAGGGGCTCTGCTGCCTCTGGACTGAGGGGCTCTGGCGCCTCTGGACTGAGGGACTCTGGCGCCTCTGGACTGAGGGGCTCTAGCGCCTCTGGACTGAGGGGTGGAAGCTCTGGCAGCGCTGGACAGGCGGGAGACTCCGGCTGCGCTGGAGAGGGGGAAGGCTCTGGCGGCGCTGAACAGGCAGGAGCACCTGTATTGATGGGACGGAGAGACAGCCTGGTGCGGGGTGCCGGCACTGGTGGTATCGGGCTGGGGACACGCACCTCAGGGTGAGTGCAAGGAACAGGACTCACCGGGTTGTGAAGGTGTACTGGAGACCTGGTGTGTATAGTCGGCATCAAATCCTCCGGAACTCCAACACAAGTTTCGGGCTGAGTACGCGGAACTGACACAGGTGGCGTCGGACAGCTAACACGCTCCTCAGGGCGAATGCCGTGCATACTATGCCAAATCAACTGCTCTCTCTCCTCACACTCCCCCAATTCTATTAACACCTCCTCGAGTGTCTCCTCATCTCCCATCCATTCACTCTCCTCCATTCTGTCCAATAATTCCTCGACCCTCTCAGACTCAGCACTCAGCTTCGCCGATAGCTCCGATAACATCCATGGCTCCTTACGGTAGACAGGGGGAGTTGGCACAACACAAAACAGGCTACCTAAATATGGCTCCCAATCAGAGACAATGACTAACACCTGCCTCTGATTGAGAACCATATCAGGCCCAAACACAGAAACAGACAAACAAGACATCCAACATAGAATGCCCACTCAGATCACACCCTGACCAAACAAAACATAGAACATACAAAGCAAACTATGGTCAGGGTGTGACAGGAAACCTGGAACCATCCCTACGGTGAAGAATTGCGGTGTCAGAATCATGCTGTGGGGATGTTTTTCAGTGTCCAGGGACTGGGAGGCAAGTCAGAATCGAGGCAAAGATAAAAGGAGCAAAGTATGGAGAGATCCTTGATGAAAACCTGCTCCAGGGCACTTAGGACCTCAGACTTGGGCAAAGGTTCACCTTCCAAAAGGACAACGACCCAAAGCACACAGCCAAACCAATGCAGGAGTGGCTTCGGGAAATGTCTCTGAATGTCCTTGAGTGGCCCAGCTAGAGCCCGATCAAGCCTCTTTGGAGAGCTCCGAAAACAGCTTTGCAGCAAAGCTCATCCAACCTGACAGAGCTTGAGAGGATCTGCAGGGAAGAATGGGAGAAACTGAGGCTTCAACAAAGTACTGATTAAAGGATCGGAATTCTTACGCAAATGTGATATTTCAGATTGTTATTTGTAATAAATTAGCCAAAATTTCTAAAAAACTGTTTTTGCTTTGTCATTATGGGTATTGTGTGTTGATTGATGAGGGATTTGTTTTTAATAAGGCTGTAACCGAACAAAACATGGAAAAAGTCAAGGGGTGTGAATACTTTAATACTTTCCGAAGGCACTGTATGTGTATGTATATATATATATACTGTACATAGTACCAGTCAAAAGTTTGGACACACCTACACATTCAAGTGTTTCTCTTTATTTTTTAAATATTTTCTACATTGCGGAATAATAGTGAAGACATCAAAGCTATGAAATAACACCTACGGAATCATGTAGCAACCAAAAAAGTATTGAACAAATCAAAATATATTTTAGATTTTAGATTCTTCAAAGTAGCCACCCTTTGCCTTTATGACAGCTTTGCACACTCTTGGCATTCTCTCAACCAGCTTCACCTGGAACGCTTTCCCAACAGTCTTGAAGGAGGTCCCACATATACTGAGCATTTGTTGGCTGCTTTTCCTTCACTTTGCGGTCCAACTCATCCCAAACTATCGCAATTCGGTTGAGGTCGGGTGATTGTGGAGTCCAGGTCATCTGATGCAACACTCCATCACTCTCCTTCTTGGTCAAAATTGAGCCCTTACAGAGCTTGGAGGCGTGTTGGGTCATTGTCCTGTTGAAAACAGATGATAGTCCCACTAAGAGCAAACCAGGTGGGATGGCGTATCGCTGCAGAATGATGTGGTAGCCATGCTGGAACTTCTTAGGAGTTCCGCTAGCTAACTTCCAGTGAGCCTGGAGGGCGCGCAAATCAAATAAATAATTATAAATATTATGGATTTTAAACATTTATGTACATGTAAGTGTCTTATATTGTCTGAAAGCTTAAATTCTTGTTAATCTAACTGCACTGTCCGATGTACAGTAGCTTTTACAGCGAAAACATGCCATGCAATTGTTTGAGGACGGCACCCCACATCAAAATATTTCTTCACTGGCACAGGTTTCATACATTCACATGTAAAGATTAAATATTCACTTACTTTTTGAAAATCTTCCTCTGATTTGTCATCCAAAGGGTTCTAGCTATAACATGTAGTGTCATTTTGTTAGATAAAATCGTTCTTTATATTCCAAAAAGTCAGTTTAGTTGGCGCCATTGATTTGAGTAATCCACTCGCTCAGCTTGCAGAGAAAGGAATCCGAAAATCCACCCCTAAACTTTGTTTCAACAAGTCAAAATATGTTTATATTTACTCCTCAGATACCCTAAAATGTAATCAAACTATAATATTTCTTACGGAAAGAGGTATTTTCAATAGGAAACCGATTTTAGCAGGTGCGTAATGTCTTCATGGCACGCGCAAACACGAATTTCCAAGACAATTCCCTCTCCTAAAACTGTTATTTCTTATTCGTTTTTGAAGTTACAAGCCTGAAACCTTGAACATAGACTGCTGACACCCTGTGGAAGCCATGGGAATTGCATCATGGGAGCAAATTTTCTATATGACCTTTCTCTTGAATTTCTAAGAGGATGCTTTCTCAAAAGAAAAACAATTTGGGTTGTTTTTTCAGTGGGATTTTCTCCTACAATACATATTCTGCTATATTCTCCTACATTATTTTAACATTTCTGCAAACTTCAAAGTGTTTCCTTTCCAATTGCTACAAATTATATGCATATCCTGGCTTCAGGGCCTGTGCTACATGCAGTTTATTTTGGGCACGTCATTCAGACAGGAAGTGGAGAAAAAAGGGCCTAATTCTAAATAAATCACAGACAGTTTCACCAGCAAAGCACACCCACACCATCACACACCCTCCTCCATGCTTCACAGTTGGAACCACACATGCGGAGATCATCCGTTCACCTACTCTGCGTCTCACAAAGACACAGAGGTTGGAACCAAAAATCTCAAATTTGGACTCATCAGACCAAAGGACAGATTACCACCATTCTAATGTCCATTGCTCGTGTTTCTTGGCCCAAGCAAGTCTTTTCTAATTGGTGTCCTTTAGTAGTGGTTTCTTTGCATCAATTCGACCACGAAGGCCTGATTCACGCAGTCTCCTCTGCACAGTTGATGTTGAGATGTGTCTGTCACTTGAACTCTGTGAAGCATTTATTTGGGCTGCAATTTCTGAGGCTGGTAACTCTGAACTTATTCTCTGCAGCAGAGGTAAACCTGGGGCTTCCTTGACTCCACTGCTGCCGGAGACAGCAGTGGGGTCAAACTGTTGAAGACAGTACCTACATTTGAATATAAAAAATGTTTTTCTTAACTACACAACAATTTATCTCTGGGATCCTCAGAATGACAAATCAGAGCAAAATTACTGAATGTACATTGGCACAGTTGAGCTAACGTAGGCTGATGTGATTAGCATGAGGTTGTAAGTAAAAAAAGAAATCCCAGGACATAGACATATCTGAAACTGACAAAAAGCTTAAATTCTTGTTAATCTAACTGCACTGTCCAATTTACAGTAGCTATTACAGTAAAATAATACCATGCTATTGTTTGAGGAGAATGCACAATTATGAACTTGACAATGTGTTAATAAACCAATTAGGCACATTTGATAAGTCTTGACACAACATTTTCAACAGATATGCAATGGTTCATTGGATCAGTCTAAACCTTTGCACAGACACTGCTGCCATCTAGTGGACAACATCTAAATTGCACCTGGGCTGGAATAATACTTTATGGCCTTTCTCTTGCATTTCAAAGATGATGGTACAAAAAACATAAAAATACATGTTCTTTTCTATGTATTATCTTTTACCAGATCTAATGTGTTATATTCTCCTACATTAATTTCACATTTCCACAAACTTCAAAATGTTTTCTTTCAAATGGTATCAATAATATGCATATCCTTGCTTCAGGTCCGGAGCTACAGGAAGTTACATTTGGGTATGTCCTTTTAGGCGAAAATTGAACAAAACGGGTCGGATCGCAAGAATTTCAGCTTTCTGCCCATATAAGACATGTCTATGTCCCGGAATTGGCTGTTGTTTACAATGTCATTCTAGTCACATTATCACATACTGAGCAACAACCATACCAGTTTAGGGACACCGATCATGTAGAGGTTAATTGAAATGCATTCAAGGTGACTATCTCATGTCTACCTCATTTCAAGCATTTCGCTACACACGCAATAACATCTGCTAAACACGTGTATGTGACCAATAAAATTTGATTTGATTTGATGAAGCTGGTTGAGAAAATGCTAAGAGTATGCAAAGCTGCCATCAAGACAAATGGTGGCTACTTCAAAGAAGTTCAAATTTAAAATATATTTTGATTTGTTTAACACTTTTTTGTTTACTACATAATTCCGTATGTGTGATTTCATAGTTTTGATGTCTTCTCTATTATTCTACAATGTAGAAAATAGTAAAATAAAGAAAAACCCTTGAATGAGTAGGTGTGTCCAAACTTTTGACTGGTACTGTATGTCTTTTACACACTCACCCTATGGGCTGTGCAGATGGATCAACATACAATCTGTGGACAGGAAGGATGATCCAGAAAGATAAAAAGAGCTGAGTTTTCTTCAGTTGAGTTTTGACTACACTGTCCTCACTGATTTCAATATTCCCCCCTGACAGGGTAGCTTAGTGGTTAGAGTGTTGGATTAGTAACTGAGAGTATTGCAAGTTCAAATCCCTGAGCTGACAAGGTACAAATCTGGCATTCTGCCCCTGAACAGGCAGTTAACCCACTGTTCCTAGGCTGTCATTGAAAATAAGAATCTGTTCTAAACTGACTTGCCTAGGTAAATAAAGGTTTAAAAATATATATATATATATAAATCCCCTACTAACTTTCCCTTAACCAGTAGTGTATTTAACAGGAAAGAGATGTAAATATTTAATTATTGGGCTACATCAGAAGCATGCTCTTGCACAAATTACTGGCACAGGAATGACATACATACTTTTTGAAACAAAATGTATTATGAACAGGGCAGTTTTTACTTTTCAGATTTCAGAAACTTCATAGAAATTTTGTTCACAACTTATTTGTTCTTATATTATTTGTCATTTATTATCTATTAAGTTGAGTGTTAGCATGTGTGGTATATTGTGAGTACACCCCTCGGTTTGTCAGGGCATGGACTCAAGGAGGACAACTTTGACTCCAATGCTTGTCACAGTTTTCTCAAGTTGGCTGGATGTCCTTTGGGTGGTGGACCATTCTTGATACACATGGGAAACTGTTGAGTGTGAAAAACCCAGCAGCGTTGTAGTTCTTTACACAAATCAGTGCACTTGGCACCTACTACCATACCCCATTCAAAGGCACTTCAAACTTTTGTCATACCCATTCACCCTCTGAATGGCACAGATACACAATCCATGTCTCAATTGTCTCAAGGCTTGAAAATCCCTCTTTAACCTGTCTCCTCCCCTTCATCTACACTGATTTAAGTGGATTTAACAAGTGACATCAATATAGGATTATAGCTTTCACCTAGTCTGTCTATGTCATGGAAAGAGCAGGTGTTCTTAATGTTTTGTATACTCAGTGTATATTACCTCAGACATTTATGCCAAGGCAGCCAGCCCCTCTGTGGCTTTTAGCATTCTGTCCTGTTAGTAATGCATTAGCAGTCAGCATGCAGGGCTGAGCAGAGCTCCACAGAGCACAGATTATCATGAGGAAACACCTCGGAGCACGGCACCACTCCCCCTCCCTCCCAAGTGCCTGTCCCAGTCCATTTACAAAACAACCCCAAGGTGTGTGATGCAGGGGGGATAGACCCATTCTCCACTTGAGCGCAAACTCAGCCAGTCAGGAAAATAGACAGATTAATAATGGTCACTGACTGGCCATGCAGGCAGGAGTAGGTAAGTTGAGGGTTTAAACAGTTGTATAGTAATGTAGACAGGTGATGCTGTAGCCTCTGGGTTAGCGCTCCCCTAGTTTCCACCCAATCTCTCTGATTTACAGTCTCTTTTGTATGAGTCAATCAGTCAGCTTCTCCTATGTGACAAAACCAATTTCTGGAAAGCTGTGTCATGGCTGGTTGTAATTTAATAATGTAACACTGCTCACTTTAATAATGTTTACATACTGTTTTCACAATTTCGTATGTATACTGTACTCTAGTCAAGGCCATCCTATTTCACTATTGCTGTACATTCTAGTACTATTCTATCCTACGTATTTTTCAGTTGACGGCTCCAGGTAGTGGGATTGGTTAAGACCAGGCATCTTAGGGTGGTTTCCAGGTTCTGGTTAGCTCGCTCCTACTGGCCATTGAATTGGGGATGGAATCCGGAGGATAGGCTGCTGATGACCCAATAAGAGTGTAGAACACCTTCCAGAACTGAGACCAGAACTAAGGACCTCGGTCGGAGACAATGTCCACCGGGAGTTCATGGATCCGGAAGACGTGCTGCCCTATGAGCTGGGCCATCTCCTAGGCAGAGGGAAGTTTGGGGAGAGGGATGAAATGGGCGGCATTGGAGAACCGATCCACTACCGTCAGAATGACAGTATTGCCATCAGACGGAGGGAGCCCAGTGACAAAGTCCAGAGAGATCTGGGACCAGGGACGATGAGGGACAGGTAGTGGCTGAAGGAGGCCAGAAGGAGCTTGCCGTGGAGTCTTGTTCTGAGCACACACAGTAAATGCGGCGAAGAAGGCTGAGACGTCAGGAACCATTGTGGGCCACCAGAAACGTTGTCGCAGGAAGGCTAGGTTTCGACGGGAACCAGGATGACAGGTCAGCCTGGAGGAATGAGCCCATTCCAGGCCCCGGGACCGGACTGAGTTTGGGACAAACAACCGGTTAGCCGGGCCCTCTTCAGGGTCAGGCTGGGAATGTTGTGCCTTGCAAACCAAGGTTTCAATACCCCAACCTACTGAAGCCGCAAGGCAGGAGGTAGGGAGAATGGTTTCGGAGACAGAGGGTGTGGAAGAGGAACTGTATAGGCGGGAGAGGGTGTCAGGCTTCACATTCTTTGGACCCTGGGTGGTAAGAAATGGTGAAGGCAAGCCCACCGTAGTTAAGGGGCTTGGCTGTATGGAGATATTGCACAATTCTATCGTCGTTCCAAACCAAAAATGGCTGTTCTGCTCCTTCCAGTCAGTGACTCCAGTCTTCCAGCGCCATCTTGACCGCCAGAAGTTCTCGATTTCCTACATCGTAGTTCCTTTCTGCAGGATTGAGACAATGGGACAGGAAGGCACAGGGATGGAGCTTTTGGTCCTGGGCAGATCGCTGGGACAGGATGGCCCCCACTCCAACATCAGAAGCATCAACCTCTACCACAAATTGATGAGACGGGTCTGGATGGAAGAGGATGGGTGCTGTGGTGAACTGATGCTTCAGGTCCACAAAGGCTCTGTCAACAGCTGGAGACCATGTGAATGGTACTTTGGGAGAGGTGAGTGCAGAGAGGGGGGCCATCAGGGTACTGTAGCCTCGAATGAAACAGCAGTGGAAACATTGAGGCCAATCTACCACTGCTTTCACCTTTTCAGAATCTATTTGGACATTTCCATCCGCGATGACATAGCCCAGAAAGGAGATTGAAGAGCGGTGGAACTCACACTTCTCGGCTTTCACAAACAACTGGTTCTCCAGGAGGGAGATCGTTATATCATTAAGACCCAGGTAGTCAATGCAGGGATGCAGGGTCTTGTCCATCTTCTCCACAAAGAAAAACCCTGTGCCTGCAGGAAATACAGACGGACGGACGGATGCCTCCAGTAGCCAGAGAATCCTCAATGTACTCCTCAATGGCCTTGGTCTCCGGGCCGGATAGAGAATATAGCCGACCACGAGGTGGTGTGGTACCGGGGAGGAGATCAATGGCACAATCATGAGGACGGTGCGGGGGAAGATAAGTAGCATGTGCCTTACTGAATACCTCCAGGATGTCATGGTACTCAGTGGGAAAAACAGAAAAATCGGAGGATTTGCTTACGCCCTGAGGAGGACATCTTGTGGACGGCTGTGCCGCTTTAAGGCAATGGAAATGACAAAATGGGCTCCAACGCAGGATGGAGCTCGTGGTCCAGTCAAAAACAGGGTTTCATTTTTGGAGCCAAGAAAATCCCAGAACAACAGGAACATGGGGTGAATCGATGAGGAGGAGCTGTATGGTCTCACTGTGGTTTCCTGAAACCCGTATCTAAACGGGCACTGTGCTATGGGTGACTCTTCCAATTGAGGGGCCGTCCAGTGCCCTAGCATCCATGGGAACAGAGAGAGGTTAAGTGGGAATACCTAATTCAGAAACATTGGTAGTGTCTATTAAACTTTCATCAGCCCCAGAGTCAATGAGCACCCAGCGAGACTTAGACTGGTCTCCCGACAGCAGAATAACAGAAAAAGGTATACGGGTGATGGGAATTAGGGGACTCCCCGTCTGGCTCACCAGAGTACTTGTACCCTTTAGAGAAAAGTGTTTCTTAACAGGGCAAGTAGCTATATAATGTCAACAGTTAGAACTCAGCCTACGTGAGCGTTCCCCAACCGATAATCTAGTTGGATTTTTCTCAGGTTTTCGCCTGCCATATGAGTTCTGTTATACTCATAGACATCATTCAAACAGTTTTAGAAACTTCAGAGTGTTTTCTATCCAATACTAATAATAATATGCATATATTAGCATCTGGACTGAGTAGGAGTCAGTTCACTCTGGGCACGCTATTCATCCAAAAGTGAAAATGCTGCCCCCTATCCCAAACAGGTTTTAACAAACAATATGAACTGGCACAGAGAGACAAAATACACCTGGGATAATAAGCGACACCTGGAGGGGGTGGAGACAAGCATAAGAACAGATGAAACAGATCAGGGTGTGACAAATAGCTGAACAAACGACTATTCAATCTTTACTAAAGTATAGTCTAATAGCCGAGCTAGGTGTGAAAAAAACTCCTATCACAGACCAGATTTGCCCTAACGACCAAGGGATACGACCAAGGGACCAAAACATAATTTAACAAAAGTTTCCAGCAGCACAGTTAGTCACCAACGCTCTGGTTAACACGAAAACTGCTCTGCTAGGGCAAGTAAAATGGTCTCATTCGTATCTGGAAGTAACTAGCAAGCCAGTCAACGTTAGCTTGGGTGCTTGACTGCAGTTGTAAGGCCAGAACGTTCAAATCAACTCTACTCCTTGGCCCGAACGTCAAGTGTGCACTCCAAGAGCAAAACAGTCTGAATTTACTAATTGACAATCTGACAACACTCTGAATTTATGAGCGTCACGTTGTACAGCGCCATATTTTCTGTTCCATCCTAACGGACACCCAGAGGGTTTTTCATTTTTCATGGAATAGAAACACCATAATATTAATCTAATTAATTAAGCAAGTACCAGTCAAGGACAGTCTACTCCTTCCTCCCCGTTGGTGGATTGAACTCCGGTCTCCGCGTGCCTGCAATAGGAAGACTATCAAATGCTTCTTAAAGATGCTCTCTTGTGGTCAAACTAGCAATAACTTGCATTAACAGAAAAAATGGCTGACAAATAGATACCATGACACAGAATGCTGCGGCAGCCCACAAGGTGTGGTGCAGCATAACGCAACTTTTAAAGGAGGAACCACTGTAACCATATAGCCAGCTAGCTAGTTGAGCTGGGCCCAGTATTCCAAAAGTATTTTACGGTTAAATTAATCTTAGAACCTTAGAATCCTTTATGACGCTTTTGGGAAAACAGGCCCTGGCCAATTGCATTCTGCTGTTATTGTTGATTTGCTGATGTGCTAAGCCATGCATGACATGATGCTAATCTTTGTCGTGTTTGTCAGGTTGTCATGTATAACTAGCTACCAAAAATAGTCACTGTGTGAATGATAAGGACACCTGCTAAGTTGGCTAGCTAGCCATGATGAAATTATAGCTAAATAGCTAGCTATCTACATTGGATTATATATTTTCAGGTAATTCTTTTAATATTCAACTAGCTGGCTAGCTAGATGAATACCATTTACATCTAATTTAGCCAGCTGGTAATTATTAAGTTAAATGCTTACTAAATCTAGCTAGTTATCTTGTAATGTCTGCATTGTCATTGTTTGGCTGGAAGCAGGTTGAGCGTGTAAAGGGTTTTTAGTACAGCTGTAGCAGTCAACAGGCAGTAACAAGATATAGGATATGAATTAATTCATGTTTTAACCTCTGTTTCTGGAATTTGTCTTTAAGCATAAAATAACCTGCTCTCCACCACCAATATAAGGAGATGATCAAGGTTCAACAAGCAGCACTTCAGGTATTTTGCCTTTGTATTTTATTAGCATATTGCTTAAATGCAATGTTTTAATATCTTGTCTAATTTTCTCTGCTTTCATTCACTACAGCTTCAATTGTCTGGAACCTAGTGTTGTTGTGGCCAAGAAGCTTTCACTCAGATGGAACCAGGTTTCAGGTGCTGTGCAACACTGACGTCCTTCCTCCCAGAGATGTGCAAGCATCCCTTAGACTAGACACAACCCGGCAAACATATTTTTGAGAAGATCATGACTTTGCGATGAAACAGCCATGGGAAGTACATGTTCTGCCCCAAAGGGCAGGACAGAAATATGCTCACAGGCTAGATTCCTTTGTTCATATTGTAACATTACCGGAACCAAAGTCACACAAAGGATCTCATGATATAGATCTCGACAGCCTGTAGTCCTAAAACCCGGAAATTATTTACTTCTGGTTCGTTCAGCCATTCCAATGGGGAAAGAATAGGGTTTTGTTTTGGGATAAACAGGTGTGCATCTCTGGAGACTGATCATCTTTAGTCCATCAGGGGCAGGGAGTCACACAAACATGCAAACACACACTATGCAAAATATGCAACCCATGCATTCACCAGCAAGTCGTGTGAGTGTGAGAGACAGAGAGGGGGAAATGAGAGAGGCAGAGAGAGAAATGCACAGAGGGTGAGAGAGGGAGAGGGAGAGGCAACAAAAAGCCTCCCGAAATGTATGCATTTATGCATTAAGGTAAGGAAAAAAGGAAAGAAAATACATCAGTTAATTAAGGGGAAGAGGGTGGATAAGATAGGAGGCAGGTGAGAGTCAAAGCATACAATAAAGTGTAAGGAGGCAGGCAGAATTATACAGCTCCAAGGCTGCAGGAGCAGAGGGGCCTGACAGCTCCACTCTTTCCTCTGGCAGGTCAGTTTGGAGCGGAGGCCGCTGCATTGAAACCTGGAGGGGACGAACGGGGCTCTCAACGCCCACACAGTATTGACTGTTTGGCAGGAGACAGGTTGAGCTTAAGAGGCATTTGACCCTGAGAGCACACCCCAGTCACTTTCATTATTCAGAGGAGCCAGGCAGGGGCGGACTGACTGTCGGGAAGTGCGGGACTATCCCCAGTAGGACGGTCTGATCGGACCTGCGTGGGCCACGCTCCTCAACAGTTTTTCTCTCTCTCTCTCTCACACACACACACACACAACGGCCACTCTCTTGGATGGATTGATCCAATATTGCAATATTTAAGGGGAGAGGAGGAGTGACCCCTCCCTATTTGAACTTGTTCAGTATTTTTGCAGAAATTGATTGGTCAATAGCCTAAGCCATGGCTTTTTTGTATTCTTTCCTTCTTACGTGTCTTTCCCATGTTTTCCAAAAACTTTTCTGAGTAGTCTTGTGGTGTCATAATGGAGAGAAAAAAAGGTGGTGTGAAGAACCTGTTGGGGCTAGGGGGCAGCATTTTCACTTTTGGATGAAAGGTGTGCCCAGAGTAAACTGCCTCCTACTCGTTCCCAGATGGGAATATATGCATATTATTATTACTGGTGGATGGAAAACACTCTGAAGTTTCTAAAACTGTTTGAATTATGTCTGTGAGTATAACAGAACTCAATGGCAGACAAAAACCTGAGAAGAAATCCAAACAGGAAGTGAGAACTCAATTTAGAAAACAGTGCCATTTGAAGTCCAGCTTAGATATGGATGTTTATGCACTTGCTAGGGCTTCCACAATATGTCACCGTCTTTAGATTCTGGTTGTATGATTCCACTATAAAGACAGGGCTCATAATAGCTCTTTGAGTGGGTGGTCTGGCAGAAAGCCTCGGTCTCATTGCGCTCGGTCACAAGAGAGTGTTCTTGTGTTCCAATGGGTTTCTTCAGACAATGAAATTCTCCAGTTGGTTGCTGATTAATGTTTAAAACATCCTAAATATGGATTGTATACATCATTTGATTTGTTTCTACGACCTGTAACGGAACTTTTTGAGTTTTTGTCTGGAGGAATTGCTCATGCTTTTTGATGCTTGAATGCTGGGCTGAACAAGCTAACAACAAGTGGCTAAATGGTGGGCTTTATGGAACTTTATGGAACAAATCAGTCATTTATTGTCAAACTGGGATTCCTGGAACTGCCTTCTGATGAAGATATTCAAAGGTAAGTGAATATTTATAGTGTTTTTTGTAGCTTCTGTTGACGCCAAAATGGCGGCTATTTCTTTGGGTTCTGAGCGCCGTTCTCAGATTATTCTTTTTCTGTAAAGTTTAAAAAAAATCTGACACAGCGGTTGCATAGAGGATACGTTTATCTTTAATTCTGTGAATAACACTTGCATCTTTTATCCAAGTTTATTGTGAGTATTTCTGCAAAATCACTGGATGTTTTGGAATCAAAACATTACTGTACGTAACGCGCCAATGTAAACTGAGATTTTTTATATATACATATGCACATTATCGAACAAAACACACAATACATGTATAACATGATGTCCTATGAGTGTCATCTGATGGAGATAATCCCAGGTTAGTGATTCATTTTATCTATATTTATGGTTTTGTGACTGCGAAAAATCGCTGTGTGTGTTTTTGAATTTGGTGGTCATCTAACATAAATATATGTTGTGTTTTCGCTGTAAAACATTTGAAAAATCAAACACAATGGGTAGATTAACAATATGTTTATCTTTCATTTGCTGTATTGGACTTGTTAATGTGTGAAAGTTAAATATTTCTAAAGAATATGTTTTTCAGCTGAATGGGAGGGGGTGTTCCCTTTAGGGAACTACTTGTGCCCCTTAGCCCCAACAGTTATTAAGCGAGAAATAGCAACAGTCCCTCGAGACAGATGCTTCCAAGTACAACAAGATAACAGACATGTTCCGTGAGCCTAGGATGGCTGCTGCCAATAGGGATAGCGAGGGAGGTGCTTCTTGTTCCCAAATCAGTCAGCCCGAAGATGACGTGCCTGTGGCAGCTCGAATACCTACAACAATGCCAGGAAGAACAGGTGCAACAGGCAGCAGCATACACAGATCAAATAAATCACATTGAAATATTCTTCATTATACTTTACATGAATTAAACAAGCTTGCATCATGTTCTCAGGAGCATTTAAAACTATCTTTCAGTTCATACTGTATGAGTGAGATAGGCTTGCTATTTAAATCATTTGGAAAGAAGTAAGCCTAGCCCTAACAAATCTTGTAGTCACATCTTTGAAGAATTCCCACCTATTTTGGCCCCAAGTTTGTAATTTTATGGTTAAACAACTTTAGCTTGAGGAACTTAGCGAATAATTACTCAACTTTGATGATAGAGCCACTGTTGGAACTCTACAAGCTGAGTTAACAAACCTAGAACCACACTGGGACAGACTAAATATGACATATCTGGGTGGATACAGATCTAGTGACATACCTGAAGACAGTGAAGAAGATGGAACCGGTGGACCCTGTGAGAAAGAGGTGTAGGTGGTGATCAAAAGTTGTAGTGTATGCAAAAACTGTGCTATCTGTTGTTATCTAATTCTATCTAGATACAACCTATTGACAGATGCCTAGAGTGTCATTGGTTTGGCCTACAAATTTCTCCTCACTCAAGTGGCATGTGAAAATAGTTTCTCTACTCTGAAGTTAGTAAAGAACAGACTGAGAAGCACTATGTCCCAGGTGTGCATCTCTGGAGATGTGAGTATAACAGAACTGATATTGCAGGCGAAAGCCTGAGAAAAATCCAATCAGGAAATGACTCTTATTTAGAAACCTCTGCGTTCCTATGCGTCCCTATTGAGCAGTGAAAGGGATATCAACCAGATTCCCTTTTCTATGGCATCCCTAATGTGTCTAGTGTCACAATACATAGTTTCAGGCTTTTATTTGGAAAAATGATTGTGAGCGACAACATTGCGTCAGTGGTCAGCTGGTGGCTCTCAGAGTGATTTGTGTGTAATAGACAAATGCGGTTTCTCTCGCTCCTACTAAAAAGCCAACTGACGCTGTTGATATATTATCGAATAGATATTTGAAAAACACCTTGAGGATTGATTATAAAAAACTTTGCCATGTTTCTGTCGATATTATGGATCTAATCACTGTCGTGACCGCAGTTTCCGGTGGATTTCTCAACAAAACGGGAAGAACAAACGGAGGTATTTCGGCTATAAAAATAATCTTTATGGAACAAAATGAACATTTGCTGTCTAACTGGGAGTCTCGTCAGTGAAAACATCCGAAGATCATCAAAGGTAAACGGTTAATTTGATTGCTTTTCTGATTTTCGTGACCAAGCTTCCTGCTGCTAGCTGGACAAAATGCTATGCTAGGCTATCGATAAACTTACACAAATGCTTGTCTTGCTTTGGCTGTAAAGCATAATTTCAAAATCTGAGATGACAGGGTTAAACCTCTTGGAACTACCCATCCCAAATTGTGATCAACTGACACTAATTAGCATAACACAACAGACAAAAAATATTTCTAGAAAATATTCATATTCATGAAATCACAAGTGAAATATAGTGAAACACAGCTTAGTCTTTTGTTAACTTCTCATGACTCTCAAACCCGTATGCGGGAGCGTAACGTAGCCTCAAACTAATTAGCATAACGCAGCGGACATAAATCTTTCTAGAAAATCTTCCTATTCATGAAAATCACAAATGAAATATATTGAGACACAGCTTAGCCTTTTGTTAATCACACTGTCATCTCAGATTTTCAAAATATGCTTTACAGCCAACACTAGACAAGCATTTGTGTAAGTTTATCATGGCATAATGGCTAGGCTCTGCTACCAGCAGGCAACATTTTCACGAAAATAAGAAAAGCAATCAAATTAAATAATTTACCTTTGAAGAACTTCGGATGTTTTCACTCAGGAGACTCCCAGTTAGATAGAAAATGTTCCTTTTTTCTAAAAATATTATTTTTGTAGTCGAAATAGCTCCGTTTGTTTTTCATGTTTGGCTGAGAAATCGGAAAATGCAGTCACTACAACGGCAAACTTTTTTCCAAATTAGCTCCATAATATCGATAGAAACATGGCAAACGTTGTTTAGAATCAATCCTCAAGGTGTTTTCCACATATCTATTCGATAAAATATCTGCCGGGACAATTGGTTTCTCATAAGAAGCGATTGGAAAAATGGCTACTTGTGTACGCAAGATTTTCTGCGGGAGCCGTCATGTGACCACTTGCTAAATGTGGTCCCTTACGGCTTTTCTTCAACATAAATGCATAAAAAGACGTCACAATGCTGTAGACACCTTGGGGAATACGTAGAAAGCGTAAGCTCATTCGTAGCTCATTCACAGCCATATAAGGAGTCATTGGCATGCAGGGCTTTCAAAAAATGGGGCACTGCCTGGTTGGATTTTTATCTGGGTTTCGCCTGTAACATCAGTTCTGTTGCACTCACAGACAATATCTTTGCAGTTTTGGAAACGTCAGAGTGTTTCAAAGCTGTCAATTATATGCATAGTCAAGCATCTTGTCGTGACAAAATATCCCGTTTAAATGGGAACGTTTTTTTTTTCAAAAATGAAAATACTGCCCCCTAGTTATAAAAGGTTAAGAAGTTACAGCCCCTCCCCGTTCTACAACAGCTGTGGTCACACTTATCGGTGGACTTTCTCACCGACCTTCCCCCCGTCCCGGGGAAGTATGACGATCCTGGTCGTTGTGGATCGGTTTTCTTAGTCCTGCCGTCTCATCCCGTTGCCCGGTCTCCCTACGGCCCTGCAGACTGCAGGCCCTGTTTACCCATGTCTTCCAGCACTATGGGGTGCCTGAGTACATCGTTTCTGATCAGGGCCCCAAATTCACGTCCAGAGTTTGGAGGGTGTTTATGGAGAGACTGGGGGTCTCGGTCAGCTTGACTTCGGGTTTCCACCCCGAGAGTAATGGGCAGGTGGAGCGAGTAAACCAGGATGTGGGCAGGTTTCTGCGGTCATATTGCTGGGACCGGCTAGGTGAGTGGGCGAGGTATGTTCCTTGGGCTGAGCTCGCTCAGAACTCCCTCCGCCACTCCTCAACGAACATGTCCCCTTTTCAGTGTGTGTTACCAGCCGGTCCTGGCCCCATGGCATCAGAGCCAGACCGAGGCTCCTGCGGTAGAGGAATGGGTACAGCACACAAAGGAAACCTGGAAAGCCGTCCAGGAATCGCTGAGACTGGCGGGAGGACGGCAGAAAAAGAGCGCTGACCAGCACCGCAGTGAGGCCCCCGTGTTCGCACCGGGGGACCAGGTCTGGCCCTCGACCCGAAACCTGCCCCTCCGCCTGCCCTGCCGGAAGCTGGGGCCGCAGTGTGTGGGGCCATTTAAAGTCCTGAGGAGAATAAACGAGGTGTGTTCCAGGTTACAACTTTCTACGTATTATCGTATTAACCCCTCGTTTCATGTGTCTCTCGTCAGGCCGGTGGTGGCTGGTCCCCTTCAAGAAGGTGAGGTGCCTGAGCTCCCTCCGCCCCCTCTGAACATCGACGTGTCCCCGGCGTACACAGTACGTGGCATTCTGGACTCGAGACGCCGGGTAAGGGCCTACAGTACCTCGTGGACTGGGAGGGGTACGGTCCGGAGGAGAGGTGATGGGTACCGGTGGGGGACATTTTGGACCCTTCACTCCTGAGAGACTTCCACCGCCTCCACCCGGATCGCCCGGCGCCTCGCCCTCCAGGTCGCCCTCCAGGCCAGTGGCGGCGCGCTGTGCGAGCCGTGCATCGGGGGGGGGGTACTGTCACGACTTCCGCCAAAGTTAGCTCCCCTGCCTGTTTGGGCGGTGCTCGGCGGTCGTCGTCACCGGCCTACTAGCCGCCACCGGTCCCTTTTTCGTTTTCTGTTTGTTTTGTCTTATTAGTTGCACCTATGTCTATTTGTGTTTGCCTGATGGGCTTCCTTATTTAAAGCTAGTTTAGCTGCCCTTGTTTTGTGCAGGATTATTCTTGTGTTACGTGTTAGGGTTATTATGTGTGTTTGTGCTCCAGCCTGGTACCCTGTGTTTTGGGTTGGTCCATATTTTTCTCACCCTGTGTTTTGGGCATTGCTTTTGGTGCCATATTAAAGTGCACTTCTTCCTGTGGAACTCTCTGCTCTCTGCGTCTGATTCTTCCCTCACACACCTAGTCCCCCGTGACAGCAGAGTGTGCGTTTCACTAGCCAAACTGTTTAAGTTTTTTTGCAAAGGCGATGCTGTGGATACTGTCTCTGGCTTCGTGTAGATTAATCCATGTAGATTCTGTGCCACAAAATGAGTGACAGAACTTTACAAAACCTGGCCAGATAATTTCAAGTCATCAGTCTCAAGTCAAAGTCGAGTCCCGAGGCTCCAAGTTCAAGTCTCAAGTTATTTTATTTTCTAAGTCATGTTATTTCTTATTGTTGTTGAACGATGTATACCATGTGTATCCCATTCATGACTAATAAAACTTGAAACTGAAAATTGGAATTGAAACTGAAATGTGCTAACAGGTAATTGCATATTTGCTGTGGATAAAGACACGCACACACACTCTCTCTCTTCCTCTCTAAGCACATACAATCACACACAGACACAGAAACACACACAGACAAGGATTTATGAGGCACACATACAGGAATTGTCATGTCATTGTTGTATTTGCTTAGTTGGAAATCACGGAGGAAATTGTGGAGGATTTTATGGAATTCTGAACACCTTCCGTCCCCTTATTTTGTGTGTGTGGTACTTTCTATTCTTAGGCAATTCCATTTCACCAACCTTTATTGTTATTCATGCCTAATGTGTCACTCGACATTTCAGTTCAATTTCAGTTCAAATAGTACTTGAAAACATATTGATATATTCCTCCTCCTAACATTGTAATACAACATCAGTCCTTCCAAACACGTCCAGTATCTGCACCACCAATATTCCCTCCAGTGAGAAACCTCACCTGACCTTACCTGTTAGGCTGTTCCTTTCCCATCCAAACAAACCCAGTGACCTCATCCTTGCCTAGCAGATAGATATCCACATTCCCAGCTGATGCATGCATGCACACATATTAAAGTTTCAGAGCCTATGAGTTAATGTTTAATTCTGGAAGTGTGAGGCAGGGGCGGCAATATGTTCCTTGTCACCCCTCTGGGTGAGTTGGTAGGCGTGCTGCTCAGTGTAGCTTGACTTAAGCCTGCTCAACCGCCTCAGGGAAGGGGAGGCGAGGGGGATAAGGAGAGGAGGGAGGCAGAACTGTCTCACAGAGGAATTCTTCCGGTTTAGGATTCCTGGAGCAATGCTTAGTAATATCCCAAGGAAATGGTTCCCAAATGTCTCCTTGTCTACTTTTCTATTAGTGATCCGATAGGTTTAGAAAAAGGAACAAGGAACATTTTTTAAATGTTCAAGTCAAAAACAGAGGGGGGTCCTCCTGTTGAAAATATAGTATTCCTTAGGACTGTATATCAGGAGGATGTTACAATCTCTCAGCTGAGATTTCTATTATTCCCTGGTGGATTGAATATGTACTCAGAGAGTCTGATTGAGGTTGACATATATACAGCACATTAATTATTTCTAGGTTGCAAAAACAATGTATATTACTGTAAAATGTATGTTTACTAGTAAAATACTGTGAGGACAGACACTGGGAGACGAGAAGCAGGTACAGGGAGTGAATATTTAATGGATAGACAGACATGAAACAAAACAGGGACAGCGTCTGGACAAGGGGAACATAATGACATTAATGCTGACACGGGGATCAAACTGAGGAATAGACTGATATAGAGGAGGCAATCAATAAAGTGATGGATTCCAGGTGAGTCCAATGAAGCGCTGAGGCGCGTAACAATGGTGACAGGTGTGCGTAATGATGGGCAGCCTGTTGCCCTCGAGCACCAGAGAGTGGGAGCGGGAGCAAGCATGAGATTTATCCAAATTTTTGTAACGTTCACAGAATATATGGAATATTATCAGATGACATCTAGTCGCTTTTTTGGGTACTTCGGATTATCACAGGCATTTATAACTATCTCTGGCCTTCTTTGTGGCCTTATGACATGTAATATACAGTATCAGTCAACAGTTTACTAATAACACTCCGACCTCAAGGCACTACACAGGGTAGTGTGAACGGCCAAGTACATTACTGGGGCCAAGCTTCCTGCCATCCAGGACCTCTATACCAGGTGGTGTCAGAGGAAGGCCCTACAAATTGTCAAAGACTCCAGCCACCCTAGTCATACTGTTCTCTCTGCTACCTCACGGTAAGTGGTACCAGAGCGCCAAGTCTAGGTCCAAGAGGCTTCTAAACAGCGTCTACCCCCAAGCCATAAGACTCCTGAACATCTAATCAAATGGCTACCAGACTATTTGCATTGCCCCCCTCCCCATATTTTATACCGCTGCTACTCTCTGTTGTTATCATCTATGCATAGTCACTTAAAAAACTCTACCTATATGTACATATTACCTCAACTAACTGGTGCCCCCACACAATGACTCGGTACCAGTACCCCCTGTATATAGTCTCGCTATTGTTATTTTACTGCTGCTCATTAATTATTTGTTACTTTTATTTTTTATTCTTATACTTATTTTTTAAAACTGCATTGTTTGTTAGGGGCTCAAAAGTAAGCATTTCACTGTAAGGTGAAAGGTGACCTGTTCTATTATGCGAATGTGTCTAATACCATTTGATTTGAATTGGTAGTAACTAAAAAAGTGTTAAACAAATCAATATATATTTAGATTTTAGATCCTTCAAAGTAGCCACCCTTTGTTTGCCTTGATGACAGCTTTGCACACTCCTAGCATTCTCTTAACCAGCATCACCTGGAATGTTTTTCCAATAATCTTGAAGGAGTTGCCACTGCTTTTCCTTCACTCTGCGTTCCAACTCATCCCAAACAATCTCAAATGGGTTGAGGTCCAGCGATTGTGGAGGTCGGGTCATCTGATGGAGCACTCTATCACTCTCCTTCTTGGTCAAATAGCCTTTACACAGCGTGGAGGTGTGTTGGGTCATTGTCCTGTTGAAAAACAAATGATCGTCCCACTATGTGCAAACCAGATGGGATGGCATATCGCTGCAGAATGCTGTGGTAGCCATGCTGGTCTAGTGTGCCTTGAATTCTAAATAAATCACAGACAGTATCACCAGCAAGCACCTGCACAACATCACATCTCCTCCTCCATGTTTCACGGTGGGAACCACACATGTGGAGATCATCCGTTCACTTACTCTGCGTCACACAAAGGCACGGCGGTTGGCACCAAAAATCTCAAATTTGGACTCATCAGACCAAAGGACAGATTTACACCTGTCTAATGTCCATTGCTCATATTTCTTGGATCAAGCAAGTCTTTTCTTATTGGTGTCCTTTAGTAGTGGTTTCTTTGCAGCAATTCGGCCATGAAGGCCTGACTCGTGCAGTCTCCTCTGAATAGTTGTTGTTGAGATGTGTCTGTTACTTGAACTCTGTGAAGCGTTTATTTGGGCTGCAATTTCTGAGGCTGGTAACACTAATGAACTTATCCTCTGCAGGAGAGGTAACTCTGGGTCTTCCTTTCCTGTGGCGGTCCTCATGAGAGCCAGTTACATCATATCACTTGATGGTTTTTGCGACTGCACTTGAAGAAACTTTCAAATTTCTTGAAATGTTCTGGATTGACTGACTGTAATGTCTTAAAGTAATGATGACTGTAGTTTTCCTTTGCTTATTTGAGCTGTTCTTGCCATAATATGGACTTGGTCTTTTACCGAATAGGGCTATCTTCTGTATACTACCCCTACCTTGTCACAACACAACTGAATGTCTCAAACTCATTAACTAAAGAAGGAAAGAAATTCCACAAATTAACTTTTAACAAGGCACACATGTTAATTGAAATGCATTCCAGGTGACTACCTCATGAAGCTGGTTGAGAGAATGCCAAGCGTGTGCAAAGCTGTCATCAAGGCAAAGGGTGGCTACTTTGAAGAATCTCAAATAAAACATATATTTTGATGTATTTTACACTTTTTTGGTTACTACATGATTCCATGTGTGTTATTTCATAGGTTTGATGTCTTCACTATTATTCTACCATGTAGAAAATAGTAAAAAATACATAAAAGGTGTGTCCGAACTTTTGACTGGTACTGTATATATTTTTTTGAAATAATATTATTTAAAAATAAAAATAGAATGATAAAGCAGTAAAACATTATCCTAATATAAACCATCAATTTAGGAAATATCATTGGTGTTCAATATGAGGGTTTCAGCATGAAATATCTTCTTTTTTTACCCTATGTTGGACAAAGATGGATGTGGACTGCGAAGGATTAGCAAAGACTGAAAGGTATTGCTTTTGAGAAGTGAAACACTACTGCTGTTCACATTTCAGATCGAATTAAGATTTCTTGAATGTAGTAATTACAATCAAATGTCTGGTTCATCCCTGACCTTTGAGAGTCTATGATTATGACCATGCCAAGTGGAACAATAGAGTGGCTTCCTCTTGCCTTGTGGAAAATATGGATCAGCTCCAGATTAAATAGATGAGTGGCTTAAATCTGGTCTTTCTACTCCACTCTCTTTATGACAGAGACCCCCCCTCCCCACCTCTCACACACCTTTGTTTTTATCCTAGGTGTTCATTGTACACAGGCCCCGTCTGGCCCCCACCTGCTTCTCCCTTCTGTTTACCTGGAACAGACCCCCCTCTAAACACACTGTTATTCACCTAGAGGGGTCTTTGTGTGAAATATACCTCTCAGTACCTGGAATAGCATTTTACATTGGTAGTCTATATTGTTTTTCTGTTGTGTTTGTCAGTTTTCCTCAGCCAATGCTGGCTTCCAAACAAGAAAATCCATTGGAGTCAAATCCATTGTCTCTGAAGTTGAACCTAAGCTTTTGATGACATCCTGTTTTTTAATCCATGACACGGTTTAAATTTGTCCCATTAGATTTCTTCCCCAGCCTTAAATCGGTTTTGATTTGACCTTACGTCAGCATTTACGGTGTCACAGTAAAATCCTACGCCAAGCACCTCCGATAGACAGCAGTTTTAGATGAAGAATAGTTCTGTTAGGGTATGTGCTTGGTAAGTTATATTGTATGCTTTAAGAGGATTATATAGACAAAGTGCTCTATCCATCTGCATGGTAAACCCGTTGGTAAACATTAAGGCTACTGTGCTAAATATAGCATCTAAAGACCGCTGCCTTGCTGCTTTGTCCCACTTCTGAATTATGAAATTAAGGAAACAATCTGTGAGAAAAAAGTGTGTTTTTTTCTTTACTTCCAGTGTGACCAATGACAGTGGCGATGCAATTTACAGACATGGCTGTCAGATTAGCAGCGGCTCCAGCTGCAGTGGGGGGACGAGGTGTAAAGAATACACTGTTCCTCACTGCCATTTGTCACGAGTTACAAGCTGCAGTCTGGAGGCCAAGGCAACGGTTTATCTCTCTCTCTCTCTCTCTCTCTCTCTCTCTCTATTTGTCTCTCTCTCTAACCCGTTCTCTGTCTCTCTCTCTTTCTTTCTCTCTCCGCACTAATAAAGAAGCAGACATCCATCCCTCAGCCCTGGGCCCTTCTCCTCCAACTTCACTCCTCCTCCTCCTCATTCCCCCATCTCTAGCTTTCAGTTCAATTAATCCAGGGTGCTGTCGTAATGACCCTGGGAGAAGTTACTGCAGATGAGTGAAATTACACTTCACACAGCTCTCCCAATTAGAGTAGCTGAGGACCCCCAGACCTCCCTCTTCCTCTCCATCTCTCCCTTTCCCTCTCCCTGCCTCCGTCCTCTCAGGCTGGCTGTCACACATCTCTGCAGGTCAGGAGGCATATGATTTAATTAGGTTCCCTGTTGCCATCGTGCTTATTGCTGTTGTCAGGGTCTGTTGTTGTTATTTTAACTGGAGCTGTAAATTAATAGCGGGGTGAACAATTACACACAATCTCACACAGACACATGCCACACACTCATACAGACACATGCACGCCACACACACACTCACACAGACACACATAAGCCTCTCAAACACAGACACACACACATATGAATCATTGTTGCCTCAACAACAAACAGTAATGGTGTGAGGAATTGCTGAAACATTTGCCTGAGATGTTTTTCATTTTCCTGAAATAAAGACCACTCCTACTGATGCACTACATGTTGCTAGGCAAATTAGACTGTGTGAGAGTAACAGCCGTGGACAGAGACATACACAGGCCTCAGCTGTCCGTTCAGTGCCACCAGAGGTCTGGACGGGTCAGGACCCTGGACAACGCTGTAGCAGCAGCCAAAGCAATCACAGCTGGATCTAGACTCCTTACCCACCAGCTGTAGACAGAGACAGAAGACCATGTAAATACCCTGGGGGCAGGAGAAAGTCACATCTCCATAATAGCAGAGACAAGTTTGGAGAGGCACCAGTGGATATTGAATATTACTCAAAGGATGGTTGCTACATAAACTAGCTGTTGTGATTCAGACCTTGGGTTGATAGTGATCTTAATGTGTAAACTGTAATGGTATTAAGAGGAGTGAATGCTACTGTAAAGTGTATGTATTTTCAGTGCAAGGACAGGACCTAGAACTGGGGCAGAGGGTGAAGGAGTTGTCTATTTCACACACAGTTAAGCCTCAGCAGACACCGCTTCTCCCAAAAGCCATTTGCTGCCAAATTTCAACAGGTGACAAGGAAATTAATGAAGTATTTTATTGTATTTCAGTTTTCTGCTGGACTCCTTTGGAAGTTAATAAAACTGTCAAAATACATTCCAGCCCACAACCAGAATAATTTATTCCCCTTTAAAGTGGCTGGTGATTTTCCATGTGCTCTGTCTGTGTTTTTTATACAGGAATATGGCCTGATACTGGGCCTGATATGGAGACGTCTGTGAAGCAGTCATTTGTGTCGATGTAATAACGGAGCAACTGAGTTATGGGTCTCGGTAAAGAAGGATGGCATCTCCCATTACACACGCTCCCAACTATCTGGGCCAAGTCCTACTAGGTAACCCTGAAGGAGTCACTGCGGTCAGTGTATGTGACTTTGCGTGTGTGCATGTGAGCATACATGCATGTTAATGTTACTTTGATTGATAAAGTTCACACATACTCTCTCTCACACATGCACACACACACACACACACATGCACACAGACATGTACAAACGCACACACACACACACCATTTTGAGGCATGGATGAGCTTTTAAATAATGGTTTGGAGAGAATGTGATTAAGTTTCATATTGAAGTGCACGTGGCCAAATAAAACATTGTTAGACAGCTTGAATTACTCTCCAATAAGGTGAGAATTGATCCATGCCTCTTATTCACCTCCTACTCTGAGAACGAATCCAGGAGTATTTATACTACAGCTTCATTTATATACTGTATTTATAGACTAATGGAGGCAACCAAGTGGTATGTTTTTCACAGTGCTCTGTCTGTGCTGCTAAAATTACAAGTAGCAAAGTTGGTTGCAATGCACTACTTATATTGTGAGTTTTGTTAAATATCTGTTGTCATTCTATTGTTAATTCTTCCCATGTCAACCACCCAGTGGAGTAATTACAAAGCTTAAAGTTTCTGGAGTGTTAGCCTATTCATTGTGATAAAGTCAATGCCACTTAATAGGGACATTTAAAGGATTTAGAGACAGACAATCAATATGATACCTGATTCCACTTTTGTTTTGTTTTAATTAAGTACAGGTTGTAATTTGTGTTACGGAAATAATTCCAGAACTTTCATGTGTGTTCAGGCTATCAACGGCAAGTGGGAGTAGGTATTCTAGACACAAATTTAATAGCCATGGATGTCACAGAGTATATTTAAGCAAAAAGGCACGAGGGGGTCCCTTATATGGTCAAAATCCCACAGGTAAGGGCTGTTCTTACGCACAATGCAACGCGGAGTGCCCGGATACAGCCGTTAGCCGTGGTACATTGGCCATATACCACAAACCCCTGAGGTGCCTTATTGCTATAATCTTTTTATTTAACTAGGCAAGTCAGTTAAGAACAAATTATTTTGTACAATGACAGCCTACCCCGGCCAAACCCAGACGACGCTGGGACAATTATGCGCCGTCCTATGGGACTCCCAATCACGGCTGGTTGTGATACACCCTGGAATCGAACCAGGGTCTGTAGTGATGCCTCTAGCACTGAGAAGCGGTGCCTTAGACCTTAATTAGAACAGTAAAAATTAATTTTTGGTCGTACCCATGATATACCACGGCTTTCAACCAATTAACATTCAGAGCTCGAACCACCCAGTTTATAATTTGAGTTAACCCATTCAAAAGCAGTGGGAAGAAGAAGAACCCCTTTGACAAATGTTCATGTTGATTCAATTTACTAAGGTTTTTCTTTTGGCAATAAAAAACAAAAAATGTGGCTTGAACAATAAATTAACTATCCTTGTGGGGGCCAAACAATTGATTCCCATTCAAAATCCTATTTTCCCAAAACCTAACCCTAACTCTAACCTTAAGCCCTTACCCTAAACCTAACCCCTAAACCTAAAATAACTGTTTTCCTTGTGGGGATGGGCAAAATGTCCCCACTTGTCCAAATGTTCCTTGTTTTACTATCCCTGTGAGGACTTGCGGTCCCCACAAAGATAGTAAAACCAAACGCACACACCCACACATGAAAGCAGGCACACAGAGTTTGGATTACATATCTGGGTCATGTTATGCCTGAAGCGAAGTAAGAAAGTCTCAAGTTTATAATAATTTCTTGTAGCTTTAGAAAAAGAAGTTAAAGATAATGGACCACACATCTTACATAATATACCAATTCTAAATCACAAATATCAGACAAGAGCATGACCTGATGGAATCTTGTCAATCTCAGGGGATCTCAGAAGGATATCCTTCTTTTTTTCTTCATTAGTATTTTGTTATTTTAGCATATGGCTGTTAGGTGACTGAAGTGTTTTTATATACAGTACCAGTCAAAATTTTGGACACAGGGTTCATTATTCTTTTTTTTCTTCTACATTGTAGAATAATAGTGAAGACATCAAAGCTATGAAATAACACACATGGAATCATGTAGTAAACAAGAACGTGTTAAAAAAATCTATATATATATATTATATTTTCAATTCTTCAAAGTGGCCAACCTTTGCCTTCACAACAGCTTTGCACACTCATTCTTTCAACCAGCTTCACCTGGAATGCTTTTCAAACAGTCTTGAAGGAGTTCCCACATATGCTGAGAAAACTATTACAGACTACAAAGGGAAGCACATTCGAGAGCTGCCCAGTGACACGAGCCTACCAGATGAGCAACATTACTTCTATGCTCGCTTCGAGGCAAGTAACACTGAAACATGCATGAGAGCATTAACAGTTCCGAATGTGTGATCATGCTCTCCAGAGCCGATGTGAACACCATAGTCCCTGTGCCCAAGAACACTAAGGTAACCTGCTTCAATGACTACCGACCCGTAGCACTCATGTCTGTAGCCATGAAGTGCTTTGAAAGGCTGGTCACGGCTCACATCAACACCATTATCCAAGAAACACTAGACCCACTCCAATTTGCATACCGCCCCAACAGATCCACAGATGATGCAATTTCTATTGCACTCCACACTGCCCTTTTACACCTGGAAATAAGGAACACCTATGTGAGAATGCTATTCATTGACTACAGCTCAGAGTTCAACACCATAGTGCCCTCAAAGATCATCACCAAGCTAATGACCCTGGGACTAAACACCTCCCTCTGCAACTGGATCCTGGACTTCCTCCGACCGCAAGGCACTACAGAGGGTAGTGTGTACGGCCCAGTACATCACCGGAGCCAAGCTTCCTGCCCTCCAGGACTTCTATACCAGGAGTCAGAGGAAGGCCCTAAAAATTGTCAAAGAATCCAGCCACCCTAATCAATGACTGTTCTCTCTGCTACAGCACAGCAAGCGATACCGGAGCCCATGTCTAGGTCCAAGAGGCTTCTAAACATATTCTACCCCCAAGCCATAAGACTCCTGAACATCTAATAAAATGTCTACCCAGACTATATGCATAGTCACTTTAATAACTCTACCTACATTTACATATTACCTCAATTACCTCAACTAACCGGTGCCCCTGCAAACTGACTCTGTACCTGCTGCTCATTAATAATTTGTTACTTTTATTTCATATTTCATTTATTTCAAAAATAAATAATATTAAAATTACGTTGTTGGTTCAGGGCTTGTAAGTAAGCATTTCACTGTTGGTGCATGTGAATTTTTGGGCGGGATTTTATTTTATTTGTTGGCTGCTTTTCCTTCTCTCTGTGGTCGAACTCATCCCAAACCATCTGAATTGGGTTGAGGTCGGATGATTGTGGAGGCCAGGTCATCTGATGCAGCACTCCATCACTCTCCTTCTTGGTCAAATAGCCCTTACACAGCCTGGAGGTTTGTTTGGTCATTGCCCTGTTGAAAAACAGATGATAGTCCCACTAAACGCAAACCAGATAGGATGGCATATTGCCGCAGAATGCTGTGGTAGCCATGCTGGTTAAGTGTGCCCTGTATTCTAAACTAATCACAGACAGTGACACCAGCAAAGCACCCCCACAGTATCACACCTTCTCCTCCTCCATGCTTCATGGTGGGAACTACACATGCGGCGATCATCCGTTCACCTACTCTGCGTCTCACAAAAACACAGAGGTTGGAACCAAAAATCTCAAATTTGGACTCATCAGACCAAAGGACAGATTTCCACCGGTTGAATGTCCACTGCTCATATTTCTTGGCCCAAGCAAGTCTCTCTTATAATTATTGGTGTCCTTTAGTAGTGGTTTCTTTGCGGCAATTCAACCATGAAGATCTCATTCACGCAGTCTCCTCTGAACAGTTGATGTTGAGATGTGTCTGTTACTTGAACTCTGTGAAGCATTTATTTGGGCTGTAATTTCTGAGGCTGGTAACTCTAATGAACTTATTCTCTGCAGCAGAGGTAACTCTGGGTCTTCCTTTCATGTGGCAGTCCTCATGAGAGCCGGTTTCATCATAACACTTGATGCTTTTTGCGACTGCAGTTGAAGAAACTTTCAAAGTTCTTGACATTTTTTGGATTGATTGACCTTCATGCCTTAAATTAATGATGGACTGTAGTTTTCCTTTGCTTATTTGAGCTGTTCTTGCCATAATAAGGACTTGATCTTTTACCAAATAGGGCTTATCTTCTGTATGCCACCGTACCTTGTCACAACACAACTGATTGGCTGAATATCATTAAGAAGGAAAGAAATTCCACAAATTAACTTTTAACAAGGCACACATGTTAATTGAAATGCATTCCAGGTGAATACCTCATGAAGCTGATTGAGAGAATGCCAAGAGTGTGCAAAGTTGTCATCAAGACAAAGGGTGGCTACTTTGAAGGATCTCAACTATAACACATATTGTTTAACACTTTTTAGGTTACTATGTGATTCCATATGTGTTATTTCATAGTTTTGATGTCTTCACTATTATTCTACTATGTTAGAAAATAGTAAAAATAAAGAAAAAGCCTTGAATGAGTAAGTGTGTCCAAGCTTTTGACCGGTACTGTATATCAGTGGAGGCTCCTCAGAGGAGGAAGGGGAGTACCATTCTCCTTAGTGAAATGTAATACAAATCAAAATAGTGAAACATTAAAAAAGTTTTCCTTTTCAGATAAAACTGTATTAAATATATTCATGTCACAGAATAATTTATTTTGCAATGAAGGTCTACAGTAGCTTCAAAATCACTGTCTAGGGTAGCACCATGGTGTAGCCGGAGGACAGCTAGCTTCCGTCCTCCTCTGGCTACACTGACTTCAATACAAAACCTAGGAGGCTCGTAGGTCCCACCCCTTTCCATAGACATTCATGGTAATTATGACCACTTCCAGAGGACGTCCTCCAACCAATCAAAACTTTTGTACAAACCTTTTTGTCCATCCAATCATATAATTAGGATCAGAGAACGAACCCAGTGAGTTGTATTGGGATTGGGCCACAGAGCATTATGGTGGTTCTATGTGTTGAGATGCTTGGTGACATTGTTGGATAGAGATTAAGACTGATAGTCGAGCATTTTTTTTATATTATTCAATTTCAATTATTTTTTTCAATTCACAGGAGACAGTGGAATTATATTATACATTGTTTTCTTGGTTTAAGAACTTCATTTTTGAGTCCAGTTAGTGCAATTGATTTAAATTTGCCTTGCTAACTTCAGTAGCTAAATTAGCTAGCTACCAGCATGAGTGCGCAGTTTTCTCTGCCAGAATGGTAGAATGGCTGCCGAAAATGTTGTGGATGTTTTGTTGAAGAACGCTTTTCGTTCTCTGTGGTACACAGTGTGAATTAAAAGTGAGGGTTGACCTCTGCCTGAGATCAGTTTCATGAAGATGGATGAAAAGGTAAGTGTTACGTATGGTACGACGTGCTGTTCGTCATACTGAACGTTGTTATGGTTTACGACACTGTGTGCTGCTTGTCGGATGAATGGGTTGTCAGGATGAGTGATGACATCACAAAAGATCTCCAGTCACAGCAGGCATCATTGTTACAGTCATGGATTTCAAACTTAGTCATCGCAACCAAAAAGTCAGGTGGAATCCGGACCTGTGTGGATAGTCGGGCTGTGAACAGGCTGTTGTCCTGGATAAGTACCCCTTGCCTACAGCTGAGAAGCTGACCTCACAATTCCATGTCTCCACGGTCTTCACAAAGCTCGAAATGCGTCAAGGTTATCTTCAGGTGCCCCTCCACCCAGCCTGCAGAGACCTCACAGCCTTTGTCACACATGCTGGTGTGGTCAGAAATACACACATGCCTTTTGGACTCCGCCCCAGCTGCTTCCAGAAGGTGATGAGCACCATCCTCTCTGGAATACCCGGGGTGGCAGTCTATTTGGACGGCATCGTGGTCCACGGCCCTGACCTCCACATCCATGACCATCGACACCACATAGTATTCAGTGCTTTACTGCAGAAGAACCTGACCCTGAACGGTGGAAAGTGCACTTTTGCAGCTCCATCTGTCGAGTTTGTGGGTTTCCGCCTGTCGGCCAAAGGCATTGCCCCCCCATGTCGAACATTGAAGCTGTCCTCCGCATCCCGGAACCGACCTCAGCCTGACTTCAGCCTCTCAGGTGGCCTCATTCTTGGGCATGACAGCCTACTACCTCCGGTTTCTGCCCCACTACTCTCAGACCACAGCGCCCTTGCGCCAGCTCCTCAAGAAGGACGAGCAATGGGCCTGGATGGCAGCCTGCTCAGAGGCAGTCTGCTCACTGAAGAGCCAGCTCACCACAGCCCCAGTTTTGGCTCACTTTGACCCCTTCTGCCCCACCATTGTCACCTGTGACGCCTCAGCTGGAGAGCTAGGAGCTGTCCTATCACAGCTGCAGAATGGCATTGAGAGGCCCGTTGCCTTCGCCTCAAGGGCCCTGAGCCCCACTGAACAACAATACTCTGTGGGCGAACGAGAAGCACTGAGCTGTGTCTGGGCGTGCGAAAGGGGGCACCTCTACCTATACGTCCGGCTGTTCCCTCACAACGCTACTGTCAGCATCAGGAACTGGCCACAAGCCATTTCAGCTGCACAGATGGGCCGACCGCCTCAGACAGTATGACTATCAGCTGAAGTTCACTCAGCTGAAGTTCAGCTCACTTGATGCTCCTACTATGTCTTGCCAGACGACAGCGAAACAGAGCTCGTACAAATGCTCTACGCTCCCCTGCAGTCAGCTGTCTCACTGGAGGAGCTGAAGCAAGCATCGGAACAAGATCCCACACTGCCTTTTTAATATATGGTACCAGTCCCTGGTAAAGGTGGGGGGCATGTTATGTATGGTAAGACACGCTGTTCGTGCTGTTCGTCGTACTGTACGTTGTTATGGTTCACGACAGTGTGCTGCTTGACGGATGAATGGGTTGTCAGGCTGAGTGGCACATGTCCTTAAATGAGAGAGTGATGTGCAATGTGAAATTGTGCGGATGTGCGTATCTTTGACAGCTAAGCTAGATATAACAGTGAGGGCATTCAATACCAACTGGTACCAAAGTACAGCTGGTTAACAAGGAGCCTTTCATCAAGCCGCCTGTATTGCTGGACTTGCCTGCTTTTTGGAAAGTCTGAGCCTTGGTCGAAAGGTAGGTACAGTGACCCGAAGAAGATCGATCATTCAGCAGGCAGCATATAAATGCCTACTTCAGATTCAAGCTTCTGGGAAAAAGCTGCATCGATCATGATGAAGGTCTGCGTATTCAAACTGTGCGACACAGCGAGAATATTAGAAGAAACTTGAATGTTCTCAAGCGGCTTATCAACAGTGGGCTTCCCCTTTCCTCCCGTATTTATTTAGCAAATATGAAAACACATTATCACTCTGGACAGACACAAGCAAAAACTAATGATATAATTGTTGCAGCAGCCTAGGCTACACCTAAACATTAGAGATCTGACATGCTGTATGGGATGAAAACTAGACACTTTTTCAGTCTGAATAACTGTAGGCTACTAATAAGAGCAGCTGCATACAGCCTATGTGGGCTGTCCATTTGTTCAGGGTAAACTAATTGTTAAAGTTATGTATTTATAGTTTGTTTGTGTGTCAGGAGAACATTCGAACGTGATCAAATTTCGTTTATATTCATAAATTGTGCTGTCTAGGCTGCCAATACGTTTTCAATACAAAATGATTAACTGGAATTAATCAATCAACATAATAGTGATGACAGATAAGGCCTACAGTTGCATAGAACTGCATGATGCAAACATTCATAAAGGAAGCTCAGCCCTCCAAGTTCTATTGTCCATCAGTGGTTGTCTCTGTGTCTGGGTAGAGGAAATCGTAGTCTAAATATTTTTTTTTAAATAGTCTAAATATAATTAATTTGAACAAGTAGAAGGTTGCTGCAGTTTGACAGGGTTTTCATACCCCCCAGGGCCAGGAGTTTTTTTAATTGATTTAAAAACCATGTGACCTGATTTAGGAGAAACTGGTCCCATCATAGCCCTTATAAAACCTTTTTACAAATGACTAATCACTGTCATACCTTACAGGGTCCAGCATTTTCCTGGTTAGGTTAACAGATAAGGAAAAACTCTGGGCCCCAGGGGGTAAAAATTGCCCCCCTTTCTGGGACCTATGTTGCCACCAGTCCGCTTGCAGTTGTCAGTAATCGTCTGGTATGTGGATGATCTGGGCGTTATTCAGGAATGTTTCTTGGGCTACTTTAATGTGTCAAGTGGGTGAGATGTGAACTCTGTGTTTAATTTCACAGAGAAACTTGTTCAAACCTACGATGGCGCAGCCTTAATGGAATGTATCTGTTATTTATATTTCCAGCTAAGTTCCCTCCTGTTCTCTGATTAAGAGGTGTAGACCAGTCCACTCTACCACCATTGTCAACTCTGTCCTGACATGAACTGAAGCCACGTCTTATGTGCCCGCTCATCCATTGGCACATTGAATGTTTCCTCTCCATTCACTGCGTGTACCCCTATCAATTTGCTCTCATTACTCTATGTAGAGTCAATCACATACACAAACACAATTACATTATTACACATCAATGATTTTACTCCTTGCTTGGACTAACTCATTCTTAGCTCTTTGGTCTTACTGTGTAGTGTGTTGTGTTATTGTTTTTTTGTCTTCCCAGACAAATCCTGTCCTGCACTGAAGTCAAGCCTCTGAACACCTCAACTCATGCGTCATACCCTCATTCAATCACTGCTGTGATCCTTTCCAAACACTGTGTAAGTAACCCTCTCATTTCCATTCCCCATAATATTGTACTATAAATGTCTTTATTAAATGCTTTAGCTTAAAATAATTACGCTTTTGACCATTTTTGAAACACACTGAAAATCCTCATTTTTGAAACACACTTCTCCCATTCTCCTCATTTTTCCAAGTCACTAGACTCCTCTGCTGTGTATATATATTTACATTACAAAATGTACTTTACACACAATCTGTGTAGTGCATCTGAATCACTTCTTACGTATATTCACCATTTCCTTCCACAACTCTACCTCCTTCACTAGTAGTGGCTGCTCGCTCTTTGCAGTTTTTTGATCTGGACACACTCTGCATTTATGATTGTGTTTCAAAGGTGGCGATTGAAGCGCTGATTCTCATGCATCCAAACTTGACTGATGCTGTATAATTGAACTGAGGATCTGTCGTTAGTGACTGATGAAAGACAACACAATCATCCACAGCTGGCCCTGCGTCTTTGATATTACTTGTTTAATCTTTGTGTTGTCTCTCCGAAAACTAATTTAAAGCTAGAAATGCAGCACTGATGAGGCAATACATAGATGTGTTATTAAACAACAACTAAGACCTGTAAAACGTGTTTTTAAGTACCATGTTGTTGTTAAGTACCGTCAGAGGACAAGGTAAAACAAGTCTATGAAGAACCACTACAATTCTTTTCAAGTTCTAATGAATGAATAGGTGGGGAAACTGATCACATAAGCTTTGAATTGCTGTTAAGATAAAATCGTACGACACCGGCTCTGACGCTTGTCGGATGTGGCAGGGCTTGCAAACCATTACAGGCTACAAAGGGAAGCACAGACGAGAGCTGCCCAGTGACACTAGCCTACCAGACGAACTAAACTACTTCTATGCTCGCTTCGAGGCAAATAACACTGAAACATGCATGAGAGCACCAGCTGTTCCAGAAGAATGTGTGAATGCGCTCTTCGGAGCTGATTTGATTAAGAACTTTAAACAGGTCAACATTTACAGACGGATTACCTAGATGTGTACTGAGAGCATGTGCTGACCTACTGGCAAGTCCCTTCACTGACATTTTCAACCTCTTCCTGTCCGAGTCTGTAATACCAACATGTTTCAAGCAGACCACCATAGTCCCTGTGCCCAAGAACACTAAGGTAACCTGCCTAAAAGACTACCGACCCATAGCATTCATGTCTGTAGCAATGAAGTGCTTTGAAAGGCTGGTCATGGCTCACATCAACACCATTATCTCAGAAACCCTAAAACCACTCCAATTTGCATACCCCACCAACAGATCCACAGATGACGCAATCTCTATTGCACTCCACACTAACCTTTCATCCCTGGACAAAAGGAACACCTATGTGAGAATGCTATTCATTGACTACAGCTCAGCATTCAACACCATAGTGCCCTCAAAGCTCATCACTAAGCTAAGGACCCTGGGATTAAACACCTCCCTCTGCAACTGGATCTTGGACTGCCTGACGGGCCACCCCCAGGTGGTAAGGGTAGGTAACAACACATCCGCCAAGCTGATCCTCAACACAGGGGCCCCTCAGGGGTGCGTGCTCAGCCCCCTCCTGTACTCTCTGTTCACTCATGACTGCATGGCCAGGCATGACTCCAACACCATCATTAAGTTTGCTGATGACACAACAGTGGTAGGCCTGATCACCGACAACGACGAGACAGCCTATAGGGAGGAGCTCAGAGACCTGGCCATGTGGTGCCAGGTCAACAACCTCTCCCTCAACGTGATCAAGACAAAGGAGATGATTGTGGACTACAGGAAAAAGAGTACTGAGCACACCCCCATTAACATCGATAGGGCTGTAGTGGAGCAGGTTGAGAGATTCAAGTTCCTAGGTGTCCACATAACCAACAAACTAACATGGTCCAAGCACACAAAGACAGTTGTGAAGAGGGCACGAAGAGGGCACGAAAAAGATTTGGCATGGGTTCTCAGATCCTCAAAAGGTTCTACAGCTACACCACCGAGAGCATCCTGACTGGTTGCACAACTGCCTGGTATGGCAACTGCTTGGCCTCTGACCGCAAGGCACTACAGAGGGTAGTGCATACAGCCCAGTACATCACTCAGGCAAAGCTTCCTGCCATCCAGGACCTCTATACCAGGCGGTGTCAGAGGAAGGCCCTAAAAATGTTCAAAGACTCCAGCCACCCTAGTCCTAGAATGTTCTCTCTGCTACCGCACGGCAAGCGGTATCGGAGTGCCGGAGCACCATGTCTAGGTCCAAGAGGCTGCTAAACAGCTTCTACCCCCAAGCCATTAAAGAGCAGCAGTAAAATAACAATAGCGAGACTATATCCAGGGGGGTACCGGTAAAGAGTCAATGTGCAGGGGCACCGGTGTCGCGGTATTAGAGGTAATATGTACATGTAGTTAGAGTTAATAAAGTGACTATGCATAGATGATAACAACAGAGAGTAGCAGCAGTGTAAAAGGGGGTGGGGGGGCAATGCAAATAGTCTGGGTAGCAAAACTATTTGCATTGACCCCCCTCAACACCGGTGTACCCGCACATTGACCCTTTACCGCTACCCTCCTGTATATAGTCTCGCTATTGTTATTTTACTGCTGCTCTTTAATTAATTTTGGTTGGTTAGGGGCTCGTAAGTAAGCATTTCGCTGTAGGCTCTAGACCTGTTATATCCTGTGCACGTGACTAATACAATTTGATTTAAGGTTTGGCTTTGTGAGCTGATAACTTTGGAAAGAGAAATCTCATTGGAGAATATGAGGGCTCTCGTTAAGACATTGTTTAAGGGTTATCTAAAGAGATAATAAGAAAGAGTGAAGGCCACAGAGATAAAGAAGAGAATAAAAGGTAGTGAATCCAGGATCATTGATGGCAGTACTATAAACACATTTCTATGGACAGAGCTTAAGTGACCAAATATGTATTTAATAGGAGATACATAGAGAAATCAGTTTTAACAAGAGTAGCTCCATTGTGGAATCCTCCCCCAATCTGTAATAATAGAGATGCTAGAGAGGGAAGCCATGGCCGAGGCCTGCGATTAAACTGTCATTTGCTGGGCGGTTAACCAAGGAGAGGTTGAGTGGAGAAGGAGTCTAATGTCCTCTGACAGCTGGAGATGCACTGAAGTTTCTTCATGATCTGTATTTAGATGGCTAATTCCAGTGCTGTTCCGTATATGTGACTGGGGTTGACGGTTGTTGGTTGATGCTAAAACTCCCATACAAAGGAGGTGGCCCATAGGGGAAACAGAGAGAGCAGATACAGGTGACTCTGTCAGATGACCATTCATTTTGTGTATTCAGAGACTGAATACTGCTTTATTAATGGCCAAGGTGCATAGAGGGAGGAATTCAGCTATGACGTCATTGTTTTTAGCACTACCCACAGAGTTCTTAAACTACAGCACACCAAATGGTCCAACGTGCCAGTAAATCAGCAACATCTACTTTTTCGTTGTTGTTTTTTTTCAAATTGCCCCCGTCTTCAAATCAAATGAAACTTTATTTGTCACATGCGCCGAATACAACCGGTGTAGACCTTACCGTGAAATGCTTACTTACAAGCCCTTAACCAACAATGCAGTTCATGAAAGAGTTAAGAAAACATTCAACAAATAAACTAATGTAAAAAAATATAAAACCTAACACAATAAAATAACAATAACGAGGCTATATACAGGGGGTAAATGTGCAGAGTTACAGGTTAGTCAAGCTAGTTCATGTTCATGTAGGTAGGGGTAAAGTGACTGCATAGATAATAAACAGCAAGTAGCAGCAGTGTAAAAACAAACGGGGGGCCATGTAAATAGTCCGGGTGACCTTTTGATTAATTGTTCAGCAGTCTTATGGCTTGGGGGTAGAAGCTTAAGGGGCCTTTTGGTCCTAGACATTGCGCTCCGGTACCGCTTGTCATTCGGTAGCAGAGAGAACAGTCTATGACTTGGGTGACCATTTTTTTCCCTCTGACACCGCCTAGTATATACTGTAGGTCCTTGATGGCAGGAAGCTTGACTACAGTGATGTACTGGGCTGTACGCACTGCCCTCTGTAGCACCTTACGGTCATATGCCAAGCAGTTGCTATACCAGGAGGAGATGCAACCGGTAAGGATCATCTCGATGGTGCAGCTGTAAAACTTTTTGAGGATCTGGGGACCCATGCCAAATCTTCTCAGTCTTTTGAGGGAGGAAAATATGTTGTTGTGCCCTCATCACGACTGTCTTGGTGTGTTTGGACCGTGATAGTTTGCTGGGGATGTGGACACCAAGGAACTTGAAACTCTCGACTTGCTCCACTACAGCCCAGTCGATGTCAATGGGGGCCTGTTTGGTCCACATTTTCCTGTAGTCCACGATCAGCTCCTTTGTCTTGCTCACATTGAGGGAGAGGTTGTTCTCCTGGCACCACACTGCCAGGTCTCTGACCTCCTCATTATAGACTGTTTCATCGTTGTCGGTAATCAGGCCTAGCTATCATGGCTCAGGATAAGACCCAGATTCAGATAGTTTGAATAACAGACATTTATTCATTAAACAGGGGGCAGGCAAACGACAGGTCAAAGGCTGTCAGAGGTTGGTAGTCCAGGGCAGAGTCCGTAAGGTACAGAGCGGCAGGCAGGCTCAGGTTCAGGGCAGGCAGAGGTCAGTAATCCAGGGCAGTGTCAAAATGTACTGAATGGCAGGCATGCTCAGGATCAGGGCAAGCAAAATGATCAAAACCGGCATAACTAGAAAACAGGAGCTCAAGAAAACAGGAGTATGAAAAACACACGGGTAGTCTCGACGAGCAACAGACAAATAGAAAACACAGGTATAAATGAACCGGGAATAATGGGGAAGATGAGTGACACCTGGAGGAGGGTGAAGACAAGCATAAAGACAGGTGAAACAGATCAGGGTGTGACACTACCACTGTTGTATCATCAGCAAACTTAATGATGGTGTTGGAGTCGTGTTTGGCCACGCAGTCGTCAGTGAACAGGGAAAACAGGAGGGGACTAAGGGGGATCAGTGTTGAGGATCAGCATGACAGAAGTGTTGTTGCCTACCCTTACAACCTGGGGTTAACCCATCAGGAATTCCAGGATCCAATTGCAAAGGGAGGTGTTTAGTCCCAGGGTCCTGAGCTTCGTGATGAGCTTCGTGGGCACTATGGTGTTGAACGCTAAGCTGCAGTCAATAAACAGCATTCTCACATAGGTGTTCCTTTTGTCCAGGTGGGAAAGGGCAGTGTGGCGTGCAATTGAGATTGCGTCATCGATGTATCTGTTGGGGCGGTATGCAAATTGGAGTGGGTCTAGGGTATCCGGGAAGATGCTGTTGATGCACTTCATGGCAATGTGAGTGCTACAGGGCATTTTTTAATTAAAAGAAGGGGGTTTGAACTTGCAACCTTCCGGTTACTAGTCCAACACTCTAACCACTAGGCTACCCTGCCGCCCCAGTAATCATTTAGGCAGGTTACCTTCACTTCCTTGGGCACAGGGACTATGGTGGTCTACTTGAAACATGTTGGTATTACAGACTTGGTCAGAGAGAGCTTGAAAATGTCAATAAAGACAAATGACAGTTGGTCCACGCATTCTTTGAGTACATGTCCTGGTAATCTGTCTGACCCAGCGGCTTTATGAATTTTGACCTGTTTAAAGGTTTTGTTCACTTCGGCTACCAAGAGCGCATTCACACAGTCCTCTGGAACAGCTGGTGCTCTCATGGATGTTTCAGTGTTGCTGCCTAAAGCGAGCATGAAAGGCATTTAGCTTGTCTGGTAGGCTCGCGTCACTGGGCAGCTCACGGCTGGGTTTCCATTTGTAGTCCGTAATAGCTTTCAAGCCCTGCCACATCCGATGAGCGTCATAGCCAGTGTAGTAGGATTCAATCTTAATCCTGTGTCAACGTTTTTCCTGTTTAATGGTTCGTCTGAGGGCATAGCGGGATTTCTTTTCTTTTTTTTCTATTTCACTTTTATTTAACCAGGTAAGCTAGTTGAGAACGTGTTCTCATTTACAACTGCGACCTGGCCAAGATAAAGCAAAGCAGTGTCACAGAAACAACAACACAGAGTTACAGTCAATAACACAATATAAAAAAATAAAGTCTATATACAGTGTGTGCAAATGGAATGAGGAGGTAAGGCAATAAATAGGCCAGAGTAGCAAAGTGATTAAAATTTAGCAGATAAACACTGGAGTGATAGATGAGCAGATGATGGTGTGTAAGTAGTGATACTGGTGTGCAAAAGAGCAGCAGGCAGGTGGTGTTGGCTTTGGGGTTGACCAGTGAGATATACCTGCTGGAGCGTGTGCTACAGGTGGGTGCTGCTAGGGTAACCAGTGAGCTGAGATAAGGCAGAGCTTTACCTAGCATAGACTTATAGATGACCTGGAGCCAGTGGGTCTGGCGACGAATATGTAGCGAGGGCCAGCCGAATAGAGCATACAGGTCGCAGTGGTGGGTGGTATAAGCCACTTTGGTAACAAAACGGATGGCACTGTGATAGACTACATCCAATTTGCTGAGTAGAGTATTGGAAGCTATTTTGTAGATGACATCGCCGAAGTCGAGGATTGGTAGGATAGTCAGTTTTACTAGGGTAGATTCTAGATTTGATTTTGGATTGGAGATGTTTGATATGAGTCTGGAAGGAGAGTTTACAGTCTAGCCAGACACCTAGGTATTTGTAGTTGTCCATGTATTCTAGGTCCGAACCGTACAGAATAGTGATGCTAGTCGGGCGGGCAGGTGCGGGCAGTGAACAGTTGAAAAGCATGCATTTGGTTTTGCTAGCATTTAAGAGTAGTTGGAGGCCACGGAAGGAGTGTTGTATGGCATTGAAGCTCATTTGGAGGTTAGTTAACACAGTGTCCAAAGAAGGATCAGATGTATACAGAATGGTGTCGTCTGCGTAGAGGTGGATCAGGGAATCACCCGCAGCAAGAGTGACATCATTGATATATATAGAGAAAAGAGTCGGCACGAGAATTGAACCCTGTGGTACCCCCATACAGACTGCCAGAGGTCCGGACAACAGGCCCTCTGATTTGACACACTGAACTCTGTCTGTGAAGTAGTTGGTGAACCAGGCGAGGCAGTCATTTGAGAAACCGAGGCTATTGAGTCTGCCGATAAGAATAAGGTAATTGACAGAGTCAAAAGCCTTGGCCAGGTCGATGAAGATGGCTGCACAGTACTGTCTTTTATCGATGGCGGTTATGATATCGTTTAGTACCTTGAGCGTGGCTGAAGTGCACCCATGACCAGCTCGGAGACCGGATTGCACAGCGGAGAAGGTACGGTGGGATTCGAAATTGTTAGTGATCTGTTTATTAACTTGGCTTTCGAAGACTTTAGAGAGGCAGGGCAGGATGGATATACAGTGTAGGTCTATAACAGTTTGGGTCTAGAGTGTCACCCCCTTTGAAGAGGGGGATGACCGTGGCAGCTTTCCAATCTGTAGGGATCTCAAACGATATGAAAGAGAGGTTGAACAGACTGGAAATAGGGGTTGCAACAATGGCGGCATATAATTTTAGAAAGAGAGGGTCCAGATTGTCTAGCCCAGCTGATTTGTACGGGTCCAGCTTTTGCAGTTCTTTCAGAACATTTGCAATCTGGATTTGGGTGAAGGAGAAGCTGGAGAGGCTCGGGCAAGTAGCTGCGGGGGGTGCGGAGCTGTTGGCCGGGGTTGGGGTAGCCAGGAGGAAAGCATGGCCAGCCGAAGAGAAATGCTTATTGAAATTTTTGATTATCATGGATTTATCGGTGGTGACCGTGTTGCCTAGCCTCAGTGCAGTGGGCAGCTGGGAGGAGGTGCTCTTGATCTCCATGGACTTTACAGTGTCCCAAAACGTTTTGGAGTTGGAGCTACAGGATGCAAATTTCTGTTTGAAAAAGCTTGCCTTTTCTTTCCTGACTGACTGTGTGTATTGGTTCCTGACTTCCCTGAACAGTTGCATTTCATTGGGACTATTCAATGCTATTGCAGTCCACCACAGGATGTTTTTGTGCTGGTCAAGGGCAGTCAATTTTTGAACCAAGGGCTATATCTGTTCTTAGTTCTAAATTATTTGAAAGGGGCATGCTTATTTAAGCATCCGGATTAGTGTCCCGCTCCTTGAAAGCGGCATTTCTAGCCTTTAGCTTGATGCGGATGTTGTCTGTAATCCATGGCTTCTGGTTGGGGTATGTACGTACAGTCACTGTGGGGACGACGTCGTCGATGAATTTATTGATGAAGCCGATGACTGAGGTGGTATACTCCTCAATGCCATTGGATGAATCCCAGAACATATTCCAGTCTGTGCTAGCAAAACAGTCCTGTAGCATCATCTGACCACGTCTGTAAAAAGTGAGTCACTGGTACTTCCTGCTTTAGTTTTTGCTTGTAAGTAGGAATCAGGAGGATATAATTACGGTCAGATTTGCCAAATGGAGGGCGCTTGGAGCTAGAATTGTGATCATGTACACTGTACTAATGCCAATACAAAAAAAGAGTAACAAAGTGCAATGTACAATACAGCAAATAAGGTATTTGTGGTAAATACATGGGGCCTCCACCTTTATGCACCTTCGCTATTGTACAATGGTGAAAATAAACCACACAGTAGTGAATGCTCTATTCTCTGTGTGTGTGTGTGTGTGTGTGTGTGTGTGTGTGTGTGTGTGTGTGTGTGTGTGTGTGTGTGTGTGTGTGTGTGTGTGTGTGTGACCAGCTCTAGAGGCAGATGAGGCGTCAACACCACAGCCATACTTCTTTATCACGTTTTCTGTCCTAACACTCATCTGAAGCGTACAGTGTTAAAATGACTGTCCACTGTTCCCCAGCTCTCTGCTGACAAAAACCTGACTACACAGTAGATAAGACATTCATTTGGATGAGGGAGGAAAAGACGAGAGGGGAGAATGAGAGGTACCTAGCATATGGAAGCAGTTTGTCAAGCAGGAGGGATAGGTGGGAGAGAGGCACAAGTAGACAGAAGTGAGAAGCAGGCAGGAGGGATTGGTTGATGACGAAGAGAGTAGAAAGGGGAAATGGAGAAAACAGGATATCAGTTCTCCATGATGAAACAATCCTCCTTCCATCCTTTCTTTAGTTAGAGTTCGGTTCAGAGGCTTTGCTGGGGGGGGGGTGTATGAGTGCCTTCTCTGGCACCCTCCTCAGGTCAAAGCCTATACTGGTGATCTTCACTGCACTGTTTACTGTAACTGTTCGAGAAATGGCAGTTGGTCTGGGTTGTTGTTGGTTTATTTTAATATGGGTAGTTTACTCAAGTTTATGTATGCAGTAGGAGAGAAACATTTGTTTTCAGATGGAAATGTAATTTTTTAAACACAAAACGATTTGCCCTGAAAATAGGTTGTGGTAGACAGCGAGTGGAGAATAACACATTCAAATGCACAGCATGACATCACTCAGAGTGAAACACTCTCCATCCAGATTCAGTTGATTAGTTAAATAATAACAAGGCTGTTCTAGGCCTTTCAGCTAAATTGAAACTGTCTGACTCGAGAGAAAAAACAGGGGGAGAGTTATAAAATAAAGATAGCAACAGGGAGGAGGAGAAAGTCAAAAAGACTGATAGAGAGCAAGATATGGCACGGAAGATTGAGAAATGGAAGACGTGTACAACAGAGAGACAACACGGCGTGAGGTATACAAAGAGATAGAGGTACAGACAAACACACCGTCTTGTGTGAGGTATGAATGGTGTTGGCTTTTTTAGAATATGTAAAAGGCACAACTTGGGAGGTTCAAGTAAGGTCAGACTTGAATTGCAACACAGCCATCATTTTTCAATGCACAATAAATTATTTTCCGTTTATGAAAAAAACTCTCTCTCATTTCACATGGCAATGCCACACACAGATATAGACTGACAAGGTGAATCCAGGTGAAAGCTATGATCCCTTATTGATATAACTTGTTAAACAACTTCAATCAGTGTAGATGAAGGGAGGAGACAGGTCAGAGAAGGATGTTTAAGTCTTGAGACAATTGAGACATGGATTGTGCATGTGTGCCATTCAGAATGCAAGACAAAAGATTTAAGTGACTTTGAACAAGGTATGGTAGTAGGTGCCAGGCGCACCGGTTTGATTGTGTCAAGAACTTCAACGCTGCTGTGTTTTTATGCTCAACAGTTTCCCGTGTGTATGAAGAATGGTCCACCACCCAAAGCACATCCAGCCAATTTGACACAACTGTGGAATGCTTTCGGCACCTTGTAGAGTCCATGCCCCAAGGCTGCTCTGAGGGCAAATGGGGGTGCCAATCAATATTAGAAAGGTGTTCTTAATGTTTTGTACACCCAGTGTAGATAGACTAAGTTCATACACATTTTTAACAGATTTTTAACTGAGGTGAACGAGGGAATACAAATAAATTTTAAAAAGTAGACCCTTTGTTAAAATACTATAAAAACCTCAACACCTAATGACCTAATCAAGACATTTGAGCATCTTGGGTAGGCAAAAAGAGGCATAGTCCGGCCATAATCTGAGAAGAAGTTCTCTCTTTACTGGAAGCTTGCAATTTGGAACATTTTAAGCACAACTTTTCAATGTTTCAGATTTTAGATTTCCATGTTATTTTGAGAAGTGAAGAGGGGGGTCCGTTAAACATTTGTGTGTGTTTATCCATGTCTGTGTCTGTGCGTGTGTGCGTGTGTGTCCGTGCTTTTGTTATATAAAGTCTCTCTGTTGACACACAGAATGAGGTTAATTACTTTCTTGACCTTTTCCTCAAGCGTAAAGAAGTATTGTTATCAGAACGGATAATACAAACAGGGATGTTGAGTCAATGGCCAAAATGAAAATCACAGAATCTTTTAAAGTATAACCTTATTGACCTGGACCATTATTTATCAAACATTTTAATGTTCTAGCCTCTGACTTTGATTTAGGCTAGGCCACCGATTCAGTGGCGACCTGTTATTCAGGGCAGTTTTGAGACCCACATTTTTAGCAAAAAATAAAGATAACAAATATTTTGGTATTAATATGTTTCACATATCAGTTTGCAAATAATGTAAAAAATATATATATATATCATTGAGTTAATAAAATGGCCACAGATAAAATGATGTCAAATCAGGTTATATCTACAGTAGCTTTGATTGGAATTAATATGTCAACACTCATCCCCATACTGTTTTTATTTATTTACTTTTCTGCTCTTTTGCACACCAATATCTCTACCTGTACATGACCATCTGATCATTTATCACTCCAGTGTTAATCTGCAAAATTGTAATTATTCGCCTACCTCCTCATGCCTTTTGCACACGATGTATATAGACTCTTTTTTTTCTACTGTGTTATTGACTTGTTAATTGTTTACTCCATGTGTAACTCTGTGTTGTCTGTTCACACTGCTATGCTTTATCTTGGCCAGGTCGCAGTTGCAAATGAGAACTTGTTCTCAACTAGCCTATCTGGTTAAATAAAGGTGAAATAAAAAAATTAAAAAATTAAAAAAACTATACTTTCAAAGTATTAGCTAGCAATCCTTATCATGAATCAAGTCAACAATCTACTGGCAAATCCTTTTTAATCCTTGTCATATGAAGAGAAATAATGAAGAGAAATTATAGAAAATACCTATCAGTGCTCATCAGACATAAAAGTCTCGATGTATTGCTCCCATGAGGTAGAGTACCTTATGATAAGTTGTCGACCACACTATCTACCAAGAGAGTTCTCATCTGTTTCATTCATAGCCATCTATTTACCACCACAAAGCAAAGCTGGCACTAATACCGCTCTCAACCAACTCTATAAGGTCATAAGAAAATAAGAAAATGCTTACCCAGAAGCGGCACTCCTAGTGGCCGAGGACTTTAATGCAGGCAAACCTAAATCAGTTTTACCAAATTTCTTACCAGCATGTCACATGTGCAACCAGGGGAAGAAAAATCCACATTTAGTCCACACACAGAGATCCATACGAAGCTCTCCCGAACCCTCCATTTGGCAAATCTGACCACAATTCTATCCTCCTGATTCCTGCTTACAAGCAAAAACTAAAGCAGGAAGTACCAGTGACTCGCTCAATACAGAAGTGGTCAGATAATGCAGACGTTACACTACAGGACTGTTTTGCTAGTACAGACTGGAATATGTTCCGAGATTCATCCAATGGCATTGAGGAATAAATCACCTCAGTAATTAGCTTCATCAATAAGTGCATCGATGACGTCGTCCCCACAGTGACTGTACGTACATATCCCAACCAGAAGCCATGGATTACAGGCAACATCCGCATCAAGCTAAAGGCTAGAACTGCCGCTTTCAAGGAGCGGGAGACTAATCCGGATGCTTATAAGAAATCCCGCTATGCCCTCAGACTAATCATCAAACAAGCAAAGCGTCAATACAGGATTAAGATTGAATCCTACTACACCAGCTATGACGCTCATCAGATGTGGCAGGGCTTGAAAATTATTAAGGACTACAAAGATAAACCCAGGCGCTAGCTGCCTAGTGACGCTAGCCTACCAGACGAGCTAAATACCTTTTATGCTCGCTTCGAGACAAGCAACACTGGAGCATGCACGAGAGCACCAGCTGTTCTGGATGTGTGATAATGCTCTCGATAGCCGATGTGAAGAAAACCTTTAAACAACATTCACAAAGCCGCTGGGTCAGACGGATTACCAGGACATGTACTCAAAGCATGCGTCGACCAACTGTCAGTTCTCTTCACTGACATTTTCAACCTCTCCCTGACCAAGTCTGTAACACTTACATGTTTCAACCAGACCACCATAGTCCCTGTGCTCAAGGAAGCGAAGGTAACCTGCCTAAATGATTACCACCCCGTGGCACTCACGTCTGTAGCCATGAAGTGCTTTGAAAGGCTGGTCATGGCTCACATCAACAGTATCCTCCTGGATACCCTAGACCCACTCCAATTTTCATACCTCCCCAACAGATCCACAGATGACGCAATCTCAATCGCACTCCACACCACCCTTTCCCACCTGGACATAAGGAAGACCTATTTGAGAATGCTGTTCGGCGACTACAGCTCAGCGTTCAACACCATAGGGCCCACAAAGCTCATCACTAAGCCAAGAACTCTGGGACTAAACAACTCCGACGGGCCACCCCCAGGTGGTAAGAGTAGGCAACAATACATCTGCCAAGCTGATCCTTAACACTGGGGCCCCTCGGGGGTGTGTACTTAGTCCCCTCCTGTATTCCTTTGTTCACCCACGACTGCGTGGCCAAACACGACTCCAACACCATCATTAAGTTTGCAGATGACAAAGCAGTGGGAGGCCTGATCACCGACAACGATGAGACGGCCTATAGGGAAGAGGTCAGAGAACTGGCAGTGTGGTGCATGAACAATAATGTTACCCTCAATCTGAGCAAGACAAAGGAGCTGATCATGGACTACAGGAAAAGGCGGGCCGAACAGGCCCCCATTAACAGCGACGGGACTGTCGTGGAACGGGTCGAGAGTTTCAAGTTCCTTGGTGTCCACATCACCAACTAACTATCATGGTCCAAATATATTCTCTGCTACCGCACGGCAAGCGGTACTGGAGCGCCAAGTCTAGAACCAAAAGGCTCCTCGACAGCTTCTACCCCCAAGCTATTTGACTGCTGAACAATTCATAAAAATTGCCACTGGACAATTTACATTGACACCCCTCCCCTTGTACACTGTTGCTACTCGCTGTTTGTTTGTTACCTATGCATAGTCACTTCGCCCCCACCTACATGTACAGATTACCACAACTAGCCTGTACCCCTGCACACTGACTCAGTACCAGTGCTCCCTGTATATACTGTAGCTCTGTTATTCTTATTGTGTTACTTTTTATTATTACGTTTTATTTTAGCCTACTTGGTAAATATTTTCTTCTTCTTGAACTGCCCTGTTGGTTAAGGGCTTGTAAGTAAGCATTTCACGGTCTACACTTGTTGTATTCATCGCGTGATGCAAATAAAGTTTGTTTTGATTTTATAAACATTACACAACAAGTTGGAAATCGCAAATTCCACAATGACTGGTTTGGACAGAATCAGTGACAATGGCTGTGTGGTCCCAAATCTGGGGGAGGCTTGCCTGTTTTGCACATCATTTTGGAATTAATACATCTCACATATCAGTTTGCAAACATTGTAAAAACTATATATATCATTGTATTAATAAAGCCGCATTCAAACATGGCCTCTTTTTTGTTTTCTTGAGTAAGGCAGCTCCAAAATGCAGGTGTTGCAGTCTATTGTAGCTCAGTGCTTTTGTGGTGGTGGGGCAAGCCAGCAGAAAATACAGAGCGTTGCGCCGTGATTGGCTCAGTGTTCTGTCACTCACAGGGACACTACATCACCACCAAATCTGAGGATAGACCTTGAAAAATGTTGCTCCTTGGGTACTGCCATAGAGTTACATTAGAAGTGCCCATCCAAGAAGGCTCAAGGTCATCGGCCACAGATAAAATTACGTCAAATCAAGTTATATGTACAGTAGCTTTGATTGGAATGATCAGGTCAACATCATACTTTCAAAATCTTAGCTAGCAGCCATCATCATGAATCATGTCGACAATCTACTGGCAAATGCTTTTAAATCTTTGTCATAGGAATAAAAATAATGAAGAGAAATGATAGATAAAATGTATCAGTGCTCATTGGCCATTGGACATAAACATTACACAATAAGTTGGAAATCGCAAATTCAACAATGACTGGTTTGGAAGGAATCAGTGACAATGGCTGTGTGGTCCCTAATCTGGGATTAAGGATCTCTTTTCCAAGTTTAAAATGACAAACATTCAACATTGGCCATGATGTCAATGAAGCATGATTTGTGCCACATTTCAAAACAACTGTTAACTCAGAACTGTGAAAACGTGACTACAGTGAGTTCAAGGCAACTGGGAAGTCGGGAATAAACAAGCTCCGACTGTGAAAATAAGTTTTGAACGGTCATCCAACTCGGAATTGTAAATCCGGCCTCTTTCTAGTGCTACAACCTGAAGATCATCATCACGTCATCATGATTCAACCTTGTTTTTTTTCAGAGTTCCCAGTTGTTTTGAAAGCATCATAAATCCAGAGAATGCCAGACTTTGATGACAAAATTTGCCCATGAAGCCCACCTTCCTGTTCAAGTGAGCACAGCACAACAAGGTAAGTCCAAAAACGTATTGTATGCTGCTGCATAAATCATGTGATATACCAGGGAGATATATGTACTGTAGTTAAGAAAGTAAAATGTTGTATAGGTCGATGTTTGTAGCCCATGTGCCTCACCCTAATAATTTGATCTATTTACCCCTCTTAATTTTGCCTATTGTTCTGACTTGGTGGTAAACATGTAACCTATAATCTGTTTTAGAGAAATGTAATCATTGAATATTGTAAGAGCTTTCACTGTCTGCTTATACGCCCCCTTTTATTTATCCTACAGTTCTGACTTGGTGTACAGGGAGAATACTGTAAGAATGGCCCATGTTCCTAATTCTGTCGCTGTACATTTAAAAAATGCTCAACGAATTGTTAAATTGACTACATCCGTCCTAGCTCGCTCCTTAATGTCTTAATCGAAATTACGGATTGCCTCTTATCCGCTTGTCGTCCCTTTTACCATAGTTTGTACATGTCAGTTGTCATTAGAAACCATATTTGCTTAAGCAAGTCAGCCATATCAGCTATGTTTTTTTAAAGGCAGTAAATTTAGCTGAATTAACTGTTTCGCTGCCAGACAAGGCTCCGCTGATAAACCAGGTGTAGCAGTAGTAAGATGTTGGGACTGCTGTTGGGACAGCTTTTTGTAGGTCCTAACAGTTTCTGGGCACCGTTTGTGCCATGACAATATTACCCAGTTAATTCTGCTGCAACGCCAGAGACTACTCAAATAAATGCACTTAAGTAATGATCACTTTGTATATGCATTTCTTATTGGGTTGTAAACCATCCCACCCCCAAATATATACACACACACTTACACACTACATTTATGCATATAGTACATGACAGAGATTTTAGTGTCTCCAAATGGCAGATACCAGTAGCTGAGCCAATGTATTAGTCTTTTCTTTCCCTGAGTTTTCTATGTGTTTTTATCTGTCTTACTCACTGACCTTTGTAACCCTCCATCTCTCTCAGTTAGCCATCTGATCTCTAGGATAAACATCCCAAGAACAATTAAAAGAGATATGAAGGATGACAAAATAATTAGCATGGGGCCAGTGTAAATCCGGGGAGATTGTGTGCACTCAATGCAAGACAAATGAACAATAATTTGGATGAATGACAACAAACACATTAATTGTCCGCGTGCTGAGAGAAATAAAATAAAAATACATACATTACCAAAATGAAAAGATGTCGCTACTTTCCCTGCTTCCCTACTCCAAAACAAAACAGAATATTTTTTGCTGATTGAATCATCAGCTCATTTTGGTTGATAAAAGGACAGTGGGTAGGCTTGGAGGAAACTGAGAGAATGTTCTGGAAGTTTCTGTCAGAGGTCTAGCTGGTTGGAGTGTCTGTAGTGAACGCCAATCTCTTGATTTAGCTTTAGCGCCCATGGCTAGCTCTTCTTCAGGTGAACTCAGGAGCAGAAAGGTTCTTTGAAATGTAGCTGATTCGCCTCGTCTCGCTGCAGGCCCTGAATGGCAATCATTAACCCAGTCAGATGAAGTTACAAAAAATACATGGGAGTCTCTAGTGGATAATTATGACAGTCAAGAATGTTGGAAAGCAGCTCAGTGTTTCTTTTAAATGCTAACGTTTGTTTCCCCAACACCATTTTACAAATGCTAATGTATGTGTATCCGAACGCCAGTTTAGCACCAAAACGGAAAATGGTCTAGGCTGTTTGGTGTGGAAAGGGGGTTGCAGACTAGCTCACACTCACTTCCATTGAACATTTAAGATGTTTCCTTTTTAACAGCTCTCTGTGTATGAGTGCCACCCTGCCCCCCTCTCCTGCAGTTGCTACTGTGATGAGGGCTCTCTGAAGAGGGATTGTCAGGGGTACGATAGGCTGGAGCAGCAGGTACACGGTGCCTTTAACCACTGATCTAGGATCAGATTACCATATTAGGAGCATCTTCTACCCAAATAAGACTGGTGTTAAGAGGAATGTTTGGTTTGGTAGACAAAGGAGAGGATTGCATTTAACGAAAAAACAGTGAAATCTCAATCCTCACTGCACACATTGAAGAGTAGCCTTTCTTTAGAGTGATGAAGAGAATATAGCAGGCTTATTATGATTATCACAGACTATTCCCAGCCTGTAAAATACCACCTCCCCTCCGGCATGGAGAGGAAAGCTTCACGCCATGATCAATAACACAGATTAAACTCAAAAAAGCCCAGCAAGTCTTGACGCTTTAATTGCAAAGTTTATAGTGTATAGCCACAGAGGCAATACAGTGCCTGTCTGTTTCGCTCTCTATCTCTCTATTTTGGGGGATTTTCTGGTGGAAAAACAAGACATTCATTTGATTTCTCTATCCCTCTGTTAACAATGGATTCTAGGAGAACAACAGAGCACCTTGCGCATCTCTTTCACAGCCTCTAAGAGACAGATACAATGCAATCATTAGTTACCCAGAAAGGGCTGGAAATTTGCACCAGAATGGCTCCCCTAAACCCACAGAGAGAGTCAAAATGGCCTCACCATTTCAACACTATGCTCATTTATAACCCTTTGTTTGCATTTAATTACTGAGAGAGCTTTTTCACCCACAGAGAAGGTATTCATTCAATTCAGACTGCCTGACCTTGGTTCTGATGGAAGGCAAGTGTTTAGGCAGGCGTGTGAGTGCGCTCTGCTTTCTGTGTGTGTGCGTGGGTATTTGTGCACAAGCCTGTATGTGTATGTACATTTCGCTCCGGTCCTCATGTCACACTCTGGCGCTTTTCACACTCTCTGGCCCCAGAGTGCAGTCTCGGAGCAGAAGGATGTGAGTAAAATGCTACACATTCCACCCCTCTCTAGCCCTCCTTCTCTCCCCTGTCCCCAGAGGTTCACATCCCCAGCTGGGGTGTGAAGGATCAGGCTCGGTCATGAGAATAACCACCTGAGGAGCTTGTGATGTGTGCTGAGGTTGAGATGAGGTAAACAATACAAAATGCTCTGGGGTGGCACCGGTTAGGAGAGAGTAGAAAGGGAAATTTATGTTGGCTACTCGCCAGGTATAAAGAGATAAATAAGTGAAAACTAAAAATTCTAATCAAAGAGGGGGTCAATGTTATGAGTAGATAGGAGTAAGAGCCGTATTAGGGAATAAAGTTGCATGTTGGGAGGTTGGCTGAGTCTAGGAATTAGAATACATAAGATAGAAGGAAAGACCTGTCTAGGGGAGAGAAGAGGGGATGTTATTCAAAACTGCTTGTGCAGCATCACAGCGAGAAATGGATTCAGACTGAGAAATTAAAACCTGTTAAAGAAATCCAGTGTGAATATGTTCTCATCGTGGCATTACCTTGAGGTAATGTATGTGGAAAGTATTTTTTTAAATTTCACCTTTATTTAACCAGGTAGGCAAGTTGAAAACAAGTTCTCATTTACAACTGCGTCCTGGCCAAGATAAAGCATAGCAGTGTGAACAGACAACAACACAAGAGTTACACATGGAGTAAACAATAAACAAGTCAATAACACAGTAGAAAAAAGAGTCTATATACATTGTGTACAAAAGGCATGAGGAGGTAGGCGAATAATGACAAATTAGCAGATTAACACTGGAGTGATAAATGATCAGATGGTCATGTGCAGGTAGAGATACTGGTGTGCAAAAGAGCAGAAAAGTAAATCAATAAAAACAGTATGGGGATGAGGTGTTTAAAGTTGGTGAGGGAGATAAAAGTCTCCAACTTCAGCGATTTTTGCAATTCGTTCCAGTCACTGGCAGCAGAGAACTGGAAAGAAAGGCGGCCAAATGAGGTGTTGGCTTTAGGGATGATCAGTGAGATACACCTGCTGGAGCGCGTGCTACGGGTGGGTGTTGCCATCGTGACCAGTGAACTGAGATAAGGCGGAGCTTTACCTAGCATGGACTTGTAGATGACCTGGAGCCAGTGGGTCTGGCGACGAATATGTAGCGAAGACCAGCCGACTAGAGCATACAGGTCGCAGTGGTGGGTGGTATAAGGTGCTTTAGTAACAAAACGGATGGCACTGTGATAAACTGCATCCAGTTTGCTGAGTAGAGTATTGGAAGCTATTTTGTAGATGACATCGCCGAAGTCGAGGATCAGTAGGATAGTCAGTTTTACTCGGGTAAGTTTGGCGGCGTGAGTGAAGGAGGCTTTGTTGCAGAATAGAAAGCCGACTCTAGATTTGATTTTAGATTGGAGATGTTTGATATGAGTCTGGAAGGAGAGTTTACAGTCTAGCCAGACACCTAGGTACTTATAGATGTCCACATATTCTAGGTCGGAACCATCCAGGGTGGTGATGCTAGTCGGGCGTGCGGGTGCAGGCAGCGAACCGTTGAAAAGCATGCATTTGGTTTTACTAGCGTTTAAGAGCAGTTGGAGGCCACGGAAGGAGTGTTGTATGGCGTTGAAGCTCGTTTGGAGGTTAGATAACACAGTGTCCAAGAAAGGGCCAGAAGTATACAGAATGGTGTCGTCTGCGTAGAGCAACATCATTGATATATACAGAGAAAAGAGTCGGCCCGAGAATTGAACCCTGTGGCACCCCCATAGAGACTGCCAGAGGACAGGACAACATGCCCTCCGATTTGACACACTGAACTCTGTCTGCAAAGTAGTTAGTGAACCAGGCGAGGCAGTCATTGGAGAAACCAAGGCTGTTGAGTCTGCTGATAAGAGTACGGTGATTGACAGAGTCGAAAGCCTTGGCCAGGTCGATGAAGACGGCTGCACAGTACTGTCTTTTATCGATGGCGGTTATGATATCGTTTAGGACCTTGAGCATGGCTGGGGTGCCCCTGTGACCAGCTCGGAAACCGGATTGCATAGCAGAGAAGGTACGGTGAGATTCGAAATGGTACTGGTACTGTACTGTCTTTTATCGATGGTAAACCGAAGTATGACCTGCTGTACATATGCTCTGCTACCACAAATTAAATGAAACTATTCAATTTCACACATTTTATAAGCCCAATATTGGCTTGCTCAAGATGAAATCTTATTTGTTGGAGCAGGCCAAGCAAGGAAACCTCAACATGGTGTGTAATTTTAAAAAGTATGTCTTTTAATTCAAATATTACGTGCACATATTTTGTAAACGTGTGTATCATAAACTGCAATGATCCATGTGTGAATAATACAATTTTTATGTTCTGTAGAGATAATTCCATGACAACTGTATGTTTTGTCCACCCCCTGCAGAAGTCAACCCTCTCTTTACTTCAGTTCATTATACATTTTTCTGCCGAAATAATCCTAATAAGCATCCCATCCCCCATGTTGTTATACTGCTGATCGATGTAACATCCAAACGTTTCCAAATTGCAGATCCATTTTCACACTCATATAGACACTCAGAGCTAGATGCGAAATTGCATTACTTTACTGCACACGGAGGCAGTGGAATCTGAGGTAAGTGTTTCAGTGTGAGCGATCAGGCTATGGCATACCATGCATACTGACTCTCTCTCTCACACTGGTTGTGTGTGTGTGTGTGTGTGTGTGTGTGTGTGTGTGTGTGTGTGTGTGTGTGTGTGTGTGTGTGTGTGTGTGTGTGTGTGTGTGTGTGTGCGTGTGCGTGCGTGCGTGCGTGCGTGCGAATGTGTGTGTGTGTGTGTGTGTGTGTGTGTGTGTGTGTGTGTGTGTGTGTGTGTGTGTGTGTGTGTGTGTGCGTGTGTGTGTGTGCGCGCACTCAGCAATTCATCACACAAGTGTAACCTATATTTAAGCGTGGATTCTCACAGACAATTGGGAAAATTTAGAGTTGGAACAGAAAGAGGGAGTGTGCGCGCACACACACACACTCAGTATTTCTGGCAGCTTGCCAGAGGTGTTTATCAGGTGGGTAATTACTGTAGTGGTCCCTCACTAGGCTAAAACAACATGATATACTCCACCACAAACCCACAAACAAACCCTAAAATGACCACAAAGGACTGGGGCTAATAAATGATACACCCATTGGCATCCAGAGGCAAATATAAAATGGGAATTCTGACACCAGCTTAGAGTAGTGGGTGTGTATGCATGTCCATGTGCTTGTGAGTGTCTCCTTCCCCTGGGACTAAACACCGCCATAAATCAACCCATTGCCGCACAGGGAACTGTTCCATAGCCATGATTATCTCCTAACAAAAGCAACAGAAGGACTTCCACACTGCCACTGCGTGTTCGAGGGGAATGCGTAGAGCTTTAGACACGAATCACTTGAGGGTTACTTTTTTCTTTGGCTTTGCTAATTGATTTTAATTATACAGGCAGTTATTTTAAATAAGAACTGAATATAATTATTACTTATCTTCAGCACCACCGGCAATACACCAGAAAACACAAGTTTTCCATTTTTTTAATATGCGACCAAATGTAGAGATAAGGAGCAATGCAGTGTAGGATGATTGTTGCAACCTGTCTTTCTCTAATTAATGGGATGTCTGGAGGAGTGGGTGTCAATATGACACCTGGTAAAGCATATGGGCATACTGAGTATAATGTAGGTCGGTTGATAGTCAAATTAGTATCTCTCTCTCTCTCTCTCTGTCTCTCTCTCTCTCTGTCTCTCTCTCGCTCTCTCTCTGTCTCTCTCTGTCTCTCTCTCTCTCTGTCTCTCTCTCTCTCTTTCTCTCTCTGTCTCTCTCTCTCTTTCTCTCTCTCTCTATATCTCTCTCTCTCTCTCTCTCTCTCTCTCTCTTTCTCTCTCTCTCTATGTCTCTCTCTCTCTCTCTATCTATATCTCTGTCCCTCTCTATCTCTCTCTATCTATATCTCTGTCCCTCTCTCTCTCTGTCTCTCTCTCTCGCTCTCTCTCTGTCTCTCTCTCTCTCTGTCTCTCTCTCTTTCTTTCTCTCTCTGTCTCTCTCTCTCTCTCTCTCTTTCTCTCTCTCTATGTCTCTCTCTCTCTATCTATATCTCTGTCCCTCTCTCTCTCTCTATCTATATCTCTGTCCCTCTCTCTCTCTCTCTGTCTCTCTCTCTCTCTCTCTCTCTCTCTGAGTTAGTAGGCATTTACATCCCTCCCCCTATCTGAAAGGTTATTTACAGGAAATGTAACCTTTGATTCAATATGCAGATCTATTGGTTGAAAAAATACAATTAAACCTCACATTTGCTTCAAGATAATGTAGGGGTTTGATGAAAAATGATTCCTATAATCACATACCATAAACACTCAGTGGTTATATCCTTGGCTCTGAAGAGGTGACACATGCCTTATGCATCCAATTATGCCGGATGTTATTGTATCATTGTATAACTCATCCCTACTTCATTCAATCCATTGATTAGTACGTGTATATGTTGACTTGCTTTGATCATGTCAGGATAATGCCTTCTAATGATTGTCTAATAACAATGCTCTGAGAGTGGAGAACATGTTCTCCAACATGAAGTGAAAAGGCGAAAACACAGTTTGTACATACACACCGAAATGTACATACACACACCATGAATTCAGGATCAGACTGAGAGGTATTATAGGTATTCAGCTACTCATAGAGGACAACAAATAAAATAAAAAGTTCTTAAAACCAGCAAGTCTGTCGGTCTGTCTGGGACATACTGGACACTTACCCTCCTCTGTCATCTCTCTCTGGACTCAGTCACCTCCCTCTGAACAGCCCAGTCATTTCTCAGATTTACTCTGTGATGTGAGTCTGGGTCAGGCTTGTTCTCTCATGACTGAGGTCTGTCTCTATCAGCCTCCCCCAGCATAGGGGTCAGTGGGACAGTCATTCAGAGGATTAGGGCTGACAGTGTGATCTCTGTCCCAGCCAGGCTCTAGATGGATCATCCCACTGGGGCAGGGAGCAGAGCACTTAGCCCAATGGCGTGCCACCATTCACAGGTTGAACTTCTACTAGACCCTGCAGCTTCCTCCAGGGGACCATCTTTGGCAGAGTGGCACAGAGGTAGACCCTCAAACCTGGCAGTCCCAGACCCTCTCAGATCCTTTTGAATCACATGCCACACATGTCCCCGGGTGAGACCAAGCGACACTGTTAAAAGCCAATATTCAGACTGGAGGTTAAAATGGAAGAGTAAGGACATGAATTAGAAATCAAGCAGGGGGGGTGACAATGATAGGGTGTCTGTCTAAAAGCTTTGCATTAATTGACTGAAACAAAATAGTGTGATCATTTCAACTTGATTCAACCAGTCTCTTTGGGGTAGAAAATAAGACCCTTTACAAAATAAATGTAATGCACAATACACATTGTAGTTGAAGAGATCTCACTTTATGAAAGCAGAATGATGTTGAATAGTATGGTAGCCTTGCCCTCTACAGTGCCTTCATAAAGTATTCATACCCCTTGACTTATTACACATTTTGTTGTGTTACAGCCTGAATTCAGAATGGATTAAATATATGTTTTTCTCACAGCCATCTACATGTAATACCCCATAATGACAAAGTGAAAACATGTTTTTAGAAAATTTTGACAATGTATTGACAATGAAATACAGAAAAATCCCATTTAGATACTGTAAGTATTCACATCCCTCAGTAAATATGTGGTAGAAGCACCTTTGACAGCCATTACAGATGTGCGTTTCTGGGTAAGTCTCTAAGAGCTTTCCACACCTGGATTGTGCAACATTTTCCCCTTATTATTTTAAAAATTCTTCAAGCTCTGTCAAATTTACTGTTGATCATTGCTAGATAACCAGGTGTTGCTATAGGTTTTCAAGTAGATTTAAGTAAAAACTCAGGAACATTCACTGTCTTCTTGGTAAGCAATTTCAGTGTAGATTTGGCCTTGTGTTTTAGCTTATTTTCCTGCTGAAAGGTGAATTAATCTCCCAGTGTCTGGTGGAAAGCAGAATGAACTAGGTTCTCTTCTAGGATTTTACGTGTGCTTAACTCCATTTATTTTATTTTTTTATCCTCAAAAACTCCCCAGTTCTTCAATGATTACAAGCATACCCATAACATGATGCAGCCACCACCATGGTTGAACATATGGAAAGTGGTAGTAATGTGTTGTATTGGATTTGCCACAAACATAACACTTTGTATTCAGGACAAAAAGTGAATTGCTTTGCCACATTTTTTGCAGTATTACTTTAGTGCCTTGTTGCAAACAGGATGCATGTTTTGGAATATTTTTATTCTGTGTAGGTGTCCTTCTTTTCACTCTGTCAATTAGGTTAAGACAATGTTGTTGATCCATCCTCAGTTTTTTTCTCCTACCACAGCCATTAAACTCTGCAACTGATTTAAAGTCACCATTGGCCTCATAGTGAAATCCCTGAGCGGTTTCCTTCCTCTTTAGCAACTGAGTTAGGAAGGATGCCCGTATCTTTGTAGTGACTGGGTCTATTGATACACCAGGTCTTTGTTGTAACATCTGCTTCCAACTCACACTCTCATACACGTAGATCTCCAGAACGCAGCTCACTTTCCAGCACACTTTCCAGCTCACACACTCACACACACAAATCCCCTGAACACAGCTCACTCTCCAGATCCCAATCACTCAAATTATTATCACCTGTTCACACACCTGTATGTCATTATCACACATTATTTAGTTCAGTTCTTTGCACCCTATCTTTGTGAGGTATTGTTTGTTTTTTGACACACTTCTCTTCGGAGCTCTGTTTTTCCTGGGATTTAATCCTCCCGTGTATGATAGTTTTTTTCCTGCCTCACTAACAATGCCGTTTGCCTATTCCCTGCCTGTACATTATCGGATTACCTGTTATTTACCTATTGCCTGATCTCCCGGATGACGTTACTAGCCTTTTCCCTGCCTGTACTGTTGCCTTTCAGAACCCCTGTGTATGACCTGCTGCCTGCCCCTGGACCCAGCTACCTACCTCCTCCTGTGGTCCTTGACATTAAACACCTGCTGCGCCCTGCGCTTGAAACCAGCTCTCTGTCTCCCTCATGTTCATTATATTTGTGGTTGAATCTGTTCTGTTCACTGCTCGACTGAGGGATCTTACAGAGAATTGTATGTGTGGAGTACAGAGATGAGGTAGTCATTCAACAATCATGTTAAACACTAGTATTGGACACAGAGTGAGTCCATTGAACTTATTATGTGACTTGTTATGCAAATGTTTTGTCTTGAACTTATTTAGACTTGCCATAAAAAAGGATTTGAATTCTTATTGACTCAAGACATTTAAGCTTTTCATTTTGAATTCATTTGGAAGATTTTGGAAAAACAATTCCACTTTGACATTACGGGAGAATTGTGTATAGGCCAGTGACAAAAAAATCTCATTTGAATCCATTTTAAATTCAGGCTGTAACACAACATAATGTGGAAAAAGTCAAGGGGTGTGGATACTCTCTGAATGCACTGTATATGGAAATATGCTGTATGTGGAGCTTGCTGCAATCTTATGTTACTCTTCAGCCAGTGAATAGTGAGTGCAGAATATATAGAAATAGGCAAGACCTTAGTCTGTATCTGAACCATTCATATCCAACAATAGGATAAGAAACCATTTGTCTATTCCAGAGTCAGAATTGTGCTATTGTCCTATGCTATGTAGTTATGATGGGAAGATGAAGCGTTATCTTTATAATGGTCCTGGGCTTTGAGTAAAAGTTTATAGTCCATTCTTCGCAATGAATGAGGTGGATTGGAAGAGGTCATTGCTGTAAAGGTCTTGTGATATCTTATCCTCCTCTCTCCTCTTCTTCCATAATGGAAAGTGGACCCAGGCGATAATCAAAAATGGCCGCTATGAATTCGAAAACTAGGAGAAAATCTGCATGACGGGTCTATGAAAATATGGCTGGTAAGGAGGCATTTATGTATTTTTACCCTGTAAAGTAGCCTCTTTAAATTCATGGGAATCAGCAAGTTTGACCCCATCTGCCTGAACTGCTGTGCGACAGATAATTCTGTCCCCACTTCTCGATATGACCTTCAGTTCCACTTTGATGGTGTAAATGTAATCGTCTGCCCACTTTGATAGCATAAATGTAAAAATATGGCATTTCTGTGAACTCCAGATTAGATCAACTATGGATTCCTATAGCCGGATATATCGGAGGTAATCTGAATTTAGAGAGAGAGAGAAAGAAAACGAGAGCAATAGAAAGGGGAAGAGAGAGAAAGAGAGCAAACAATGACACTTTACAAACATGTAAGTTGATAAGCATGTAGTTGACATGAATTAATTATTAACTAATGCATCATGTACATTGTACATGTTTACAGTTCACAATGTTAATTAGCAAAAACACCAACACATTATTTGTGAGGAATCGAGATGATAAACAATTATCCAATGCCCTGCTGTTACATTGGTTGCTAAATTATACACTTGTATAGTTTTCACCTTTCAGCAAACTTTTTGATTGGAGTGAAACTATAATCTATGATAGGCTAAAGCATAGTAGCTACATTAACACATAAATCATAAATCCTAACAACCAGCCTCTTGACAGTTATCATTTAACATTATTTCCCAGAATCCCCATTCTCATCACCTGACACCATGGTTCTATAGGTGAATAGTCTTCCTTGTTCTCCATCTGCAGAGAAAAAATAATGAGACACCGAACGACCTCATAGTACCATAGTTTTGTTCTGGGGTCTCTCATCTGGCTCTGACAGTAGGCCTATTGTTCAGTTCTGCCACAGGCTACAACTCTCAGCCAATGTAGCTAATGAGGCTACTATGGCATCAGTGTGGAAAGTTAAAATGGTTGTAAATGTGTGACCTGGATGGATGTTTCCTTGTATCTTATTCGTAAACAATATTTTTTAATTCTGCTTATTACATGTGTGCATAATAATTTGACAGCAGGCCACCTTTGTATCAAGAGGTGGTTGTCGCTGGCGAAGCGCAATTTCTCTGGACCCTCCCGCAAAGTCTGAGTTTTATCAAATGCGTCAGCCACTCACAACGTCTAGACTACCGATCGCTGTCCATGGTTCTGAAATTGCTACGTCTACGCGGCTGCCTATCGATAGGCTATCAGGTTGTGGTGCTTATGCTTGTATAAATGTTTATTTTTATTTTGTCGTAATTTTCTCATGTTATATATTTTGGTTAGGTCAGGGTGTGACGAGGGTGGTATGTGTGTTTTTGTCTCATCTAGGGTGTTTGTACTGTCTAGGGGTTTTGTAGATTTATAGGGTTGTTTCCATCTAGGTGTTTATGTAGGTCTATAGTTGCCTAGATTGGTTCTCAATTAGAGGCAGGTGTTTATCGTTGTCTCTGATTGGGAACCATATTTAGGCAGCCATCTTCTTTGGGTATTTCGTGGGTTATTGTCTATGTTATGTTGCATATATAGCAGTCACGGTCGTCTTAATCTTTTTGTTTAAGTGTTCTTCGTGTTCTTCATTAAATAAAGAAGAATGTATTCTAACCATGCTGCACTTTGGTCACCTCCATACGACGATCTTGGCACTACAGCTATATACATGATTTAGTTGATATCCTACTTATTACGCTGTCGGCGCTATCCGTCTCGGGTTTTCAGGGAGAGGACGAGGAGAAGGAGGGCGGGTGTTGTGCGGATAAGCTCCCTACTGCCAGAATCCCCCTCCCCCTTCGCGTGAATGCGCAGGCACTCATTGCTGTGACTTGCTTGTTAGTTGAGATTTCTGATCACATTAGGCTGCATTTCATTTTATATATTTTTTTTGTCACCTTATTTAACCAGGTAGGTTAAATAAGTTTTCATTTACAACTGCGACCTTGCCAAGATAAAGCAAAGCAGAGCGACAAAAACAACACAGAGTTATGCTTGGGATAAACACTCCTACAGTCAATAACACAATAGAAAAATCAGTATACAGTGTGTGCAATTTAAGTGAGGAGATAAGGCAATAAATAGGCCATAGTGGCGAAGTAATTACAATTTAGCAATTTACACTGGAGTGATATATGTGCAAGTAGAAATACTGGTGTGCAAAAGAGCAGAAAAACAAAAACAAATATGGGAATGAGGTAGGTAGTTGGTTGGATGGGCTATTTACAGATGGGCTATGTACAGCTGCAGCGATCGGTAAGCTGCTCTGACAACTGACGCTTAAAGTTAGTGAGGGAGATATGTCTCCAACTTAAGTGATTTTTGCAATTCGTTCCAGCCATTGGCAGCAGAGAACTGGAAGGAAAGGCAGCCAAAGAGGTGTTGGCTTTGGGGATGATAAGTGAAATATACCTGCTGGAGCACGTGCTACGGGTGGGTGTTGCTATGGTGACCAGTGAGCTGAGATAAGGCAGAGCTTTACCTAGCAAAGACTTATAGATGACCTGGAGCCAGTGGGTTACCTGACAAATATGTAGCGAGGACCAGCCAACGAGAGCATACAGGTCGCAGAGGTGGGTAGTATATGGGGCTTTGGTGACAAAACGGATGGCACTGTGATAGACTGCATCCAATTTGCTGAGTAGAGTGTTGGAGGCTATTTTGTAAATTACATCGCCGAAGTCAAGGATTGGTAGGATAGTCAGTTTTACGAGGATATGTTTGGCAGCATGAGTGAAGGAGGCTTTGTTGCGAAATAGGAAGCCGATTCTGTGTAGAGGTGGATCAAAGAATCACCCACAGCAAGAGCGACATCATTGATATATACAGAGAAAAGAGTCGGCCCGAAAATTTAACCCTGTAGCACCCCCATAGAGACGGCCAGAGGTCTGGACAACAGGCCCTCTGATTTCACACTGAACTCTATCTGAGAAGTAGTTAGTGAACCAGGCGAGGCAGTCATTGGAGAAACCAAGGCTGTTGAGTCTGCTGATAAGAGTACGGTGATTGACAGAGTCGAAAGCCTTGGCCAGGTCGATGAAGACGGCTGCACAGTACTGTCTTTTATCGATGGCGGTTATGATATCGTTTAGGACCTTGAGCATGGCTGGGGTGCCCCTGTGACCAGCTCGGAAACCAGATTGCATAGCAGAGAAGGTACGGTGAGATTCGAAATGGTACTGTACAAATTAATAACGTTCAACTAAATTTAATTTGCTAAAGGTACATTGTTTCTCCCCTGATCCTCTTTATTCTCCCCTGTCCTTATTTTCGAAATGTAGTTAACCTCAAATGACACAACAGGTTTGTTTTGTCTTTTTAATCATAACATATGGTATTGTCTTGCCTCACAGATATCATGATATACAATAAAGACAGAATGAACTGATTTATTTTCCATCACTGTGGCTTGTCCAAAATCCAACGTATACCACATACAGACACACTCATTCTTCTTATGACTAAAGGTGATATGGCTACACTGCTATGAAAAACATACGGTATATTATCAGCATCACAGATGATAAGGAATGTAATGATTAGTTTATATTTACACATGTCACCATGTGTTTTCCAAAACAATATATAAACATGGATTGCGTAGGAAAAGATGTATATGTGCTGTTGTCTAGAATCGGCCCATATAAAATCTTTTATCAGGATCTCCACAGAACTGGTCCAAATATGGAGCTGGAAAGTGAGGTACTGTGTTGCACATAAAGTACAGTGGGGCAAAAAAGTATTTAGTCAGGCAATAATTGTGCAAGTTCTCCAACTTAAAAAGATGAGAGAGGCCTGTAATTTTCATCATAGGTACACTTCAACTATGACAGACAAAATGAGAAGAAAAAAAATCCTGAAAATCACATTGTAGGATTTTTAATGAATTGATTTGCAAATTATTGTGGAAAATAAGTATTATATAATACTATATATATATATATATATGTTATATTTCACAGATTTTGAACTCAAGCCTCAACATTATTGGCATCATCAATGAACACAACCACTGGACTGTGACGGTAAGAGCCGCTAAGGCAGTACTAAGAAATACATACATAATACGGAATATACATGTGAACACATACACGTGTGTAAAATGTGTGTGTGCCATATGTGTGTGTCTGTCCATCTGTCTAAACTTGAAAGGTTATGCTGCCATCCCAAAAGAGGGCTCTGTTCCTCAACCCAATGGAGGAAAGTGCCAGAAAGATAAAAAGATGCCAGTGAGTGACAAGGTAAAAACTGCTTATAATATTATTTTTTACAATGGAATCAATAAAGTCTTTGAAATGCTATACTGTTATTAATCTCTACAATTTAAACAATAAACAAGTGTTTCAAAATGCTGTACTTTTATTAACATATATGTTCAGATCATTCCTGAGAGAGAAGGGGTGTAATATCTCCAGATGGACATGTGGTACTCTTCCTCACCCATGCCAACAAGATGTTGCTTCTTGTGGGGTCTTTGCCTTGAAAGTAAGTACGAGAGTATAAGTAATGCACAATTAACCTGCTGAATGTATACTGACTAAAACACAAAACAGAACTGTCAAAGTATATTATAGCTGTGTCGTAGAATCAGTTGCAAATTATAATCTTAAGTGTAACATAATTTTGTTGGGGAAAACTGAAATGCCCATCAATTTTTTTCCCCAGTTTGCTGAATGTGTTCTGAAGGAGGAGTTGATTGTCTTTTCAAATACGAACAAAGATGTTCACACCATGAGAGAATAAATAGCAGACAATCTCCTCCAAAACACTGGTATGTTCAAATTCTAATTTAGTATAATTGTAGATTAAAAAACATTTTTATGGATCTTTCAAGGTTATCTTTGATCCAACTTCTGACTAGATGGCCACTAAAACACATGTATTTAAATAATTGTGTTACAAGAAACCTATACTATTCCCTTTTTCCCTGTTCCCCTGTTTGCTCTGAAAATGCATGTAAAGATGTATACTACTTAATATTATGTTTTGCTCGATGACCTGAGCCAACTGTGCCACTTCTGTGGGGAGGTGGACAATAATGAGGAAAACACTAACTGGGTAATTGCTTGTTCACTCTAAAGGCACATTTTTACGAGTACCATTTTGTTTAAGCAGTAATATTTCTGGAGGTAGTATTACCCGCTTTGTCTGATAATGAAATAATTGTAATTCAAGAAAATGTATTAAAATGTTTGAAATATCTTAACATTTTTCATCATAAATTTCATATTGGTTGTGACCGCTGCCCATGATGGTTCCACCAATCCTGTATGAAAACCATCCCATCATTGGAGGATTATGTCTGCGCTGCCTGTCAGGACTAGGTTAGGCTTGAGTTCCAGGTGACGGTATCACCTGGAAAACTTTCCATTAAAAGTGGACTAAATGTTCAGTCGAGCTGTTGCAGCTTTCCAATATTTATCTATGCTATTTATTGTCTTTTTATATTTGATTTATTTTATATCTTATAGTGCAACAATCAAAATGAATATTTCCTATTTAATGTTTGTTAACTAACTTAACTTTTCTGTGATGTTTTGTGTTATTGTGTGATAACATTTGTGTATTATCTTTAATCTTTAATCTTTAATTATCTTTATCTTTAAAATAAATGTTTGTTTCTTTATACTCTAATTTAGCTTTCTGTGGCACACACTACTGGTCAACACGAGCTAACAAAATTATTCAGAAGTGTGCCAGGCCTTGCAGTCCCAAGATAGAAGGGGGGGAAGGGAGAATTTCGGCAGGCAAGAAAATAGCCTTGCTTTTTACAGGCTTATACACTTGAAACAAATAGCCAAACTGAAAACTGCATTCATTACTAGTGCCTCCCTGCGATCAAACCAACATAAAAAGCAAGTAGCAGCAATGAAGAATTGAGTGCACGTTCACACGAGGGGGTGGTTCTGGCAGGGGGGAGCTTTTCGGCACAACACCGGCACTCTCACCAGAGGAACTGCCACTATTCTCGAGGGAAGGAAGAAGAGAAGGAGCAAGCCACTGTCATTGCCGGGCCCGGGCAGGGAGGTCTCTGTCGGGACTGGAAGGCTGCTAGTGATAGCTGCTGCATAAGTAGGCCTACTAGCTTCCACCTGCGATGGTGTTTCGTCAGTCAAGGATGCTTTTCTAATGTGGCTATCTTTTGTAATTTGGCATGAACTTGATCAGATAAAGCTTTGTGCATGGCTTGGTCTTGCATTTTGTTTATCCATCTTGAACTACGCACTCACTCTCCATCCGAGTCCGACCTGATTCACCTAACTTTTTTATTCTTACTTGATAGCCGATTAGATGAGGAGGCCGAGGCTGGCTGTTGAGATGCATAAAAACTATTGCCTATCTGACTTACCTACTACCATGTAGATTGGACAACACAAACCCTTCACTTGCTATATGTGGAAATAAAAAAAAGAGGGTTGCTGTCAAAATTATTTATTTTAAAAATGTATAACATTCAGACATAGGTGTGATATGACGGGCGCATGGGCCCCCTGAGCTCGTGGACTCCCCAGCCTTGCAGGGGCTGCGGGGATTTCCGTTTTGCCAGTGGTTGTTGTGCATGAATGATACCTTCAGGCACTAATATACATTCCGACTTCTACAAATGACTTAAGTGTTTGGTACAGTACAGCTGAAGTTGCCTGAGGTTCTTAAAGGGGCAACCCCCCAGAGGAACTCTCCAGGGAAGAAGCCTTGATGGGATGACAGGCAGTGTTGTATTGTGTGTCTCCTGTGTGTAATGTTGCAGGAATGTTTCTGTAACCAAGCTGGTCTCATAGAGTCGTCGTAACATATTAAATTAAAATCCGGGACACTCAAATGAGTATATGTTATGTTTGGTATGCTTACATAAGACAGGAGGTTACTTAAGGCAACAGCTAAATGAGAGTGGTTGGTCGGGGTGGACAGGTGCGCATATAACGTGAACATCTAGCTACCCAAAGGTTGTGTGTTCAAATCTCATCACAGACCACTTTAGCTGATTAGCAACTACCTATTACTTTGTACCTACTTTGCATGTTAGCTTACCCTTCCCCAAACCCACGTGTCAAACTCATTCCACGGAGGGCCGAGTGTCTGCAGGTTTTTGCTCCTCCCTTGTACTTGATTGATGAATTAAGGTAATTAATTAGTAAGGAACCTGGTTGTCTAAGTCTTAATTGAAAGGGAAAAAACTAAAACCAGCAAGTTAGGAGTTAGGTTAAAAAGTTGACCCTTTAACCTAACTCTAACCTTAAGCCTAACCTTAACCCTAACCCTAACCTCTAGCCTAGCAAACATTAGCAACCTTACTAACGCTAAATAAAATGACATTTTATTGGTCACATACACATGGTAAGCAGATGTTATTGCGAGTGTAGAGAAATGCTTGTGCTTCTGTCACGGCTGATGAAAGGAGTGGACCAAGGTGCAGCGTGGTGAGCATACATGTTCTTTAATTAAGAAAAGACGCCGAGCCGAACAAAACAATACACACTACAAAACCGTGACGCTTAAGGCTAAGTGCAATAAAGAAAGTCAACTTCCCACAAACACAGGTGGGAAAAAGGGTACCTAAGTATAGTTCCCAATCAGAGACAACGACAGACAGCTGTCCCTGATTGAGAACCATACCCGGCCAAAACATAGAGAGAGAAAATCATAGAAACACAAAACATAGAAATGCCCACCCCAACTCACGCCCTGACCAAACCAAAATAGAGACATAAAAAGTATCTCCAAGGTCAGGGCGTGACATTCTAGTTCCGACAGTGCAGCAATATTACAATATCTAAGTAATCTAACAATTCCACAACAACTACCTAATACAAGATATGTAAACATTATTTAAAGTGGCATTATTAAAGTGACTAGTGAATAATTTATTAAAGTGGCCAATGATTTCAAGTCTAAGTAGGCAGCAGCCTCTCTGTGTTAGGGATGGCTGTGTAACAGTCTGATAGCCACAACAAGTTGAAATTCGTAACATATCGCACAAATTTTAATTCGTAACATATCATATGAAATGGATATCCACAATTTAATACATACCATATGTAACATATTATATTAATTTGAGTGTCCCGGATATGTATTTACTATGTTACATCTACCCCTGAGTCCAGGTTGCTGTAACAGTCAGACAGCGTGAGGTGACCTTCAGGGAACAGGTGTTGGTGTCAGCGTTTACTCTGTCATGGCACATTTAGCAGCACTCTGCAAACAAACAGACAGACAGACAGACAGACACAGAGAGATGCACAAACACTGCAGATAGTTGTGAAAATATTTAATATTTCCCAATACCGTGGATCAGGTTTATAAAGGGGATACCTAGTCAGTTGCACAACTGAATGCATTCAACCAAAATGTGTCTTCCACATTTAACCCAACCCCTGCGAATCAGAGAGGTGCCGGGGGGCTGCCTTAATCGACTTCCACATCACCGGTGCCCGGGGAGCAGTTGTTGTCTGTGTACATCTGAGGGTTGGAATTAAGATTAGAGAATATACTGTATATGTGACAGGCAGTGGAGGCTGCTGAGGGAAGGACGGCTCATAATAATGGCTGGAATGGAGTGAATGGAACGGCATCAAGCACATGGAATCTATGTGTTTGACATATTTCATACCATTCCACCAACTCTGCTCCAGGCATTACCACGAGACCGACCTCCCCAATTAAGGTGCCATAGGGTTGTGCTCAATTCAGAATTTTGGAATCGACTCCCATTCCACTCATGAGTTGAAGTTCAATTTGAGTTTGAGTGACAGGAAGTAGAATGTAATTCAGTGCAATTCAAAGAAGTTCCATTCAGTCATAGAACATGAGTTTCATTGAATCTGAAAGTTAACACTTCCAGATAACAAAGAATACAGTATATCCCTTTTCTCAATATTCATGTACTCTTTTAACCTTAGTGCTTAGGGCCAATTATATTTCAAACCAACCATTTCATTTGTTTGGCTTTGTCATGTTCATCGTATTGATGAGACCAAGGTGCAGCGTGATATGAATACATTCTTCTTTATTAAACAAAAAACACTAAACTAACAAAAGTGACGCTATAACACGAGTGATGCCATGCAACTACACATAGACAATAACCCACAAAACCAAAACGGAAAATGGCAACCAAAATAGGATCCCCAATCAGAGACAATGATAAACAGCTGCATCTGATTGGGAACCAATTCAGGCCACCATAGACCTACATTTACATAGACATACCAAAACCCCATAGATGTACAAAAACCATAGACAAGTCAAAAACACACATACCACCCTCGTCACACCCTGACCTAACCAAAATTATAAAGAAAACAAAGATGCCTGTCACGCCCTGACCTTAGTTTTGTTTTTGAAGGCTTTAGGGTTAAACTAATGAGTTCTGGGAAACAGCATTTTCCACCATATTGAACAATATTTAAGTGAATTATCCCATACAGGTTTAGTTTTCCTTGATCATTCATTTTAAGAGTTTGTCCTGAAAATAAATAGTTTCAACAATATTATATAAGCATGTATATAACAACATGTTTGATGTTTTTGTATATTTGTATAGACCACACCTAATATAGAATAAAAAAGCCATTTGAATTTCATTGAATTCAATTCTATGTAACTTAATTCAAATTAAAAATCTGTATCCTGTTTACTACTTAAATTCAAATTCAATTCAAATTCAATCATTTAATTTATGAGGCATTCTCAATTCAATTCTTAATTGAGCACAACTCTGATATTTGAGCAAAAAATAGCTGTAAGTAGTAGTAGAAGACGTATTCGGTAGTTGAATTATTTTATTTTTTAAATAAAGGGATTAGAATTGATGCAAACAATTAGTTTGATAGAACAAAATCTATCTGCGATATTAACACTGATCTACCACATCCACCCCCGCAAGAAATATTCAGAATAATATGTTTTCGATATGAACATCCTTCTCTCTATCTCACATCTTGCTTGCACCAACCTCAGGCACCTGAAGAAATGCTGCTGTTCTAATATGTACTATTGATTCCCTTACCCACTTGAATATTTGTAAATAAAGTGTAACTACAGTCCATTATTACTTTGCATACTACCTTTTCTACTATTGGGAAGTTTTGACTTTACTCTTTTCATTGTTATTATTGATTATTGATGAATGTACTTACTGCATTGCTGAGGGAGCTAGCACAAAAGCATTTCACTACACCTTTTTTACCTGCTGTAAACTATGTATGGGAAGAATACATTTTATTTAGATTTTTTTTGTAACTGTCAGTTATGTGAATGTGAATGTCTGTCCTAATAGCCATTACTCAAAGCAACAGAGAACAAAACAAACGTTAGACTTGTGTCATCTATCTTTTCCCTCGAGAAAAAAAACAATAGCCGTTGATGGCGGATATTAGAGATGAGGGTTGATGCAGAAAAACATATAACATAACAACAAGAAGACTAAACAAGGACCAGAGAAGTAGGACCAGAGAAGTATAGAATGGATGGGGACAATGGATCTTCCTCAGAGTCATTAGTCTTCGTATTCTTTAATGATTTGTAGTTTGTTTTGATCCAGGATGCAGTAGTGCAGAATGTTTTCCAGTCAGTGCCCAGGTGGTTTATGGGTAGAGGGAATGGAGTGGCTGTTTAACATGCGGCAGGAATTCGCAGCCATGTCCTGTATGACTCAATTGCTTTCAATTCATCCCCCAAACATTCATCTGGACCGTTGTCACCGGCAGATCAATAGCAGTAAATAAAGACAGAATACCAAGCAATATAATAATCATTCAAGCAACCAGACCTGGGGAGGGGTTGTGTGTGTGTGTGTGTGTGTGTGTGTGTGTGTGTGTGTGTGTGTGTGTGTGTGTGTGTGTGTGTGTGTGTGTGTGTGTGTGTGTGTGTGTGTGTGTGTGTGTGTGTGTGTGTGTGTGTGTGTGTGTGTGCAATGATGCGGGACAATGTGTGTTTGTGTGTGTGTGCGCGCGTACATGTGTCCGTGTGTGTGCACTGATGTGGTACAATGCACCAAAGCCGCTGAGACTCACTCACTCACAACACAACAGACGCTGTCACTTTGGCATAATGAGATTTCCGGGTTTTGCTAATCACTGTATTTTTTCTCATCATGTTGGAGTCTGAAGGAAACAAGCATTTCTCACAAATCTGTGTTCAAGCACAGATCAAACGTGTCTGTAATCTGTGGCTTAGAATGTGTATCCTAGGAACACTGTTTAGTGTATTCTCACAACTGTAGGTAAAGAGAAAAGCACTACTCGCACTACTCTTACTGTTAATGACTTGAATGAACCTGACACAGCAACAATACAATGCTGAGAGCAACTTATAATGGGAGGTTATGTACTGCAGTTCATTGGCGTAATAGATCTATATTATCTGACTTGGTTACCATGGTGATAACAGTTGTTTATTTCCCTTACACAGCACATTGCTATAATCAAGGTTAAAGTGTAGCAGTATATGTATCAAATAGATCCAAAGGAAACTGCAGCAGAGCTATGTCCATATGAAAACCATGACTGTCATGTAATTTAAGATATATGACTAATTATATGTAAATATCTCTGTTTGAGAAATGTTCACTCATATTTAATTTGGCTAATTAATTCACTATGACATTGTGAGAATTAATCAGCGTTAGCTTGCTGAGGTGGTTAGCGCACAAGTGTAAGAAATTAATATGCAGATGGGTTATGGAGTCAGATTTTACAATTAATGACTGAAGAGTTTCTTCCTTGTCAGAAAGCGAGGGTCAAATTCTTTACAGGGCTGTTTGCGTCATATCCCGATTGACAGGTGGAGGATATGTGACTCACCACCTGGATTTGGTCTTATGTAGCAACATTTGAATTTCTGTGTTTTACATTAGATACAAGTAGAGACTCAGAGCTACAAAATGGTATATCATACACCGCATTTGAGGAAACAATGGGAAAGTAATTCTGCTTTGAATGTTGATCAACTTGTAAACTCACTTTTGAGAAAACCGTCTTTCAATGTTTTGGTAGTACTATTGGAGAGCCCTTCTTTGTCTACACCCATTCAGCATTGTTCACACCCTCTTAAGCCTTAGCCTCACCCATCTCTTTAAGGGTTGATCCAACCGTTCTGTACTAACTTGCCAGCTACTTCCAAACATCTAAGAGAGAGATAACAGCTCACTGAACATTGCCCTATCGTTCTATCTGTGGTTTCGCGTTCAGAGCGCACCCTAGCCAATAAGTAGGATTGTTCCGAAAGCTCTGACCTCACAACTACAGTCAAGCACCCAAGCTAACATTGGCTAGCTACTTCCAGACACATAATGAGAGAACAGCCCACTCTGACCATTTTACTCATCCTAGCAGAGCTGGTTTGGCTTTTTTCATGTTATCCAAAGAGAGTTGGTGACTGTAACTGTGTTGCTGGCATCAATTGAATTACTATTTGTTGCTGAGGTTTAACAGGTGTTGAGCGTTCAAAAATGCATTAGTTATTCTGTGGTCTGGCACACTAAGACGAGAGTCATTTGCTAAGAAACGTAGCTAGATAGCTAGGTAAACAATGAATTCCAATGCATGACGTAACATTAGTTAGCGAGCCAGCTAGCTAACGTTAGCTAGCTAGCTAACAGTACACTTGAAATGAAAATACTTTTTCAAAACCAGAGTGGAGTCTTTTGTTTATACATGTAGCTAGCTAGCTAAAAAATGGACCATAATCACAACTCATGACGTTACTACCCTGCATGAATCTGCAGATAGCTAACCAACCCAGTTCTATGGCTATAACTAGTCAAGCAAATGTGTCTGAGAAATGAAGAATAATATCATACACATAACGTTAGCTAGCGACCCAGCCAACGTTAGGTTAGCCAGCTAACAGTACACTTAAAATTAAACCACTTTATATAAAAAAATTTACGTTCAAACAGCTCCCCTGTGAAGTCGTGACTTGCGACATATGCCTAGTTTCCTAAATCGGGTCACGTAGGAGGCTATCTATTGGTCAAGGGACATTTTTCGTCTCTCCCACCTGTGTGCCTATTGGACCTGCATGGTTATATTTGAGCTAGAACTACAGGGGTCATAGCCGCGGCAAGCAGGGGTGCAGAGGGTACTGTAGCACCCCCTGAAAATTCATAATAAATAAATATATAGCTTACTGTAGCGCGGACAATTCGTTTTTTTGTTGTTGAACATTTTTCACATTTCCAAAAGTAGTGCACTGGGCCTTTACTAGTCCTGTACTAGCAGACCAATCTAGTTGTCTCTGTACCCCACCGTCAACAACCCCCCCCCCCAACCTCTTCACGTGGACCCTTATGAGAGGGGTCCTCAAGTCATGATCAAGTGTCTCTGAATTTCCAGGTAGAGAGCCTTTTGTAGGGCTCAATTTTGAGGATATGACTTAAAGTTCCCTTTAGGTACCTTCTTAGAATTAAGACGCAGTGAAAGGACATGTCAAACATTAACAAGATGTGGCCGAGAGACACTGTTTTTGAACGTGCTGTTACATACCTGTAGTGATAAAGAGAAGCAGATACAAAAGTTATATGGACAGTTCTGGCACTTTCTTTAATCTGAGGAATGGTGCACACTTAGCCAGAACTTGTTGCTTCCCCTACTACCACAGTACAACAGCACCATCTATTGGTGGACTAACTACTGCTAAAGCATGTAGAAAATAAGTTTATATGTTAATATGTTTGCTTGGCTCAAGGCATGTAATCGAGAGAGAGCAGCTCAAAGGGTGCACTGCTGGTGATAGAACCCATAGGTGCTTCCTCAGCAACACCGGGATGATTCTGCTTGATACATGCACACTGTCGGATCACATACTCCTCAACTTCACGCTGCATGAATGGCCAGTAGAGTCTTTGCCTGACTAGATGGATCACTTTGTCTGCTCTGACATGACCCATGTTGTCATGTAAGTTCTTCAGCACCACTGGTTTCATCTTGCTGGGTAGCACCAGTTGCTTTCGTTGTCTAGCCTGTCTGTACAGGATTCCTTTGTCTACCAACAACTTGTTCCACTTAAGCAAGTCTCCTTGTTTCAGGTCCCATAAGCTTTTTCTCTTTCTTATTTGGATTCCATTCTTTGTTTTTCAGCGAGATAACTTCTCTGGTTGCAGCGTTCTCGTGCTGTGCCGCTTTGATGTTCTCTGGTGTGATGGCAGGCACACCTCCAGGTAACACGCCACCATCTGTAGAGTTGAGTTGCAATTCACACACCCACACATCCACGTTTCTTGCTGCTTTGCTTCCTTGCCATACAGCTGAGACAACTTCTGGCGGAATAAATTCTGTATATTCACCCAAATGGCTTGGGGCGGCAGGGTAGCCTAATGGTTAGAGCGTTGGACTAGTAACCGGACTAGTAACAGGAAGGTTGCAAGTTCAAACCCCTGAGCTGACAAGGTACAAATCTATCCTTCTGCCCCTGAACAGGTAGTTAACCCACTGTTCCTAAGCTGTCATTGTAAATAAGAATTTGTTCTTAACTGACTTGCCTAGTTAAATAAAGGTACATTTAAAAAAAGATTGACAGAACAATGTGACAGCATGTCAGTGTCTGCATTCATCTTAACAGATCAGTACTTCAGGTGGAAGTCAGACAACTCCCCGACCCAGCGGTGACATACTGCATTGAGTCTTGCTGTGCCTAGAATGTAGGTCAACTGGTTGTTGTCTGTGTAAACGGTAAAGGTCGGTGCACAGAATAGATTGTTTCTAAACTTGTCACAGATTGTCCACTTACGTGCTAAAAACTCAAGTTTGCTCGTGGAGGTGGTACTTGTACAGATGTCCACTGGACAGCAGTCTTGGGAGGTTGAGTTTGTCCATTGCTCTCTTTTTTGCCTGGGTTTTGCAATCTGGTTGGTTTGGGCTTGGCAGTCTTGCTTCTTCTGAACTTTGTAGAAGCTCAAACAGGGGTTTGACCAACTGGGAGAAATCCTGGATGAATGACCTGTAGTAACCAAGGATTCCCAGCAGTGTTTGTGGATCCTTCTCCTTTAGCACCAATACTGCCTCGATTTGGACTCCCTCGCCAGATACCATCCGACCGATGTACCTCACTTGCTGTCGGAAGACTACCGTGCTTCCTCATCCAACACAGCAATCGTCTCAGGTCCTCCACATGTTCACTTAACGTCTTGGAATAGTAGAGAACATCATCCAAATATGGAGAACAACAGTCGTCGCTCATGCCTTCTAGAACTCCTTCCATACACCTCTGGAAAGTGGCTGGAGCATTAGTCAGTGGGAAGGGGACCCTCTCATATAGCCTCCAGGGGGTGCTGAACGTGATATAATGTCTTGGTATCTTTACCACATTAGAAGCTCCATAAGGCACATCTACAAGTTATGGAAATGGCTCCAATCCGCCTGGGCAGTGGCTCTCCATGGATGGCCTGAACATCATTTTTCCTCCCTCTGGCCAGGTTCTGAATTTGCATTTCACCTCTGCTATTTGACCTGTATGAATGGTCCATTTCTTCATGTGTCATAACTTGAATGGCAAAGACCAAGGCTTCAACAGCTCCCTCTCTGACATTCATCACCTCACTTTGCAGAGCACTGAGATTGACACCATCAGGTTGTTCGCTGTTTTCTCTGATCAGTTCCTCTATGACATTAAAGCCTAGTAGAGGACATTCTACACATCCTGACTGACTAGCACAGGCACATGTATGGCCATTCTTCCATGTTAGTACTCAAAAGCTCCAGGAACACTTCTATCCATCCATCAAAGGGGAAAGCAGTGCTGTTGGCTGCAGTCATGTGGAGTTGGCCGTCAGTCTTAAATCAAATCAAATGTTATTGGTCACATACACATGGTTAGCAGATGTTACAATCAATATGCTGATAGAATTTAGGTAGCCTTGTTCTCAAATGTGCTTTGTTAAAATCCCCAGCTACAATAAATGCAGCCTCAGGATATATGGTTTCCAGTTTGCATAAAGTCCAGTGAAGTTCCTGGTCGTGGTATTGGCTTGAGGGGGGATATACACGGCTGTGACAATAACCCGACGAGAATTCTCTTGGGAGATAATACGGTGGGCACTTGATTGTGAGGAATTCTAGGTCAGGTGAACAAAAGGACTTGAGTTTCTGTATGTTATTACAATTACACCATGAGTCTTTAATCATGAGACATACACCCCTGCCCTTCTTCTTCCTGGAGAGATGTTTATTTCTGTCTGCGCAACGCACAAAGAATCCCAGTGGCTATACCGACTACAACAGCATACCCCGAGCGAGCCATGTTTCCGTGAAACAGAGTATGTTACGATCCCTGATGTTTCTCTGGAAAGCAACCCATGCCCTAATTTCATCTACCTTGTTATCTAGAGAATGGACATTAGCGAGTAATATACTCGGAAGCGGTGGGTGGTGTGCGCGCCTCCGAAGACTGACCAGAAGGCTGCTCCATCTATCTCTTCTGCGGCGACGTTGTTTTGGGTCAGCCTCTGGAGTCAGTTCAGATGCCCTGGGTGGTTTGGACAAAGGATCCACTTCAGGAAAGTTGTATTCCTGGTCGTAGTGCTGGTAAGTTGATGTCGCTCTGATATCCAATAGTTATTCCTGGCTGTATGTAATAACACTTAAGATTTTCTGGGCTAACAATGTAAGAAATAATACATAAAAAACTAAATAGTGCAGTTTCCCAAGGACTAGAAGCGAGGCGGCCCTCTCTGTCGGTGCCATTGGTGTTGCTGTGTTTTAAAAAAAAAAAAATATTTCACCTTTATTTAACCAGGTAGGCTAGTTGAGAACAAGTTCTCATTTGCAACTGCGACCTGGCCAAGATAAAGCATAGCAGTGTGAACAGACAACACAGAGTTACACATGGAGTAAACAATTAACAAGTCAATAATACAGTAGAAAAAAGGAGAGTCTATATACATTGTGTGCAAAAGGCATGAGGAGGTAGGTGAATAATTACAATTTTGCAGATTAACACTGGAGTGATAAATGATCAGATGGTCATGTACAGGTAGAGATATTGGTGTGCAAAAGAGCAGAAAATAAAATAAATAAAAACAGTATGGGGATGAGGTAGGTAAAAATGGGTGGGCTATTTACCGATAGACTATGAACAGCGGCAGCGATCGGTTAGCTGCTCAGATAGCAGATGTTTAAAGTTGGTGAGGGAGATAAAAGTCTCCAACTTCAGCGATTTTTGCAATTCGTTCCAGTCACAGGCAGCAGAGAACTGGAACGAAAGGCGGCCAAATGAGGTGTTGGCTTTAGGGATGATCAGTGAGATACACCTGCTGGAGCGCGTATTACGGGTGGGTATTGCCATCGTGACCAGTGAACTGGGCCGGAAGTGGGCCGGAAGTATATAGAATGGTGTCGTCTGCGTAGAGGTGGATCAGGGAATCGCCCGCAGCAAGAGCAACATCATTGATATAAACAGAGAAAAGAGTCGGCCCGAGAATTGAACCCTGTGGCACCCCCATAGAGACTGCCAGAGGACCGGACAGCATGCCCTCCGATTTGACACACTGAACTCTGTCTGCAAAGTAATTGGTGAACCAGGCAAGGCAGTCATCCAAAAAGCCGAGGCTACTGAGTCTGCCGATAAGAATATGGTGATTGACAGAGTCGAAAGCCTTGGCAAGGTCGATGAAGACGGCTGCACAGTACTGTCTTTTATCGATGGCGGTTATGATATCGTTTAGTACCTTGAGCGTGGCTGAGGTGCACCCGTGACCGGCTCGGAAACCAGATTGCACAGCGGAGAAGGTACGGTGGGATTCGAGATGGTCAGTGACCTGTTTGTTGACTTGGCTTTCGAAGATCTTAGATAGGCAGGGCAGGATGGATATAGGTCTGTAACAGTTTGGGTCCAGGGTGTCTCCCCCTTGAAGAGGGGATGACTGCGGCAGCTTTCAATCCTTGGGGATCTCAGACGATATGAAAGAGAGGTTGAACAGGCTGGTAATAGGGGTTGCGACAATGGCGGCGGATAGTTTCAGAAATAGAGGGTCCAGATTGTCAAGCCCAGCTGATTTGTACGGGTCCAGGTTTTGCAGCTCTTTCAGAACATCTGCTATCTGGATTTGGGTAAAGGAGAACCTGGAGAGGCTTGGGCGAGTAGCTGCGGGGGGCGGAGCTGTTGGCCGAGGTTGGAGTAGCCAGGCGGAAGGCATGGCCAGCCGTTGAGAAATGCTTGTTGAAGTTTTCGATAATCATGGGTTTATCGGTGGTGACCGTGTTACCTAGCCTCAGTGCAGTGGGCAGCTGGGAGGAGGTGCTCTTGTTCTCCATGGACTTCACAGTGTCCCAGAACTTTTTGGAGTTGGAGCTACAGGATGCAAACTTCTGCCTGAAGAAGCTGGCCTTAGCTTTCCTGACTGACTGCGTGTATTGGTTCCTGACTTCCCTGAACAGTTGCATATCGCGGGGACTATTCGATGCTATTGCAGTCCGCCACAGGATGTTTTTGTGCTGGTCGAGTAAACCAAGGGCTATATCTGTTCTTAGTTCTGCATTTTTTGAACGGAGCATGCTTATCTAAAATGGTGAGGAAGTTACTTTTATAGAATGACCAGGCATCCTCAACTGACGGGATGAGGTCAATGTCCTTCCAGGATACCCGGGCCATTTCGATTAGAAAGGCCTGCTCACAGAAGTGTTTTAGGGAGCGTTTGACAGTGATGAGGGGTGGTCGTTTGACTGCGGCTCCATAGCGGATACAGGCAATGAGGCAGTGATCGCTGAGATCCTGGTTGAAGACAGCGGAGGTGTATTTGGAGGGCCAGTTGGTCAGGATGACATCTATGAGGGTGCCCTTGTTTACAGATTTAGGGTTGTACCTGGTGGGTTCCTTGATGATTTGTGTGAGATTGAGGGCATCTAGCTTAGATTGTAGGACTGCCGGGGTGTTAAGCATAACCCAGTTTAGGTCACCTAACAGAACAAACTCTGAAGCTAGATGGGGGGCGATCAATTTACAAATGGTGTCCAGGGCACAGCTGGGAGCTGAGGGGGGTCGGTAGCAGGCGGCAACAGTGAGAGACTTATTTCTGGAGAGAGTAATTTTTAAAATTAGTAGTTCGAACTGTTTGGCTATGGACCTGGAAAGTATGACATTACTTTGCAGGCTATCTCTGCAGTAGACTGCAACTCCTCCCCCTTTGGCGGTTCTATCTTGACGGAAAATGTTATAGTTGGGTATGGAAATCTCAGAATTTTTGGTGGCCTTCCTGAGCCAGGATTCAGACACGGCAAGGACATCAGGGTTAGCAGAGTGTGCTAAAGCAGTGAGTAAAACAAACTTAGGGAGGAGGCTTCTGATGTTGACATGCATGAAACCAAGGCTTTTTCGATCACAGAAGTCAACAAATGAGGGTGCCTGGGGACATGCAGGGCCTGTGTGGTGGTGTGGCTGGTTTCTCTGTCTTCACACAGTTGACATGGAGTGGGGAAGTTTTGTTTGCAGAGGTCACTGTCTGTCTCTTGCCAGCAACCTAGACCCATTTCCAGATGTCTGTCTCTTCAGGCAGCTGATGGCTCTGTGGCCTTCTTGAACACAGCGGAAGCAGTGAGGGCAGCTTTCGATTCCCTGCTGCGCACATTCTAGACATTTACCTTTGGTGTGGGCCCTGTCTGTTGTTTGTCCTCTGGATGGAGGGTGGAGGATGTGTGTATCCCTGGGCCTCACCTGCAGCAGTTTTCATAATTTTCTCCAGGTTTTGAGACAGTGCAGACACAGTTGTGGTCAGCTCCTGGATGGATGTGCAGTTGGCTTTCACTTCACCATCAACCTGAGTGGGGGGGGAGACTGGTCACATTGTTCAGTTTCCCCATGTTGCTGTGTTGAGCTGACATTTAGTGTTCTGTCTCTAGCACTGTGACCTAGCTGTTTCTGTCTATCTGCTTCCTCCCTGGCTGATTTTGTTATCTACTCAAGGTTGAAGCCGTCAGTCACACTACAATCAGAAATATGTTTCTTGATGTTGTGTGGTAAAGTGTGTCGAGAAACACCCTGTACCAGCTTCTTTTCATAATCAAACCCGTCAACAATCTGCTGTGATGAGAACAGTACAAACAGTACACTTTGAGCCCCATTAACCTGTATGGAACTACTGAGCAGTTTCCCTCTCCTGCTGAATAGTGTTACTCAGCTCCTGAATGAGCTCTGTGCTACTTTTACCTCTAAGGTGGAACCTAAGAAAGCGTTTAAGCTCAGCTAAAGTATGACCTTCTTTGTTTGCCAACATGTCCCTGAAAATACCTGGTTTGATTACTTTTAGTACATGTCTGACTACCTGACTCATACTTCTCTCTGAGACCCTCATCTATCTGTTCACATATACTGCTGTAGGTAAAATCTGACCCAGAATCAGAGATTTGACCACCATGTGTCTTATACTCTCTACGGGGCAGCAGTGGTGCTACATCAGCAACCCTCACCAACCCAGATATCTGTTCTGCAACAAGGGGTGCTGCAGGCTCTGTACCATTGCTCACAGTGTATTTGGTTGGTAAGGTGTCATTGTTCTTGGTTGGTGTGGTGTCGTTGGTCTTGGTTGAGAACAGTTCATCAAGTTGATCACTCAGGTGAAGCAGGCAGGACAAGCCCTCGTCTTTCAGCTTCAGTAGCTTCTCACCTTTGATTTAGTCCATGATGTAGTATGAACTTTTCTGCTTCGTTGTACTGAGATATCTCTGGAATGTCTCCCTCTCTCTCGCCATCTAGTCCACTGCTAGTGTGTGCATCTGGCTTCCGTTCAGTGATGTTAGCTGTTTCTGGACTTTCCAGAAGATCTTGCAACACGTCACCATCTTCATTGGATACCTGATGTCTCATTCTGCTCTCTGATGACTCTCAAAGTCCTGCCTGTAGCCATTGCTCACTGGATGGCCCTCGCAGCCCTCTCTGCAGTTCCAACGTAAGTATCTCTGTGTTGTAGGATCAGCAACCAGCCAGATGAGCCTGCAAATTTAACTGGCCTCACACTGAATCTGAAGGTGGCCTCAGTAGTGATAAAGAGAAACGGACACAAAAGTTATCGTCTTGAGAGTTCTGGCACTTTCTTTATTATCTTTTAAACTTTTTCTTATTCAGTTATGTCATTTAAAATAACAACAATTGATTCACATACAAGTGCACACATTAACTTAAACCTCTTTGGGCTATACGTGCCGCTATCGATCCACCTCGACAACATTCGGTGAAATTGCAGAGTGCGAAATTCAAAATACAAAATTCATAATATTAAACATTCATGAAAATTCAAGTGTCATACATAATTTAAAGACTTAACTTCTTGTTAATCCAGCTGCTTTGTCAGATTTCAAAAAGGCTTTACGCCGAAAGCATACCATGCAATTATCTGAGGGCAGCGCTCTGGTTACAAAAGAATTAAAAACATTTTCCAAACCAGCAGAGGCGTCACAAAAGTCAGAAATAGCAATAAAATAAATCACTTACCTTTGAAGATCTCCTCTGTTTGCAATCCCAAGGGTCCCAGCTACATAACAAATGGTTGTTTTGTTCAATAAAATCCATCTTTATATCCCAAAAAAGTATGTTTATTTGGCGCGTCCACGCCCGCCAAAAGACTCCAGTCAAAATGAGAGCCACCTTGAAAAACTACAAATTCTAGCTCATTTTTCAAAAAAACAAGCCTGAAACCCTTTCTAAAGACTGTCGACATCTAGTGGAAGCCATAGGAACTGCAATCTGGGAGGATTTTCTTTGATTTTCCCATAGACAGGCATTTCAATGGGTGTACACCCTTAAAAAAATAATTTCCGGATGGGATTCTCCTCGGGTTTTCACCTACCATATCGGTTCCGTTATATTCACAGACATTATTTTAACAGTTTTAGAAACTTCAGAGTGTTTGCTATCCACTACTAACAATATATATGCATATCCTAGCTTCTGGGCCTGAGTAACAGGCAGTTTACTTTGGGCATGTCAGTCATCCGAACTTCCGAATACTGCCCCCTATCACTAAGAAGTTCATAAGTGCACTTTACCTATAGCAGATTTCCTCATTCACACAATAGAAACACGTAAATTAACATAAACAACTGATGTGTCTGAATATTTCTACACATGTAGAAAACAGATAAACATTACATTCAGTTTGCAATGGCGCACCACCATTTTACCAGCTTATACAAAACCAAGAACATGTCAAACAAACTCAGAAGCCTCAAGTAAATGGATTATATATTAAATTACTTACAGGAAATGGTGAACATTTACTCAGAAAAACCCAAAGTCTCTATGTGAATAAAGCTAATATACACTCATTCACTCTCAATCACGTTCTTCCATCACTCAGTCTGACACAAAAATAGCACATAAAACTTTTCCTAAATTGTGATAATCCCTTGACTGGTTTGTTACCTAGCATGTTACTGCGTTCATTCGATATTAGAACGTTTAAACATGCTTCTTCTTCTTTGGGATTGGGTTGGTGGCTCACATGCTAATTTAAGGTGTATACACTGCCACCTACTGTACTAATCAAATCAAAATCAAATCAAATTTTATTTGTCACATACACATGGTTAGCAGATGTTAATGCGAGTGTAGCGAAATGCTTGTGCTTCTAGTTCCGACAATGCAGTAATAACCAACAAGTAATCTAACTAACAATTCCAAAACTACTGTCTTATACACACAAGTGTAAGGGGATAAAGAATATGTACATAAAGATACATGAATGAGTGATGGTACAGAGCGGCATAGGCAAGATACAGTAGATGGTATCGAGTACAGTATATACATATGAGATGAGTATGTAAACAAAGTGGCTAGTGATACATGTATTACATAAAGATGCAGTAGATGATATAGAGTACAGTATATACGTATACATATGAGATGAATAATGTAGGGTATGTAAACATTATATTATGTAGCATTGTTTAAAGTGGCTAGTGATATATTTTACATCATTTCCCATCAATTCCCATTATTAAAGTGGCTGGAGTTGAGTCAGTGTGTTGGCAGCAGCCACTCAATGTTAGTGGTGGCTGTTTAACCTCTTGCGTCGACCTGAGATGCAGACGTCTCATCTAGCCATCAGCAAATGTAAATGCGCTACGCCAAATGCTAATAGCACTCGTTAAAACTCAAACGTTCATCAAAACACACATGCAGGGCACTGAATTAAAGCTACACTCGTTGTGAATCTAGCCAACAAGTCAGATTATTAAAATGCTTTTCGGCGAAAGCATGAGAAGCTATTATCTGATAGCATGCAACACCCGGAAATACCTGAAGGCGACGTAAACAAAAGAATTAGCGTAGCCGGCGCTACACAAATAGCAGAAATAAAATATAAAACTTTCATTACCTTGGACGAGCTTCTTTGTTGGCACTCCTATATGTCCCATAAACGTCACTATTGGGTCTTTTTTTCGATTAAATTGGTCCATATATACCCAAAATATCCATCTATGGAAACTGTGATTCAGAAAAAAACACCGTTTCAAAACGGTGTTTTTTTTTATTAAAAAAGTCGACGATAAACTTTCACAAAACACTTCGAAATACTTTTGTAATCCAACTTTAGGTATTAGTAAACGTTAATAATCTATCAAATTGATCACGAGGCGATGTGTATTCAATAGCTCCACGATTTCAAATCATCTTCCGAAATCTCTCTTCCAAAACTTCCTGTCGGAGACCGGATGGAAAGTGGTCTCTCTTCCTCGTTTGACCAAGAAACAACGAGAAGGCAATTGACAAGACTGGTGACATCGTGTGAAAGCTGTAGGACTTGCAATCTCGGCACCATTTAATTTCGTGCCCCTTAAACAATACATGCAAGTGGCGCATGGATATTTTTTTCAGTTTTCAGTGATCAGTTTTTCTTGCGCTTTTCGATGAAACAGACGCTCTGTTATAGTCACAGCGGTGATTTAACCAGTTTTAGAAACGTGAGAGTGTTTTCTATCCACACATACGAATCATATGCATATACTATATTCCTGGCATGAGTAGCAGGACGCCGAAATGTTGCGCGATTTTTAACAGAATGTTCGAAAAAGTAGGGGGTTGACTTAAGATTAACAGTCTGATGGCCTTGAGATAGAAGCTGTTTTTCAGTTTCTCGGTCCCAGCTTTAATGCACCTGTACTGACCTCGCCTTCTGGATGATAGTGGGGTGAACAGGCAGTGGCTCGGGTGGTTGTTGTCCTTGATGATCTTTATGGCCTTCCTGTAACATCGGGTGGTGTAGGTGTCCTGGAGGGCAGGTAGTTTGCCCCCGATGATGCGTTGTGCAGACCTCACTACCCTCTGGAGAGCCTTACGGTTGTGGGCGGAGCAGTTGCCGTACCAGGCGGTGATACAGCCTGCCAGGATGCTCTCGATTGTGCATCTGTAGAAGTTTGTGAGTGCTTTTGGTGACAAGCCGAATTTCTTCAGCCTCCTGAGGTTGAAGAGGCGCTGCTGCGCCTTCTTCACGATGCTGTCCGTGTGGGTGGACCAATTCAGTTTGTCTGTGATGTGTATGCCGAGGAACTTAAAACTTGCTACCCTCTCCACTACTGTTCCATCAATGTGGATAGGGGGGTGTTCCCTCTGCTGTTCTGCTCTCCTGAAGTCTACAATCATCTCCTTAGTTTTGTTGACGTTGAGTGTGAGGTTATTTTCCTGACACCACACTCCGAGGGCCCTCACCTCCTCCCTGTAGGCCGTCTCATCGTTGTTGGTAATCAAGCCTACCACTGTTGTGTCGTCCGCAAACTTGATGATTGAGTTGGAGGCGTGCGTGCCAACGCAGTCGTGGGTGAACAGGGAGTACAGGAGAGGGCTCAGAACGCACCCTTGTGGGGCCCCAGTGTTGAGGATCAGCGGGGAGGAGATGTTGTAGCCTACCCTCACCACCTGGGGGCGGCCCGTCAGGAAGTCCAGTACCGAGTTGCACAGGGCGGGGTCGAGACCCAGGGTCTCGAGCTTGATGACGAGCTTGGAGGGTACTATGGTGTTAAATGCCAAGCTGTAGTCGATGAACAGCATTCTCACATAGGTATTCCTCTTGGCCAGGTGGGTTAGGGCAGTGTGCAGTGTGGTTGAGATTGCATCGTCTGTGGACCTGTTTGGGCGGTAAGCAACTTGGAGTGGGTCTAGGGTGTCAGGTAGGGTGGAGGTGATATGGTCCTTGACTAGTCTCTCAAAGCACGTCATGATGACGGAAGTGAGTGCTACGGGGTGGTAGTCGTTTAGCTCAGTTACCTTAGCTTTCTTGGGAACAGGAACAATGGTGGCCCTCTTGAAGCATGTGGGAACAGCAGACTGGGATAGGGATTGATTGAATATGTCCGTAAACACACCAGCCAGCTGGTCTGCGCATGCTCTGAGGGCGCGGCTGGGGATGCCGTCTGGGCATGCAGCCTTGCGAGGGTTAACACGTTCAAATGTTTTACTAACCTCGGCTGCAGTGAAGGAGAGGCCGCATGTTTTGGATGCAGGCCGTGTCAGTGGCACTGTATTGTCCTCAAAGCGGGCAAAAAAGTTATTTAGTCTGCCTGGGAGCAAGACATCCGGGTCCGTGACGGGGCTGGTTTTCTTTTTGTAATCCGTGATTGACTGTAGACCCTGCCACATACCTCTTGTGTCTGAGCCGTTGAATTGAGATTCTACTTTGTCTCTATACTGACGCTTAGCTTGTTTGATTGCCTTGCGGAGGGAATAGCTACACTGTTTGTATTCGGTCATATTTCCGGTCACCTTGCCCTGATTAAAAGCAGTGGTTCGAGCTTTCAGTTTCACGTGAATGCTGCCATCAATCCACGGTTTCTGGTTTGGGAATGTTTTAATCGTTGCTATGGGAACGACATCTTCAATGCACGTTCTAATGAACTCGCTCACCGAATCAGCGTATTCGTCAATGTTGTTGTCTGACGCAATACGAAACATATCCCAGTCCACGTGATGGAAGCAGTCTTGGAGTGTGGAATCAGATTGGTCGGACCAGCGTTGAACAGACCTCAGCGTGGGAGCTTCTTGTTTTAGTTTCTGTCTGTAGGCAGGGATCAACAAAATGGAGTCGTGGTCAGCTTTTCCGAAAGGAGGGCGGGGCAGGGCCTTATATGCGTCGCGGAAGTTAGAATAGCAGTGATCCAAGGTTTTGCCAGCCCTGGTTGCGCAATCGATATGCTGATACAATTTAGGGAGTCTTGTTTTCAGATTAGCCTTGTTAAAATCCCCAGCTACAATGAATGCAGCCTCAGGATGTATGGATTCCAGTTTGCAAAGGGTCAAATAAAGTTCATTCAGAGCCATCGATGTGTCTGCTTGGGGGGGAATATATACGGCTGTGATTATAATCGAAGAGAATTCCCTTGGTAGATAATGCGGTCGACATTTGATTGTGAGGAATTCTAAATCAGGTGAACAGAAGGACTTGAGTTCCTGTATGCTTTTGTGACCACACCACGTCTCGTTAGCCATAAGGCATACGCCCCCGCCCCTCTTCTTACCAGAAAGATGTTTGTTTCTGTCGGCGCGATGCGTGGAGAAACCAGCTGGCTGCACCGACTCCGATAGCGTCTCTCCAGTGAGCCATGTTTCCGTGAAGCAAAGAACGTTACAGTCTCTGATGTCCCTCTGGAATGCTACCCTTGCTCGGATTTCATCAACCTTGTTGTCAATAGACTGGACATTGGCGAGAAGTATACTGGGGAGTGGTGCACGATGAGCCCGTCTCCGGAGTCTGACCAGAAGACCGCTACGTTTCCCTCTTTTACGAAGTCGTTCTTTTGGGTTGCCGGCTGGGATCCATTCCGTTGTCCTGGGTGAAAGGCAGAACACAGGATCCGCTTCGCGAAAGTCATATCTTTGTCGTACTGATGGTGAGTTGACGCTGCTCTTATATTCAATAGTTCTTCTCGACTGTATGTAATAAAACCTAAGATTTAACTTTCATAAAATCACAAGTGTAATACATCAAAATAAGGCTTAACTTCTTGTTAATCCAGCCGCTGTGTCAGATTTCAAAAAGGCTTTACGGTGAAACCACACCATGCGATTATCTGAGGACAGTGCCCCACATACAAAACCATGAAAAACATATTTCAACCAAGCAGGTGTGACATGAATGTCAGAAATAGCAATATAATAAATGACTTACCTTTGATTATCTTCTCCTGTTGGCACTCCAAAAGGTCCAAGTCACATCACAAATGGTCCTTTTGTTCGATAATGTCCTTCTTTATATCCATAAAAACTCAGTTTAGCTGGCACGCTTCAGTCAATAATCCACCCAGTTTCCCTCCAACAAAATGCTTACAAAATGAATCCCAAACGTTACTAATAAACTTTTCCAAACAATGTTTATAATCAAACCTTAGGTACCCTAATACATAAATAAATGATACAATTTAAGATGGAGAATCGTTATTGTCTTTACCGGAGAAAAATACCAAAGAACGCGCTCTCATTCACATGCTTGGAAACACTACAGCCAAAATGGGAGCCACCTAGAAAAACTACCATTTCTATTTTTCCAAAGCCCAGCATGAAACTCTTTCTTAAGACTGTTGACATCTAGCGGAAGCCCTAGGAACTGCAATCAGGGAGGACTTTGCCTTATAATAAAAGTGACAGCCATTGAAAATAGTGGTAGGCTGAATTCTTTGTGGGGGATGGTTTGTCATTGGGGTTTTGTCTGCCATATCAGTTCTGTTGTACTCACAGACATAATTTTAACAGTTTTAGAAACTTTAGAGTGCTTCTATCAAAATCTACCAATTATATACATATCCTAGCTTCTGGGCGTGAGTAACAGGCAGTTTACTTTGGGCACGCTTTTCATCCGGACTTGAAAATACTGCCCTCTACCCAAGAGAGGTTAACATAAAATATCCTTCATTGGGAATGATATAAACATTAAAATATTGTTTAATAATTAAGAAATTCTCAGCAATCTAAATCAGAGTACATTTTTCATCAGTACGAAACAAAATCATCATGTTGATACTGAGCATACTTCCATTGGTCAGCATGGTAGAAATAACCATTTCCATCCCCATTGCACCATCTGTAGAAACTAAGATTGGCATATGTTGTTAAACAAATCAAGGTAGTGACTCCCTGTTTAAGTAAAATTGATTCCGTTCAGTGCCTAATGAACATGACCAAGCTTCATGATCCCACTATTTATAAGGCAATGCCTATGGACGCTATTTTACCATCAGCATAAACCTGCTATAGTTCCTGAGTATTATCATTATCAAAATAAATCATCAGTTTCACTCTCAGAATCGGATTTCACCCCCTCCATTCACCAGGACATGCTGAGAATAGTGTCAACATCTTTGGTACACAACTTCTTAACACTTGTCACAATCAGCATAACGACAATCAAAACAATCAATCCATAATACATTAATTGCTCCACTCATATAGTTATTAACATACTAACAACTTACTAAAATCAATCAGTCAGTTTACTCAGTTTACAACCCATAATTAAAACCCAATTAATTATCCAACCAAAATGTAGAATGACATTGCTCAGTGATTCACATTGGTTCTATCACTCAAAGTTAAAACCCTCAACACTGGCAGAATGTACATTTATATTAACATATTCATTTTATATTCTAGTATTAACTTTCTCATCATAATTATAATGCATTCTTAGTCTAAATTACTATACATGTAGCAGTTTGTAGACCTCCACAATCAACCTGATAGCCCAAAATAAACCATTTTAAACAAGTCTAAATAAACTACGGGCACTAAATCAACTACGGCACTCAATTTCCAGGCTTCTCTTCATTGCCTTCTTCAGATAGTTTGGCCCATAATAATGTCCCAATTTCAATGTCTCACCTGAGCCCCACCACAATGCCTATTATGTCTTGTCCATTTTCCAACCAGTATACCAACAATATGAGAGACATTTTGGAACAGATCTCTCTCCATGCTCGCTCCACGTGGACTCATGTCGCACTCCTGAGAGAAAGTGCATGAGAGAAAAGGCAGTTGATAGCTTTGACTGGATGCCGTGTACAGGTTGCTGGCTCAGACTCAGGTCTCTCAGTAGAGGTGGTGCAGGACAGGGCCATATTGATTGCCTTTGTCGCTCTTCTTCAGCCGGTAAAAGGGGGTTTTGAGGTCCACACCGTTTGGTCAAATTGTCCCTGCCATACATGAAGGGCACTTTTCGGCATTTGCTATATGACCGATGAGAATCTCCATATTGCAAATGTACGGTCCCTTACTAAATTTGCCGATGGCGGCGGGCCGTGCATCGGGGCCAGATCTTCCGGGAAGTCATCAAACAAAGTCTCTATGACATTCGGTTTCCGTTTTATAAGTTTCAAATTATGGTCATTTTTCCACTGTCCCGGTAAATTCCACCAGATGGCGAATGGAATCTTATTGCAAATGTACAAAACATCACCAATCACGACATGGCCATTTCTCCTAAACGGAAAAGACTTTGAAGATGAAACTTGGTGAGCATAGGTTTGGACTAATGGACTGTTTGCCCAGAAACAAGATGGCGTCGAGGCCTCAATGCTTCTTGAGTTAACTTGTTATGGCTGCAATCCCGATATCGGGATATGTGTCATCAACAACCGCTGAATAGCATAGCGCTACATACAAAAAATATTACTATAAATATTTATGTTCATGAAATCACAAGTGCAATATAGGAAAACACAGCTTAGCCTTTTGTTAATCCACCTGTCATGTCAGATTTTGAAATTATGCATTACAGCGAAAGCAATCCAAGCGTTTGTGTAAGTTTATCGATCGCAAGATAAAACATTAAGTACACTTAGCATCAGGTAGCTCGGTCACGAAAATCCGAAAAGCAATCAAATTAATCATTTACCTTTGATGATCTTCGGATGTTTTCAGTCACGAGACTTCCAGTTACACAACAAATGTTCCTTTTGTTCCATAAAAATTATTTTTAGATCCAAAATACCTCCGTTTGTTTGTCGCATTATGTTCAGAAATCCACAGGAAAGAGCGGTCACGACAACGCAGATAAATTCCAAATAGTTTCCATAATGTCCACAGAAACATGTCAAATGTTTTTTATAATCAATCCTCAGGTTGTTTTTAAAATATATAATCGATAATATATCAACCGCAGATGTCTTTCACAGTAGGAGAGGGAAAAGCAATAGCTGTCCAAACTCTGTTGCACGAGCAAAATTCATGTGACCACTTGACGCGATGTTATTGTTCTGGCTCAGTTTTCCAAAAAAAAGCCTGAAACTATGTCTGAAGACTGTTGACACCTTGAGGAAGCGATAGGAAAAGGAATCTGGTTCATGTCCCTTTAAATGGAGCAAAGGGAGGCTATGGAACATGGAGTTTTCAAAATAGAAGCCTCTTCCTGTTTTGATTTTCCTCAGGGTTTCGCCTGCAATATCAGTTCTGTTATACTCACAGACAATATTTTGACAGTTTTGGAAACTTTAGAGTGTTTTCTATCCAATACTAATAATAATATGCATATATTAGCAACTGAGACTGAGGAGCTGGCCGTTTACAATGGGCACCTTTTTCATCCAAGCTACTCAATACTGCTCCTGCAGCCATAAAAAGTTAAGGCCATTTTTCTGGGATTAGAGGTCAAAAACAAAAATAGAGAACTATTAGACCAGTTCATGTCAAAGTACATGAACCTATGGTGTCAGGAAAAAAAGAACCATCCATTTATCTATCGTAATTTAAGAGAAGTTGTTCAATGTACAATTGGGGATGGTCAAAGAAATGTGTTTGCTTTTCCTAAAAAGTTACAGATCCAGTTGCTGCGTGTTCAGACAAATACATTAAGGCGGGTTTCGGAGCTCTGCGAGATTTCTGTGATTTTCTGTAATCACACACACTCAATCAACCCTCTGTAAATCAGTCAGTTCTTAACAGAAAGACTTCAAATTCAAAATTCTGTAAGAACCAAGGAGGATATGTGTTCACTTTCAGCTTCCTGCGTCAACCGGAAGTGCCTTAAATTGGTGTCATAGGGGCTGTTTTGAAGGGTTAAAAAGGTCACATCTTTCCAAAACTTCATATGTGTGATTAGGCAACCCTCATGAACTGTAAATCAGTCATTTCTCCCAACAGCTGTCAAAGAAAAACTCACACACACACACACACATAAAGGATGGAGTGACACAGTGTGGGGCTTAAAGACACACAGAGCCTGCAATGGCATTACCATAATTCGACCTCAGGAATGTTCCTGAGGTCCTCCCGATCTATGCAAGCCTAACCTTGACTGTGTGGCATTAACCCTTAACAGAGAAAGGAAGGTGTTTACATCTAACAGTTTGCAATGACTTCTCTCCCCATAGGAATACATTGCCTGCTACCCTAAATTCAACCCGATGCCTATGTGGGTTATGAATGCCTTATGAACCTGTCTTCGATGACAATTCATCAGGCCACTATGAGGTCTACCTGTGTCGATTCTAAGCTTCCTGGAGCAACCGGAAGTGGTTAAATTCACCCTAAAGTTGTTTGATATACCCAACCCGCAGATTGTGAAAACACTGCATTCAACCCTGTGTAAATCAGTCAATTCTTAACATAAAGACTTTAAAGTCAGGATTCTGTAAAAGCCTACCCCAATGAGGATATGTGTTTACTTTCAGCTCCCTGTGCCAACCGGAAGACCCTTAACCTGTCTTGGAACGAACCCCGTTCCGCTGGCGGAACCCTTCGCCAACAGCCAATGAAATTGCAAATATCCCGTTTACTACGGGAACGTTATTTTTCCAAAAATGAAAATACTGCCCCCTAGTCACAAATGGTTAATGCAACCGATGTGTCAGATTTCAAAAAAACTTTACTGACAAATCAAGCCAAACAGATATCTGCCATGTTGGAGTCAACATTAATCAGAAATAGCATTATAAATATTGACTTACCTTTGATGATCTTCATCAGAATGCCCTCCCAGGAATCCCAGTTCAACAAAAAAAGTTTGATTTGTTCGATAAAGTTCATCATTTAAGTCCAAACACCTCCTTTTGTTCGCGCGTTTAGTAAACAAATCAAAACTCACGAGGCGCGGGCAATTCCAGCGGAAATGTCGGATGAAAATTCCAAAAAGTTATATCATTGGTCGTAGAAACATATCAAACAATGTATAGAATCAATCTTTAGGATGTATTTATCATAAATGTTCAATAATGTCCCAACCGGAGAATTCCTTTGTCTGCAGAAAAGCAATGGAATGAGAGGTAACTTTCTCATGACCGCGTGTCACGAGCCCGTGGCTCTCTGCCAGACCTCTGACTCATTCCCCTCTCTTTCAGCCCCCTTTCATAGTAGAAGCATCAAACAACATTCTAAAGACTGTTGATATCTAGTGGAAGCCTTAGGAAGTGCAAGATGACCAATATCCCACTGTATCTTCAATAGGGGATGAGTTGAAGAACTACAAGCCTAAGATTTCCCACTTCCTGTTTGGATTCTTTCTCATGTTTTTGCCTGCCATATGAGTTCTGTTATACTCACAGACATCATTCAAACAGTTTTAGAAACTTCAGAGAGTCTATCCAATAATACTAATAGTATGCACATATTAGCATCTGGGACTGAGTAGGAGGCAGTTTACTCTGGGCACGCTTTTCATCCAAAAGTAAAAATGCTGCCCCCTAGCCCAAACAGGTTAAATTGGGATCATAGGGGCTGTTTCGAAGGGTTAAAGAAGTCAGATCTTTCCAAACCTTCATACGTGTGATTATGCAACCCTCATGAACTGTAAATCAATCATTTCTACCATCAGATTTCCAAAAAAAAGCTCACACACACACAGCAAGGACGGAGTGACACAGTGTGGGGCCTAGAGACACACAGAGCCTGCAATAGTTACCTTCGTTCGAACTATCAAATAACCTTCAGACCTTGAGCTCTGAAACTTTAGAAACTTGTTATAGAGTTCAAGTCGATAGTGCACGGTGAGCTATGTGGCTCTAGAAGGTTCTCACACCAAGAAACAGCCTCGTACATTTGCAATAACTTCAATTAATTTTGACCATCACGAAAATGATGACATTTAGAAAAGTCCCAGAGTCGCAAGACTAGGTGCATTGAAACTACCTCGGCCCATAGAGACAGACCCTAACGTTTCTATCCGATAGCTCATTCAAGGACCCCGTAGCAACGCCCGGAAAATGTGGATTTTCAGCACCAATTAAGGGTGCTGCTCTGGCTCCAAATGACCTATCAAGCCGAAACGTGGGTTTCGGGGTCGCCTCAGCTAGGCCTACACATAATGTCAGAACTGGACCGGCAGCTAGAACGTAACTATGTGTTTTATGTTTTTATTATGGTTTAAACTAAAGGCGCTGTGCATTTTTGGCCTGCTCTGGAATATGTGATAGTTGGCTTCTAAATTAGTTAGAAAAAGTGGGTGTGGTGTCAGTTTGTAACAGTTTGGTGTCAGAATGATATCTAATTGACTGATGGACGGTGTCTTGCTGGCTGACCTTTGTACATTTGCAATATGTTTAAATAGTGATAGACCATCACCAAATTGACATTTTGAAATCAACACCAATGAGTGTTAGAGAGGAATCAAAATCACTGCCCGGCTATCCCGGTTGGGTAGGGAGCACGCCCCACCCATGCCCATCCAATAGGGGGCACCCCTGGTTATTTTGGACATTTTTCAAAAAAATCGAACAACAGAATCCCTCTTCTCCCTCATCATAAATTACAAATATAACATATAGGTTGATTCATGGCTTAACATAGTGCTATATATCATTTGGGCAGTATAAATGCCATTTGGACATGGTTCACTGACTTTTGGGTTTGGAAACCGTCTTCCTATGATTGTACATGGCAAATGGACATACCATCCTGATTTGGCACTTTCAATACTTTCATATTGCATTTGGACATTTCTTATGGCATTTGGCAGTGGTTCACTGATTTTTGACATGGACTTTTGACTTCCTATGAAATCATTGCAAATGGACAAAATACATGGCTTATGGACAAGTAAAACAAAATATGACAATACAATATGACAAAGGTATGTTCATACAGTTCTTATACATGTATAATTGGCAAAGAAATTGAAAGATTTTCGAAAAAGGGTCCAGAAAGCACTTTTTTAGGGGGGTGATAAGTTTTGGGGGGGAAAATCACATTTTCAAAATTTGACCCTTGGTTCTTGACTTGATGTGCATTTGCAATATGACAATTTACTGTGGAGCGCGCTTGCTATCTATTGGATTTTTGCTGTGTGACACTTGACATTTGCCATATGACATTTGCCAAACGTTTTAAATGAAATGCCGTTCATTTGAGTGGTATTGTACATCGTGTCTATGTTTCGTACGGTGCCAATAAGTTCCCATTCATTTTTGTCCATTTCAGGGGGTCTTCCCTTACATGCTTCTAGATACCATTCTCTGTAATTATCACTATTACAAATTACCTTCAAATCAGTATGACATATGAGCTTTAAATCATCACCCAACGTTTTCCAGTGAGGGTGATCAAAACACACTAGAAAGTCAGGACAGAGGTCAAAGGTCATTCAAACCCTTCAAATAAGTATTTCTTTCTCTATTAGATTAACTATTGAAAAACAGTCAAACGTTTCATACATTTTGTATGGGTTACAGTAAATTTATTCAGTATATTTCTTATCAAAATAATTCAGATGTTCAATTAAAACTTCAGAAAATTCCATTTGTGTGCACCTTTAAATATCTTGTCTCTAACCTGTGAAAAACCCACTAAAACCAAATTAAATAGACCACTCACAATAAATCCGACATAGCATTAAAAACCCTAAATAATATTCATAATGAGGTTTTTAGAAGGAAATTTAAGCATTGAGACAATTGAGAAATGGATTGTGTACTGTATGTATGCTGTTCAGATGGTAAATGGGCAAGATAAAATATTGAAGCGCCTTTGAACGGGGTATGGTAGAAGGTGCCAGGCATCCAAGTTTGTGTAAAGAATTCCTATGCTGCAGGGTTTTACATGCTCAACGGTTAATAATAAAGGAAAATATACAAATATACAGTACCAGTCAAAAGTTTGGACACACCTACTCATTCAAGGGTTTTCTTTATTTGTACTATTTTCTACATTGTAGAATGATAGTGAAGACATCAAAACTATGAAATAACACATATGGAAACATGTAGTAACCAATACAGTGTTAAACAAATCTAAATATATTTGAGTAGTTAGATTCTTCAAAGTAGCCAACCTTTGCCTTGATGATAGCTTTTGATAACCCATACACTTCGATTTATTTGATTTGTCTCTTTCTTTGTCACTCAGACAGGAAGAGGTGTGACAATGATAGAAGATTTACATCTACATCAAAGAACAGAATGAGCAAATCAATATAATCTACAGTACATTTTGTTCAGTGGGAGAGGCAGACAACAAAAAGAGGAAAGGGAGAAATAAGAAAAAAGGACATGTATTTTTCAGTAATTGCTTTGAGCTTTCCTATTTCCTGCCATAATCTCTGCTCTGTTTCCCCTGAAACGTCAGATCCGGCAAACAAAGCAAACAAATTACACAGTCAGTCTTGATTGCAGCAGAGCACTGATGGTTTATGTTGTGCCCTGAAAGCACAAGAGGAGATACTTTCTTCTCAACAGACACATTTTAAATTCTTCACTACCCAATACCAGTGTACTAGCTATAACTTGCTTTGCTATCACTGCTGAAGTCTCAGTTTTGTTACCTGTGTACATGACCAATACACTTTGATTTTATTTTCCCTTGACTGTTGGAAAGAGAGTAGTTCTTCCACTGCAGTGTAATTAATCATGTAAATAATCCTCTCTTCACCCTCTGTATTCCTCTCCTCGTCTACAGGCAGAGGAGCACCTGGTGACGGATGTATTTAAAGTGGGGGCACTGTTTTGGATAATTACCTCCTCATTTCGAGTCGGCAAAACCTAATTAAGCCGATCTATATCTCCCGCTCGATGGATTTTGGCCTGGACCGTTTTTCCGACCACGTTGTCAGAGGTTTGTCAGTGTGGGAAGATGCACTAGCCAAAAGGGAGAGGAATGGCCAGCATTTTCCAAAACATTTCCAAACATAGCTGTAGACATAAGGGATATGATTATAATACAGTTGTCAATACGTCAGGGGAATCGATTGACCTCTCACATCTCTGTCGGATTCCAGTCATCTGTCCCCTTACGCCTCTTCAACTATTCGATGCCATATGCTACTACTGACAGGAAGACTCAAAACATGTGTTGCTTACATGTGTTTGGGTTCCCCCGCATTTAACATGTGTGTCCTCCAAACTATATCGTTTATCACTTGTGTAGAGGCTCCATTACTGAGAGCTGATGTTGACGCTATCGGTAGTTAAGTGGGTCTGTATGGCCTGTAGTGGTTTGTTAAGTGGGCATTTGTCGTTTGAGTTGAAGGGTTAATGTGCAGTGTGGGCTGATCCACTGGTCCACTCGATACCCTTTACAGCGCGTGAAATCTCTTTTGTTAGTAAACCTCTGCCTCTGTCCATATCTGACATTGATCACAGTCCTCTCCCTCCCCCTACTCTTTTCATGGAGCTTCGGTCTGGGGAATATTGACAGCACGTCTTCTTCTCTAGGAGGAGAAGAGGAAGCGGGGGATTGATCAAGGCTGCTGGACGAGAGAGAGAAGGGAGGAGCAAGGATGGAGGAGGGAGGGATATGCATGATTTTGTAAATGTTTGAGTTGTATAAGTATTACATGCTTTTGCAACAGACATTTTCATATGAACTTTGCAGAGAGAGAGAGAGGCCTTGGTGTTTGGACACACACACACTGTACATCTCATAGTTCCCCTGACTCACAGCTAACCCCTTTTTAACAACATTGGAGTCCATTCTCCCAGGGGAACAAAAATGCCCATAAATATGAACTTTATCAAACTTAACATACATGTATTGTGTAACATGAAGTCCTATGAGTGCCATCTGATGAAGATCAAAGGTTAGTGATTCATTTGATCTCTATTTCTGCTTTTTGAGACTCCTCTCTTTGGCTGGAAAATGACCTAACATAATCAGATGGTGTGCTTTCGCTGTAAAGCCTTTTTGAAAATGGACACGATGGGTGGATTAACAAGAAGTTAAGGTTTAATTTGGTGTATTGCACTTGTGAATGTATAAAAGTTAAATATTAAAAAAAAAAAAAAAAAAAATTCTGCTAGCGGAACCCCCTAGCCTTAAGAAGATCCAGAGCCTACTGGTTTTCCAACAGTATAATTTAAATAGAAACTGCTAACTTGTGGCTATCAATACTTGCTGCTTAGCTTAGTAACGTTACAGTAGCTCTAGCTTTTGTTTACATAGGTAAGAGAACTGTCAAAGTTGGTGAGATCACAATCATAATCAGTCAGTTGTCATACCCACTCATTACCTTGGGCCCCTAGGGGCTATGTGTGTGTGTGCGTGTAACATTTCACATTTGTCATTAATTAAGATGTTTCTATATTTCAACAGATTCATTGAATTACTTTTGATTGAAGGTCAATCATTCTTTACTTTTAATTACTAAAATATGTGGCTCTCAGAGTAATACATCCCACTGGGCACATACCAGTTGAATCAAAGTTGTTTCCATGTAATTTCAATGAAATTACATTGAACCAACGTTTAATATTTCTGATGTATTTATAATCACTAAACAAAAATATAAATGCAACATGTAAAGTGTTGGTCCCATGTTTCATGAGCTGAAATAAAATATACCAGAAATGTTACAACCACACAAAAAGCTTATTTATCTACAATTTTGTTCACAAATTTGTCAATATTACTGTTACTGAGCATTTTTTGCCAAGATAATCCATCCACTGGACAGGTGTTGTCACGTTCTGACCATCGTTCGTATGTGTTTTCCTTCCTTTGTCTATTTCTATGTTTGGCCTGATATGGTTCTCAATCAGAGGCAGGTGTTAGTCATTGTCTCTGATTGGGAACCATATTTAGGTAGCCTGTTTTGTGTTGGGTTTTGTGGGTGATTGTCCTTAGTGTCCTTGTTCCTGTCTCTGTGTTAGTTTACACTAGTATAGGCTGTTTCGGTTTTCGTTACGTTCTTTGTTTTGTAGTGTTGAATATTGATTCGTGTTTTACGTTTGTTCATTAAACATGGATCGCAATCTACACGCCGCATTTTGGTCCGACTCTCCTTCACACCTAGAAAACCGTTACAGAATCACCCACCACAACGGGACCAAGTGGCGTGTTAACAGGCAACAGCAACAGCGGGAGGAAATCCTAAACGGAGAAGGACCCTGGGCTCAGCCTGGAGAATATCGCCGCCCCAAAGAAGAACTGGAGGCGGCGAAAGCGGAGAGGCGCCGGTATGAGGAGGCAATACGGCGACTCGGACGGAAGCCTGAGAGTCAGCCCCAAAAATTTCTTGGGGGGGGGGCTCAGGGAGAGTGTGGCAGAGTCAGGAGTCAGACCTGAGCCAACTCTCCCTGTTTATCGTGAGGAGCCAAGGAGACCAGAACCACAGCCGGTGTTGGAGGTGAGCGAAGCAGAGACTGTGAAGGAGTTAATGGGGAAATTGGAGGAGAGAGAAATGAGGGAGTTGCTGTGTTGGTGCTTTTTCCATGGAATTCGCCCGACTGAACGTGTCGGGGATTTGATGGAACCTGGGTCAGCGCTCCATACTCGTCCTGAGGTGCGTGTTAGTCGGCTGGTGAAGTTGGTGCCAGCCTCACGCACCAGGCCTCCTGTGCACATCCCTAGCCTTGCACGTCCTGTGCCAGCACGGCTCTCAAGATCTCCAGTACGCCTTCACGGTCTAGCCCATCCTGTGCCACCTCCACACACCAACCCTCCGGTGGCAGCTCCCCGCACCAGGCTTCCTGTGCGTGTTCTCGGCTCAGTACCACCAGTGCCAGCACCACGCATCAGGCCTACAGTGCGCCTCGCCTCTCCAGCGCTGCCAGAGTCTCCCGTCTATCTAGCGCTGTCAGAGCCTTCCTCATCTCCTGCGCTGCCGGAGTCTCCCGCCTGTTCAGCGCAGCTAGAGCCTTCTTACTCTACAGCACTGCTGGAGTCTCCTGCCTGTTCAGCGCAGCCAGAGCTGCCAGCCTGCATGGAGCAGCCAGAGCTGTCAGCATGCATGGAGCAGCCAGAGCTGCCAGCCTGCATGGAGCAGCCAGAGCTGTCAGTCGGCATGAAACAGCCAGAGCTGTCAGTCGGCATGGAGCAGCCAGAGCTGTCAGTCTGCATGAAGCAGCCAGAGCTGCCAGTCTGCATGGAGCAGCCAGAGCTGCCAGTCAGCATGGAACAGCCAGACTCTTCCAGATCTGCCAGTCAACCAGACTCTTTCAGATCCGCCAGTCAGCCAGACTCTTCCAGATCTGCCAGTCAACCAGACTCTTCCAGATCTGCCAGTCAACCAGACTCTTCCAGATCCGCCAGTCAACCAGACTCTTCCAGTGCCGCCAGTCTTCCCAGCGCCGCCAGTGCCGCCAGTCTGCCCAGCGCCAGTGCCGCCAGTCTGCCCAGCACCGCCAGTGCCGCCAGTCTGCCTAGTGCCGCCAGTCTGCCCAGCGCCGCCAGTGCCGCCAGTCTGCCCAGTGCCGCCAGTCTGTCCAGCGCCGCAAGTGCCGCCGGTTTTGTGGGTGATTGTCCTTAGTGTCCTTGTTCCTGTCTCTGTGTTAGTTTACACTAGTATAGGCTGTTTCGGTTTTCTGCAACTGCAAGGCAGTTAAGTACAAATTTTTATTTACAATGATGGCCTACCCCGGCCAAACCCCAACCCGGACGACGCTGGGAAAAGTGTGCACCGCCCTATGGGACCCCTAATCACGGCCGGTTGTGATACAGCCTGGAATCTAACCAGGGTCTCACTGAGATGCAGTGCCTTAGAGCACTCGGAAGGAAAAACTCATTCTGACTCGCTAGGCCTGGCTTCAAGCAACAAAAAATGGACATTTGTAAGATACCCCCCTCACCTTCACATACTATTGTTCCCCAGTTGTGGTATCGACTGCAAAGCGCTACAGAAGGTAGTGGGTATGGCTCAGTACATCACTGGGGCCGAGCTCCCTGCCATCCAGGACCTCTATACCAGGCGGTGTCAGAGGAAAACCTCAATAATTGTAAAAGACTCCAGCCACCCAAGTCATCGACTGTTCTCTCTGCTACCGCATAGCAAGCGGCACTGATTCACCAAGTCTGTAACAAACAGGACCCTGAACAGCTTCTACCCCCAAGCCCCAAGCCATAAGACTGCTAAATAGTTAGTTAAATAGTTCACTAAATAGCTACCGGGACAATCTCCATTGACCCTTTTTGCAATAACTTTTTTTACCCATCACCTAGGCTGCTGCTACTGTTTATTATCTATCCTGTTGCCTAGTCACTTTATTCCTAATTACAGTGCATTCGGAAAGTAAGTTGTTACATTACAGCCTTATTTTAAAACGGATTGAATTGTTTTTTTCCCTCATCAATAACCCATAATGACAAAGCAAGAACAGGTTTATAGACATTGAAATAAGTATTTAGACCCTTTACTCAGTACTTGTATGTGTGTAGATTGATGAGGAAAATGTTTTATTCAATCCGTTTTAAAATAAGGCTATAACATAAAAAAATATGGAAAAAGTGAAGGGGTCTGAATAGTTTCTGAATGCAATGCATATGTACATTTCAACCTAAATTACCTCGTACCCCTGTATATCGACACGGTACCGGTAGGTCTACTCTGTGTATATAGCCAAGTTATTGTTACTCATTGTGTATTTGTTATTGCTTTTATTATGTGTTATTACTTTTCTATTATTTCTCTTCTTTCTTTCTCTCTGCATTGTTCAGAAGGACCCGTAATTAAGCCTTTCACTGTTTATGAAGCATGTGACAAATAACATTTGATTTGATTTATGTTGGTATAGATAAAACGGGTTAGAAAGTTGGAAGGGGGAAATACTCACATTTTCATATGGAAATAGCAGCATGAATGTCAACAGGAAATCAAAACATAATTCCATTAATTAATGTCAACATATCTTGTTTGTAGAGCCGCAAAAGCAACTTTGGAGAAAAATATATATAATTATTTTCCTGAAGCGTTAATAAAACATTTGTGTGGTGAAACTTGACTTTGTCTACAATATGCCTGCACAGCTGCCAGCATGGCTTCATGCTTTATTAACTCCTCTGTCTGTCTCTTCTACATGTGTCATGGAAGAGAGGGTTCAGGAGGAGAGGGAGAAATGGGAGGGAAAGAGGGAGGTAGAGATGGGAGGGAAAGAGGGAGGGGAGAGGTAGAGATGGGTGGGAAAGTGGGATGGGAGTCAGGGCATGGAGAGAAATGGGCGGGGTAGGAAATATTGCACAGATGTAACTCACCACCTTGTTTAGGTCATATGTAGCAAAACCCTCTTAAGCCAGCCCCACCCATCTCTTTAAGGATTCACATGTGCTAAACAGTGAGTAGTGTAGTAAAGGTTAAGACTGAAAGTGGTAGTAACCTACAATAAGGAACCATTCAAGGTAAACAGAGTTTCCAGAATTTAAAAAAAATAAAAATATTAGATGCCTTTTACCCAGACACACTTGTCTAAATGTATGGGTCATGTGAAATAAATGCTATAACCCCCAGCCACATCCAGTGGTGGAAAAAGTACTAAATTGTCATACTTGAGTAAAATTATAAATCAATTCAAATTCCTTATATTTAACAAACCAGACGGCACAATTGTATTTTGCTTTAATTATTTATTTATTGACGGATAGCCAGGGGCACAATGAAGTTAAGTATCAAAAGTTAATGTAAAAATATTAACCATTTCAAATTCCGTTTATAAAGCAAACCAGACTGCACTATTTTATTATTTTTATTGACGGAGAGCCAGGCGCACACCAACACTCAGACATAATTTACAAATTAAGCATTTGTGTTTAGTGAGTCTACCAGATCAGAGGCAGTAGGGATGTATAGGGATGTGTGAGTTGGAAAATTTTCCTGTCAAAATGTAAAGAGTACTTTATGGTGTCAAGAAAAATGTATGGAGTAAAAAGTACATTATTTTCATTATGAATGTAGTGAATTAAAAATTGCCAAAAAAATTAAAAGTAATGTACAGATACCATAAACAATGACTTAAGTAAAAAATACTTTAAAGTACTACTTAATTACTTTACACCACTGCCCAAATGCCTTCACACCAGTACATTAGCATACTTTATATACTGTTACACATGCACTTATCATATAGTATTCTATACATAAGTTAAGTCCATGCAACCTGAGTGAGTTTTTTTTGCTGTACATAAACCATGCTGTACATAAACAGTACTGTACATAAACAGCTGCATGCGCCATATATTTATTTGGTGGACACTTGATACAGTCACATGATATTGTTGTGGTTATGTCACAAAATCATGTTACAACCAGACATCAATATTCATTTCATATATCAATATTTTGCCAAGTCTTGCTAAGTGGATGGTCTCTACAGAAGGTGTAAACTGTACAGCCGAATGGTTACTTGCATTGTAGCAATATCAGAAATAGATAGTGTCAGTATGAATAAAATTTACAGTATGTACAAGAACAATATCAATAACAATATCAGTGATAGACGAGGTAATTATAGGCATACAATCAGGGGTGAAGTGGCTGAGCAGCGGGATAAACAATAGTAGCAGCAACATATGGCGTGTGTGTTAGGACAGAGTCACGTGAATAGAGTCACTGCAGATTAGCGCTGATGACTGGTCCGTCCAAACCACGCATGAACAAGGGAATCTATATTCGGAGAGCCTGTTTCTGTCCTGCCCTTGACTTTGGTGCAGGGCATGTGATGTCCATAGCCTCTTCGTCGCAAAAGTCCCCAATCTTCCCAAAAATACTGTTTGTCTAGCTGTGTCCAGTCCAGGTGGTGCTTTTGCAGGCAGACTATCTATGGGAGGAAGGATGTCAGCGTTGCGCAGCAGCTGAAACCTGGTCCTGACAGTCCGAACGCTCTTTGGCGACATCACAAGGCTCCTGAGCGCCGAAGGTGTAAAACAGGGAACAAATAAAAAATATTTAAAAAAGCGAAGACATTATCACATCAACTCACCTCCCAAGTTTAGATAAGAATAACCTCACACAATGAACATTATTGTTTACCTGAAGTGCTGGTACAGCTTGATCTGTGGCAGCAGCCTGAAGTACAGAGTCAGGTGTTGTTGCCAGCCATAGCTTTCCACCAGCACTGTCCCATCCTCCAGTCCAACCAGCTGTGGGATGTTGACTGCTGTCACAGTGCTGTCCTTCACAATACTAGCAATCTCAGACAAAGAGTCCACTCTGGTCTTTGTGAAGCGCTGCTTGATGAGGCCGAAGCACCAGTTGGGTGCAAACTCGAGGTGGTCTATGATCAGGAAGTGAAGGTCCAGATTGTGGTGGAGCCTGTGCATGGTCCACCAGGCACAATACCAGAGCACAACATTGTTCTTGTTTTGGCCACTGCAGTTAACACAATTCATTGGGCGCCAAAGGGGGATTGTGAGGTTCTGTGTTATACACTATAGCCCTTACCATATCATATGTGATGGAATATTATTTGCTGTTGGCTTGTGTGGGTATATGTGTTATGCAACATAGCTGACTTGAGACATTGTTAACAGTTTCAGGGCCATGGGCCTTTCTTATGATGGAAAAATACAGAATAACATGAAGACAGGAACTGTGCAATGAGTTTGGGGAGGCACATTCAGAACATAGTGTGTTAGATAACAGGAGCCAGGTGCCCGATAACTGTATATTCTACACAACTATAACGACTGACCGCTGGAGCGCCCGCGGGATGGGACCAGCTCTGCGCAAACAATCAACGATAGGCTGGGTGAGTCTAAACCACGCCCAGTCTCTACTCTGACAGACCTGCCCCGAAGCAGGCCTGTCAGAGCTTCTGTCATCAGAGTATATTATAATATATTTGTCAGGAACAAGTCAGTTCTCTGTTTGCCCTGCGAGGTGTGACAGAGAGCCCGTATATATGAAAATTGCATTTACCACTGATTACTTAGCTAATAAAAAATATATAGTACACAACCGGTGACTCAATATCATATTTATCCTGATACCAGATTCGAATTGACGCAACCCTAACAGTGATCAGGAAGTGAAGGTCCAGATTGTGGTGGAGCCTGTGCATGGTCCACCAGGCACAATACCAGAGCACAAAATTGTTCTTGTTTTGGCCACTGCAGTTATCACAATTCAGGTTCATACGTGTTATCCCAACTCTGTAGTAGGTGAAGAAATGGCGCATGTAGTTGATGACTACGCTGCTGCCTTTTCTTGCGCTAGCTCTCTTTTTGATGACTGTATGACTGGTGGATTAGAGTCAGGCATGTTCTACTAATTGATGCTGAAAGATAAATTCCAGATACAAATATTTTAGCATTATTATAAATTAGATGTGAAATGGCATTCTGAGGTATCACTACACACAGTTCCTACAGGTAATGTTAGCTACTGAAACTAGCCAGCCACCTAATGTCAGCTGGCTAACTAACAGAAAGCTTTAACTAGCAATACAAACCAATTGTCATAGCTAGCTAAAGTTAACCAATAGGTTCAATGTTAGCTAGCTAACATTAGGCTATAACTAGCCATGCGAAATGGCATTCTAAAAAACATCACTAATGTTACACACACCTCATACACATAAGTTAATGTTAGTTTGCAGGCCAGCCACCTAACCTCAGCTAACATTAGCTAGCTAACAGCAAGCTTTAACTTGGGATATTTTGTTTAGACATGTAATGTTAACGTTAGCTAGCTAAAAAATGAACTATAATCCCAATCCACAGTGTAATGTTACTAGCAATACAAACCAATTGTCACAGCAAACTAAAGTTAACTAAATAACTTTAAGTTTAATGTTAGTTAGCAAGCCAGCCATCGAACTCTAGCTGGCTAGCTAACAGCAAGCTTTAGCTTGCAATGAAAACAACTTTCTGACAAAATTAGAAACATATTTAATATCTGAATCTGTAGCTAGATTCTTACCTGTATACATGGATGAAAGCTTCACGGCAGACTGCAAACCTTTTATAAGACATCCTTTGTTTCCGTTTAGTTTGCACAGCTTGTTTGGCCTGTTGTGTTCCACTGATTTCAAAACATGTTCTTTTCTGAGTGAGAGTGAGTCAGCATTCATAGTCCAAAAAGTAGTCCAACTTTTTACCACTGACCTTTGTCGATAGTGCCTGATAAATTCAGGGGAGCAATGTTATTGAGAGCAGTAGCAACATATGTGCAGTTCTCCATGGCTAATGTTATTTTTTTTTTAAAGCAGTAGAAAGGATTATCTAGGCATTATGAGCTGCTCATTTTATAGATACAAGATGCCACTCCGCAGACCAATCCAAACTCATCTCTCGGCATGTCCAGCCCACTCCTTATCTCAGCCAATCATGGCTAGCGGGAAGGTTGATGACTTTCTCTGTGGCTAAACCAATTAGGCGCGTAATTTATTTATTTTTCATAATGTATCGTATTTACAGATGGCGTACAAGTTTGATATTAAGGCACATGAAAGCTCACATGTTCGAGATCGCATTTCTGCCAAAATCGCATTTTCATTTAAATAATCATGTTTACGTTCAAAAGGCTCTCCTGTGAAGTTGTGACTTGCGACATAAGACTAGTTTCAAGAATCGGGTCAAAAATACCTCTTTCCTTCCAAACTTTACCCAACTTCGTCAAACTGCTCAACTAGGGAAAGACAGACAGAGAGGTAATTTAAATCTTATAGAGGGTGATTTCGTTAAAAAATAGACATTTGACCAAGAAGGAAAGCGATGGAGTGCTGCATCAGATGACCTGATCTCTACAATCACCCGACCTCAACCCAATTGAGATGGTTCGGGATGAGTTGGACCGCAGAGTGAAGGAAAAGCAGCCAACAAGTGCTCAGCATATGTGGGAACTCCTTCAAGACTGTTGGAAAATCATTCCAGATGAGCTGGTTGAGAGAATGCCAAGAGTGTGCAAAGCTGTCATCAAGCCAAAGGGTGGCTACTTTGAAAAATCTCAAATATATGATATGATTCTATATGTGTTATTTCATAGTTTTGCTGTTTCCACTATTATTCTACAATGTAGAAAATAGTAAAACAATAAAGAAAAATCCTTGAATGAGTAGGTGTATCTAAACTTTTGACTGGTACTGTACATCTAGCTGATTTTTCTAAATGGTTTTCTGCTTCGAGTAAGATTAAGGGGGAGGTGTGTGTCTTTTTGTTAACAACAGCTGGTGCGCGATCTCTAATGTTAAGGAAGTCTCTATGTTTTGCTCGCCTGAGTTAGAGTACCTCATGATAAGCTGTTGATCATACTATTTGTTACTACTGTTTACATCTACATTTTACGTAGCTATGTATTTACCACCACAAACCGATGCTGGCACTAAGACTGCACTCAATGAGTTGTATAGGTCCATAAGCAAACAAGAAAATGGGTTCTGCTTAAAACAGGTAGATATTACAGACTGGGTCAGGCAGAGTTTGAAAATGTCCGTGAAGACACTTGACAGACAAATCCCGCTACAGCCTCCGACAAGCCATCAAACAGTCAAAACATCGATACAGGACAAAGATGGAATCCTACTACGCCAGCTCTGAAGCTCGTTGGATGTGGTAAGTCTTGCAAACTATCAACGATTACAAAGGGAAACAAAGCCGCGAGCTTCCCAGTGATGCAAGCCTACCAGAAGAGCTAAATTCCTTCTACACTCGCTTCAAGGCAAGCAGCACTGAACTATGCATGAGACCACCAGCTGTTCCTGATGTGTGATCTCGCTCTCCATAGTCGATGTGAGTAAGACCTTTAAACAGGTTAACATTCAAATGGCAGAGGGGCCAGACGGATTACTAGGACTATCTTCCCATAGCACTCACATATACAGCCATGAAATGCTTTGAAAGGCTGGACTTGGCTCATGTCAACACCATCGTCCCAGACACCCTGGACCCACTCCAATTCACATACCGCCCCAACAGATCCACAGATTACACAATCTCTATTGCACTCCACACTGCCCTCTCCCACCTGGACAAAGAGAACGTCTATGTGAAAATGCTGTTCGATGACTATAGTTCAGCGTTCAACGCCATAGTGCCCTCCAAGCTCATCACTAAGATCAGGACCCTGGGACTGAACACCTCCCTCTGCAACTGGATCCTGGACTTACTGACAGGCCACCCCCAGGTGGTGAGGGTAGGCAACAACACCTCCACCATGCTGACCCTTAATACGCTGGTCCCTCATTGGAGCGTGCTTAGTCCCCACCTGTACTCCCTGTTCACCCACGACTGCGTGGTCGCGGACGACTCCAACATCATCATTAACTTTGCTGACTCCACCGCGGTGATTGGCCTGATCACTGATGACAATGAGGAAGCATATTGCCCCTTGAAACTCAACTCTGGACCTCGAAGCCAGTCCCACTGCATTTTTTAATTGTTCCCCTCTAATCAGGGACTGATTTAGAGATGGGACACCAGGTGTGTGCAATTAATTATCAGGTAGAACAGAAAACCAGCAGGCTCTGGATCTCGTAGCGTAAGAGTTGAGTACCCCTGCTATAGCCTATATTCTCTATCCATTGTTGAGATGGGCCCGTAAATAAGCATTTCACTCTCCGTCACCAAATAACATTTTCATTTAAGGAAATTAAAGTGAACATTCTCTCCAGGCACCTGAATACAGTCAAAATGTAGTTGGTCCAGCCTAGTCAACCAGAAACACTACAAAGAACAGTTACTTGCAAACATTTCACCAAACAAACTCCATGCATACAACCCAACTCATGCACGTATTTTCTGCATACTGTATCTCAGCTCATCCCTGAGTCCTTGGTGCTCACTCATGGTCAGTGTATTGTTAGGATCTGTATGAGCAGCAAATGGCTCTGCACCTGGTTGACCCCTTTAATTTACACACTGATCAAAGCTTTTAAGTAGTGTTTCTGGCTTCCTTTCCGTTACGTTGCCAGTGATCACGGAGCTGAATTCAACAGATGTTCTGAAGCTGACGAAGTGAGACTGGTAAACATTAATTTAATTGTTTTGTTTGTTTTTATATGGAAGGATTTGCAGTGTCTTCTATATACACACACAAGTGCATAAACTAGGACAAACTTCTCTTTCTATCCCCCACACACTACTATGGCAGCGGGTACTAGTACTACTACTGCTACTGCTACTACTACTATTACTATTGTTACTACTACTGCTACTTCTATTACTATTCTACTACTGCTGCTACTACTACTACTATTACTATTACTATTACTACTACTACTATTACTAATATTATTACTACTACTACTACTTCTGCTGCTAGTGCTGCTTACTACTGCTACTGCTACTACTATTACTACTGCTACTACTACTGCTACTACTAATATTATTACTACTACTGATACTTCTACTGCTACTACTAATACTGCTGCTGCTGCTACTACTATTGCTACTACTACTACTGCTATTACTACTACCATTATTACTACTACTGCTCCTTCTACTGCTACTACTGCTACTACTACTACTGCTACAGTACTACTTCTGCTACTACTACTACTACTACTACTACATTGTAAGTGATGGGTGGTACAGGAGTATGTTGCCATGGAATATTGTAGCAGGCTCTGAAAAACTTGTCACATAGAATTAATTGTTACAGCACTGACAACAGACTCCTCCCAGAACTCTGTGGAGGAGCTGGGGTAGAGCAGCCCAGTTCAGTGTGGAAGGAGCTGGGGGAGAGCGACGGTGATTGGCTCTGCAACTTGTGAAAAGCGTTCAGCTCTGATCCACTTTTTGTAAGAAATCATTAGCAGCAGAAAATGCAGCTGTGTCACACAGGTTCACAGCTCAAACGCTTGGGTTCACAGCCCCCCCCCTTCAAGACAGGATGAGAAAAAGGAGACGTTCTAGCACTCCTCCACACCATCAAAACTTTTCCTTTTTTCTTTTTATGTTTATTTATTTCATTCCTTAACGAGTTGACCCTAACGAGCGCTAACAGTGCGTCTGCCGTCTGGGCCCTCTTGTCACTGTCACCATGACAACGCCCTCCAGAGTGAGGTGGCAGTGCCATTTGTAAAAGAGGATGTGAGGAGCTGCTGGGCTATGTTTAACTAGCAGGCGACCGTGAGTGAGAGCAGCGCTCCTCATCTCAGCTTAGCTGACCCCTGCTCATATGTTCAAAACATTCCTCTGTATTGTTCTCTTTTTTTCCTCTACAGTCGATTGTGAGATTTGAGAGTCTTCGGGGAAGAGATGAAAGACCCGTTGTCAAGCTGTCGGTTTCGCGCATGACACCCACTCCGTGGTGCTTTTCATTAGAACATGAAGAGGTGACATGAGGGGACATGTTGTGATGTCCCAGTAGACTGCACATTTTTCTTACTTTCCAGTGTCGTCCATCCTGCTGTCTTGAAAAGTTGCCTGACCTGCTAATGCATTCTATGACAGACAGGGGACAGACTTGGTTTGAATCTCAAAGGCTCAGCCCCACCTCTTAAAGTCATAGCATTAACTCAGACACAGCTGACACAATTTACACTGTAGATGCTGTAGTTTAGCAGGTAAGCATCAGGCAAAACTATTTAACCCCCTATAGTCGATGTCTGTGCCCCCATGGAAATGTAATTAGATTTTCTTTTAAATCCCCATAAAAATCTGTCAGTTTAAACTAGGGATATCTTTTTTTTGCATTGGATGCATCTCAAGCCACCACATCAGGGCACTTCCAAATCTGCGGTGAAAGGTGACAGGGCTAGAGTGGTGTTTGTCAGACCATGGGATATCCCTAAAATTAGTCTTCTTACAAAATCGATTGTATCGTCCGAATGGTAACTGAACAAAAATGTGTGACTTGTTTCAAGAAACTAGGCTCTACTTCACAGGAAATGCATTTGAAAGTAAATGGTTTTTTTAATCCAAATGCATTTTGGGGAAGAAATTCCTTCTGGAACGTGAAATGTCATGTGCCTTAATAACAAACTTGTATGTCATCTGTAAATACTAATAAAATATTTAAATTACGAGCCTAGTTGGTTTAGCCACAGAAAAAGGCAGTAACCTTTCCTTTAGCCATGGTTGGCTGGGATAATGGATGGGTTGGACATGGACATGCCGAGAGATGAGTTCTGATTGGTCTGCCTTGTAGCACAATTCTGTCTATAACATGAGAAGCTCAGTATGTGTAGGTGATCCTTTCTAACGCATCTTTTTTTTAAGATATCACAAAGAACTGCATAAGTGTTGCTAATGCTCTCCACTTACTGGAGGACAGGGTTTTGAAATCAGTGGAATGTCCGGTGGAAGCAGAGTATGATAGCTAAGAAGGTGGAGAAAAGTTTGGGATTTGATTGAAAATATGCAGATGGAGTCGAAAAGAGAACACGCAGAGGGCTGTTGTATAAAACACCAATCTCCGGATTACATCATCAAACTAAGGGCAACCATGGCATCCGTGACATAGATGGAGAAGAGTTCATTCATGTAAACGGGTAAGAGAGTCTAGCTAGCTACGTTTTCAGGTATTATACATTTCAAATTTTGTCAGAAAGCCGTTTCATTGCTAGTTAAAGCATCCTGTTAGATAGCTAGCTCACGTTAACTGACTGGCTCGCTAGCTAACATTATGTGTATGATCTGTGTATAATAATATTCGTATCTCAGAGCCATTTGCAATGCTAGTTACAGCCTAATGTTAGCTAGGTAGCTAGCTACAAATGTGGGGAGAACAAGTATTTGATACACTGCTGATTTGGCAGGTTTCCCTACTTACAAAGCATGTAGAGGTCTGTAATTTTTATCATAGGTACACTTCAACTGTGAGACGGAATCCAGAAAATAACATTGTATGATTTTTAAGTAATTAATTTTTGTATTTATAATTTTTCATAAAATGGTGTGACCACCATTTGCCTCATGCAGCACAACACATCTCCTTTACATAGAGTTGATAAGGCTGTTGATTGCGGCCTGTGGGATATTTTCCCACTCTTTAATGGCTGTGCGAAGTTGCTGGACATTGACGGGAAATGGAACAGGCAGTTGTAACCGTCAATCCAGAGCATCCCAACCATACTCAGTGGATGACATGTCTGGTGAGTATGCAGGCCATGAAAGAACTTGGCCATTTTCAGTTTACTTGAATTGTGTACAGATTCTTGCGATTTGGGGCCATAAATAATCATGCTGAAACATAAGGTGCTGGCGGTGGATGAATAGCACAACATTGGGCTTCAGGATCTCATCACAGTGTCTCTGTGCATTAACATTAACATAGATCAAATGAAATTGTGTTTGTTGTCAAACTTTGAGACATCTGTGATATTATGTTGTGTGACAAAACTGCACATTTTAGAGTGGCCTTTTATTGTCCACAGCACAAGGTGCACCTGTGTAATGACCAAATGGATGGATTATCTTGGTAAAGGAGAAATGCTCACTAACAGGGATTCAAGCAAATTTGTTCACAGAAATAGAGATAAAGAAGATTTTTGTGCATGTGGAAAAATTCTGGGGTCTTTTATTTCAGCTCATGAAACATGTGACTAACACTTTACATGTTGCGTTTATATTTTTGTTCAGTGTATTATTACCCCTACATGGAAAGATGAGACTCTCATGAACAAGATGGTGTTCTCTGTTTTGCTCTACAGGCCTCACAAGACTCATCTGAAGGCCGCCCAGTACCAGTTGAAAAAATAAATTAAAGTATATTTATGGAGACTGTTTAGTGCCAAAAATAAGGGTTTAAAAACATGTATATATAGATATATAAAATGTATTAAAAATAAACACTGAAATATCTGAAATATGCATAAGAATTCAGACCCTTTGTTCAGTACTTTGTTGAAGCACCTTTGGCAGCGATTACAGTCTCGAGTCTTCTTGGGTATGACGCTATAAGCTTGGCACACCTGTATTTGGGGAGTTTCTCTCATTCCTCTCTGCAGATCCTCTCAAGCCCTGTCAGGTTGGATGGAGAGTGTTGATGCACAGCTATTTTCAGGTCTCTCCAGAGATGTTCGATCAGGTTCAAGTCTGGGCTATGGCTGGGCCACTCAAGGACATTCAGAGACTTGTCCCGAAGCCCCTCCTGCGTTGTCTTGGCTGTGTACTTAGGTTCGTTGTCCTGTTGGAAGATGAACCTACGTCCCAGTCTGAGGTCCTGAGCACTGTGGAGCAGGTTTTCAACAAGGATCTCTCTGTACTTTGCTCTTTGCCTCGATCCTGATTAGTCTCCCAGTCCCTGCTGCTGAAAAACATCCCCACAGCATGATGCTGGCCACCACCATGCTTCACCATAGGGATGGTGCCAGGTTTACACCTGCTTACAAAGCTTACAAAGCTTAGCATTCAGGCCAAAGGGTTCAATCTTGGTTTCATCAGTCCAGAGAATCTTGTTTCTCATAGTCTGAGAGTCTTCAATACTTTTGGCAAACTCCAAACGGGCTGTCAGTTGCCTTTTTCTGAGGAGTGGCTCCCATCTGGCCACTCTACCATAAAGGCCTGATTGGTGGAGAGATGCAGAGATGGTTGTCCTTCTGGAAGGTTCTCCAATCTCTACAGAGGAAATTTAGAGCTCTGTCAGAGTGACCATCGGGTTCTTGGTCGACCTCATGGCTTAGTTTTTTCTCTGACATGCACTGTCAACTGTAGGACCTTATATAGACAGGTGTGTGCCTTTCCAAATCATGTCCAATCAATTGAATTTACCACAGGTGGACTCTCAATGATGATCAATGGAAACAGGATGCACCTAAGCTAAATTTCGAGTTTCATAGCAAAGGGTCTGAATAGTTATCTAAATAAGGTACTTCTGTTTTTTTACATTGTCAGTCATCAGTCATTACAGGAACGGGGAGTAATTCCTGGTAATGTCAAGTGTTCTGGAAAAACTCCAGGTCCTATAAGGATGGCTACCAGTCAAATTAGACAGACAAAATCATCAATTTTGTAAACACAAATTGCATTGAACTTTTCAAACCCCAGCCAAACTATGAATGTGAAACACTAATGAACAATTTATCTCAGTGAATTCATTTGTCTCTCATTAGTCAGCAGTCAATGTTTTAATTTTGCGTGTGCATCTTCCAAGTCGCTCTCCTGGGTGTTTGCTGAAATTATGCATTTTTCTTTTTTATCTTCATTTTTCATTGAATGTCCCGTGTTTTGGCTTTGTTTTGTTGAATTTCGAGGTTGATCAAATCTGTCTGAGGTTCCCCTATGTAAGCAATGTGTTTTACAGAGTGCTATCGTTGATCCATGAAATACTACTTTTTTAACACTCTATTCCAAATCCCACTGTGCTCTAAGCTTTAGTTCCTTCAATACTTAGCTCTGTTTCACTCGCTCTTCATTTTCTATCAACTTTTCATGAACCTAAACTGAGGCCTCTTGAGCAGTAATTTGAATAGACAAGGGATAACTGTCACACATTAAATAGTTATTACAATAATAAGTTTGCCAATTCCCTCACATCTACATTACAAGTTGCCTAATAGGTTGGCAGGGGACTAAATAAATGGATGTGGCTTGGAGTGAGGACATAACAGAGGATCTGAATAGCAAAGTTAAAGTGGCTTTGAATTCCCTGGTCTTAATTTGAGTCAATCTAACTAATCACGTTTGAAAGGCTCCACTATGCGCATGGGGCATTCACCAGGCTGTCTAAAGAAGAATACCATATGAAAAAAAACAGTAAGAAAAATAGCTACAAGGGGTAAGGGGTTCAATAAATAAAACGGAGTTCAGGGTCTTTAGAACTGTAAATGAATTACAGTCAATTATGAAACCGGAAACAAATACACAAATGCCACTCAAAAATGTAGCTAACCAACTCACGCTAACATAAGACTATATCGTCTTTGTGTAATCTGTGCTTGTATGTGTTTCGTTCATGTACATATTTCAGAATTTCACACTAAACAAGATATGATTATGTTCAATTGGTAGAAAAATGAATATAAATTGTTGATGTTCTGCTTTGAATCATGACCCACCTTTTATCTAATTCTAATAACTGTTTTCTTTATTGAAAGTGTTTTTCCAACCCAATTTGACAGAGTGCTCAACAACAATAAAACAAGAAAGCACATTAGATATACCACCAACACTAACAGAAACCTCTTTGACAAATTCCTTAAAACCACTATACCTTATCAACATTTTTAAAAGCATGGTGTGATCTATTAAGGAAATATGTAAATCCTATCGATTATTTAACTGTATTGATTGTTTGTTTACTTTTGGGTCTGACCCTGACTGTTCTTTAGTGTCTTTCCTCTTATCTCTATGATGGTCAGTCACCTTGTAGCAAAGGCAAAGGGATGTAAACAACGAATTGGAAAGAGAGGGGCCTATGTTTGGAACATTAGAGGCTAAAACAGATAACAAATACACCTACATTTTACCAGGTTAAGAGCAACGTAGAGTAGTGAGTAAATATATTTTCATATTGGTCCCCCATGGGAATCAAACCCTCAACCCTGGCATTGCAAGTGCCATGCTCTACCATCTGAGCCACATGGGACCTACACGGGACCTACATGCGCATACACACACAACATTAAAGCATTTCCCTATGTCAGATATGATGAGTTTGGGTCTACTCTACACCTGGTTTTGAGGTTAGGGGTTGTTACACTCTTATAGGAAATTCAGGTTCTATGAGTCTGTATGTACTTTGTCTGTGGGTCTCTGTGTGTGTGTGTGTGTGTGTGTGTGTGTGTGTGTGTGTGTGTGTGTGTGTGTGTGTGTGTGTGTGTGTGTGTGTGTGTGTGTGTGTGTGTGTGTGTGTGTGTGTGTGTGTGTGTGTGTGTGTGTGTGTGTGTGTGTGTGTGTGTGTGTGTGTGTGTGTGCGTGTGTGTGTGTGTGTGTGTGTGTGTGTGCGTGTGCACTCCCTCTTTCTGTTCCAACTCTAAATTTTCCCAATTGTCTGTGAGAATTCACGCTTAAATATAGGTTACACTTGTGTGATGAATTGCTGGACCAAACATTTATGAGGAAAATGAACTGTTCCCCTGAATAGAGGCTCCTGCTAATGCCTTTATTTTTCCACTTATCTGCAAAGTTCCTCCATGGATTACCCCTAATCCCCTACCAGCTCAGCCACAATGGTTCCATTAAATAACCTGGCATATTGTAGCAAAAATGTGTTTGTCACATAATGAAAGTGCTGAAGATACGCCAGGAGAGCAATGAGGAATACCCAAAGTGAAGGAAGTACATTTAGCTGAGTTCAGTCTAATAACACACTGGCTGGGGCCAACAGCATATTAGAAGACAAAGGGCTTTTTTTATTTCCGTCCATTCTCTAACGCCTCAATAAAGATTAATCAAGATTAATTGGACAAAAGGGTATGAATAAGAAAATGTGCAAAATTTGCTGAGTGTGCATGTAGTGTTTGTAAAACGCCCAGAGGCCTACAATAACAAGGATGAAGGGGATACCATGGTAGTAAATTTGTAAGCATTCCTCCCGCCGTAAAAACAATAGTGATACAGAAGACAAAAGGGGGAAACTGGTAAATACAGTCTATTGATACACAGTAAATGCATATATGTAGGCCGGCCCAACCCCCGACCTCTCTCTTATCAACACTGTATGCAAGGGTTCCTTTGTTGTCTTAGGAATGCTGCATTATCTCACCAACCCTTCCTTGTCACATACCTGTGAAGCAAGTGATGCTGTTGTCTTTCCATCCTGTAGGTCTGATATCTGATTGGAATTTAACTCAACAGTAATGCTATTGGTTACAACTCGGATTTTGGTCAAATGGTTATAAAAGGGTCTTAGATTCATTATGTCTCTCTTTTGTTTTTACCTGCTCTGGTGAGATACTTACACTGCGTCTCTCGCTCTCTCTCCTCCCCATGGACTGTTGGTGCATGGCCTTTCTCTCAATTACATTTCAATTTAAGGAGCTTTATTGGAATGGGAAACATATGTTTACATTGTCAAAGCAAGTGAAATAGATAATAAACAAAAGTGAAATAAACAATACAAAATTAACAGCAAACATTACACTTACAAATGTTACAAAAGAATAATGTCAAATGTCATATTATGTCTATATACATATTATGTCTCTCTGTCTCTCTCTCTCTCTGTCTCTCTCTCTCTGTCTCTCTCTCTCTCTCTCTCTCTCTCTCTCTCTCTCTCTCTCTCTCTCTCTCTCTCTCTCTGTCTCTCTTTCTCTCTCTCTCTCTCTCTCTCTCTCTCTCTGTCTCTCTCTCTTTCTCTCTCTCTCTCTCTCTCTCTCTCTCTCTCTCTCTCTCTCTCTCTCTCTCTCTCTCTCTCTCTCTCTCTCTCTCTCTCTCTCTCTCTCTCTCTCTCTCTCTCTCTCTCTGTCTCTCTCTCTCTCTCTCTCTCTCTCTCTCTCTCTCTCTCTCTCTCTCTCTCTCTCTCTGTCTCTCTCTCTCTCTCTGTCTCTCTCTCTGTCTCTCTCTCTCTCTCTTTCTCTCTCTCTCTCTCTCTCTCTCTCTCTCTCTCTCTCTCTCTCTCTCTCTCTCTCTCTCTCTCTCTCTCTCTCTCTCTCTCTCTCTCTCTCTCTCTCTCTCTCTCTCTGTCTCTCTCTCTCTCTCTCTCTCTCTCTCTCTCTCTCTCTCTCTCTCTCTCTCTCTCTCTCTCTCTCTCTCTCTCTCTCTCTCTCTCTCTCTCTCTCTCTCTCTCTCTCTCTCTCTCTCTCTCTCTCTCTCTCTCTCTCTCTCTCTCTCTCTCTCTCTCTCTCTCTCTCTCTCTCTCTCTCTCTCTCTCTCTCTCTCTCTCTCTCTCTCTCTCTCTCTCTCTCTCTCTCTCTCTCTCTCTCTCGATCTCATCATGCGAACGTTATGAAAACGGTGTTAATGCCGGTAATGCCATGTAATTTAAGTTCAAGCCTTGTATGTGAATCCATTCCCTTTACAAGCTATTAAAATAATACTTGTGTTTTACATTCGCTTCTCATTACCATTTCTTGATCTTAGTTAGCTAATCTCATAGTACTTCACTACATACACAGCCAGGTTAACAATGAGGTAATTGCCACAACGCATTTCTTTGATTTGTTTCTGTTCACCATATCAGCATTGTGCTCTCTCTAAATTGGATACTGGAATGTACCCATTAATGAGATCAAATTGTATTTATCATCAGTTTTCTCATATTCTGATCCCACTCCTTTTGCTTTGATTTATAGAGTAATTCATGTTTCCATATGCCTCTACTTACCTCATATATCAATAGGGGTTCTCCCTCGCCTGGCCCTGCCTCGCAGTTATTTCCACACTAACAAATCAAAAAAGAATCAAATCAATATATTTAAATGTGCACTTCATCCCATCATGCCGTCAATGAATTCATAGCACAAAACAAAACAGCCTGCATTATTCATGCCGTGGCTTGATGTTGTTGCAGAGCTGGGGAAGCACAGTGTAAAATAACTCTCAAACACCAGCCCTCTCTCCCCCACCACTTTGAGAGCATATGTTATCCAAGAACTGAACTGGTAATTAAGGATAGTGGGGCTTTTGAAAGCACAGTTTGAGTCACATGTTGTTGTTGTTTTACATTTATGCAGCACTTGCAAAAAGGAAGTAGAAAAATCAGCTTGTGAGAGCTTGCCAATGGAGGAGCAGAGGAAGCAGACTGTTTGTACTTCATTGTGTGCTGTTTCTATTAAGCCACTCTAGATCAGTGTTGAAGCAGTTGTATGACCTCTTCATCATTCATCCACTTTACACACTGTGCATGATAATACTTAATAATACTTATATAATCACACTGTGGAAAATGGGTCCATGAATTGTGAGGAGGGGGAAGTATAGATGTAGGTAGAGGGTGGATGTGGAGAGGTGGAGATGGGCGTGGTGATGTTGGAGCAGAGATCAGGTGACAAACAGTTACTGCAGCTCCAGAGAGCCTCCCTCCCATCCTCTCACAATCACTCACCGTGCATCATGATTCACACCCTCAGTGAAATTCAGCTTCCCCACCATTCTCCAGTCTGTTCTATATTCTGTGGAAGTGTTTGTTAGAGCTAGTTAAACTCTGTTGGTGTAGTGTGACAGAGATTAAGCATGGTAAAAGGAGGTCAAAGCCTTCACCATGGCGAGGTAGAGGTCACCAGAGGGTCTTCCCGGTGCTTTTCTGTATCTCCCAGTCTTTTTGTTTTTCTTCTCCTTCCTCTATCTATTGATTTGGACTCGGGGAGGATTCGGAAATAATCCTCTCGCCACTTTGCTCCTGTTTGAGATGGATATGTGTAATTAGGACCTGCTGAGTTGTCAGATTACACACACCCCCACGCACACACAGACACACACACACACAAAGAGATAATCCCCATAGCAAACAAACAGCAAAATTATCAAAATAGAAATTAGTTTGGCCAGAGTAAAGAAATCTGCTATCACAAGAAAGAGAGGAATCTTACTGAGTCTGTCTGTCTGTCTGTCTGTCTGTCTGTCTGTCTGTCTGTCTGTCTGTCTGTCTGTCTGTCTGTCTGTCTGTCTGTCTGTCTGTCTGTCTGTCTGTCTGTCTGTCTGTCTGTCTGTCTGTCTGTCTGTCTGTCTGTCTGTCTGTCTGTCTGTCTGTCTGTCTGTCTGTCTGTCTGTCTGTCTCTGTCTCTGTGTGCATCAGTGTGGGGTTAACATTTGATTTTAGACCACTCGGTTATCCTTCTCTCAGTGGGGGAGGTGTCATCAGCTCTGCTTCAGCTCCTGCATCTCTCAAGGTTGTGGTAATTAATTGAGTGAGAGTCTTATTCTGCAGGCCTACAGTACCTGCCTCTCCCAGAGGATCCCACTGTCATGCTTAGAATCACCTGGAGTGAAGGTGTAAAAACGCTGGCCACAATAACTGCTGTGTTGTTCATTATGAGTACAGACCTATGCCATGAAAAGGTATTCACTTGAACTGTGCTAAATGTCGCAATAATTCTTAGCAGGCTGTGAAAGTTGCACTGATGCGGTGTATTGGTCCTATGACAGAGAGGAATCTGTTACACACATTAAAAAAACGAATCAATACTTAAATCATGTGTTGTCACCATTTGTTAGACAATACAATTGACCACTTTGCCAAAAACAGACTGCTGCGATACTCTTATTTGAAAAACATTTAGGGATTATACGATTTATATGAATCTCACCGTGGACTCCACATTCAGTGATGATCCAGCTCAACTCCCCCCAACACTACCTACCCCTTCCTCTGTCTCTCAATTTAATTCAAGAGGCTTTATTGGCATGGGAAACGTATGTTAACATTGCCAAAGCAAGTGAGGTAGATAATATACAAAAGTGAAATAAACAATAAAAATGAACAGTAAACATTACACTCAAAGTTCTAAAAGAATAAAGGCATTACAAATGTCATATTATGTCTATATACAGTGTTGTACAAATGGTCACAGTACAAAAGGTCAAATAAATAAGCATAAATATGGGTTGTATTTACAATGGTGTTTGTTCTTCACTGGTTGACTTTTTCTTGTGGCAACAGGTCACAAATGAGGTATTGTGGTATTTCACCCGGTAGATATGAGAGTTTACCAAAATCAGGTTTGTTTTCGAATACTTTGTGGATATGTATAATCTGAGTGAAATATGTGTCTCTAATATAGTACATTGGGAAGAAGGTTAGGAAGTGCAGCTCAGTTTCCACCTCATTTTGTGGGCAGTGTGCACATAGCCTGTCTTCTCTTGAGAGCCAGGTCTGTCCACGGCAGCCTTTCTCAATAGCAAGGCTATGCTCACTGAGTCTGTACATAGTCAAAGTTCTCTATCTTTCTCCTCCCCTCTGACTGTTCCTGGCTCAATGGAAAGAGACAGTGGACAGCAGGCACCAGTTTCCCTCTGAAGGTGGCAAACTGGGGAAACTGTGTCAGTGTCAGGGGATGTACAGATGCATGCTGAGAGTCTCTGTAGGCCTAACCTTCGTGGCGTGCTAAGTGCTCTGCCCCTGTTCCTGTGGATGGGGTCCCTTAAAGGCATGTCCCACTGTTTGCCCTTGCTTCCCACAGATCGATGTAAGACCTCTGGGGTTTGTCTTTGACAAGGTAGGTGAGGGGTGGTGAGAAATGGGTCTCTCTCTCCTCATGTCTTGTTCTTGTTCTATCACCTCCCTTCTTCCAACTCTCCCCAACTTATCTACTTCTGCTTCCTTCTTTGTGATGTTAGCACACACACACACACACACACACACACACACACACACACACACACACACACACTTGAGCCATATCCCCTTCCCTGTCAGAATGAGATAGAGAGGGAGCACTTTCAGTGAAAGCAGTGAGATTGCATTGGGGCTCAGCCTAAAGACTCTCGGTCACAGGACTCTCATTTAGCAACGGGTGGAGAGCTGCTGCTTATTCATGACTCTGCAGATTTTTTAATAGACTGCGAGCAAACGCAGCCCTCAGCTGCATCAAATCACATGCCCAAAACACTAACCACCAAACCAAACAAACCACACAGTGAGTCCTTCTCCCTACTGTACCGTACATGGCAGGCTGGAGGTATGGTTTCCCCTCACAGATATTCCCAGAGTTCCTGTCATTTTTAAAGTGTGGCAGTGTAGCAAGCGCCCTTCACTTTGCCCTCTGAGTCTTTCCTGAAGAACTGCTGTCCAATCCACCAGGAACTGGGAGTATTCTCGCTGCGACAGTAGAACCCAAACTTCGTCTGTCACCTTGTCATCCTCCCCAACTCAACCCCCCTCTCCGTCTGTTCCTGGTGTTCTCTGGCCTATGGAGGGCAGGGCACGGTGTCGCACGGGGAGGATCGGGGCAATCATAGTTCATCACCTTCTCTGCACCTCACTGCCCTGCCAAGAGCAGCACTCTCAGACACAGCCCTGAAACTTGGCACTTCGTCCTTTGGAGTTCCCCAAACTGTTAGCATTGCAACAATGAAGAAAACAAATCTCTCAGCTCAAATGTCACCAAACCCCCAAACTGTTTGTATACAAAACCTTGGTCCCTTTAGACTCTCATCCCATTGACACCAAAGCTTCAGACTGTTCACATGACATCAGCCAGGCTCCTAAGTCACAAAGTATCTACTCTAAGGCCCAAAACTATTATCATGCCGATAATGAGGACCCAGACTCTCGGCATATTGGCCCCAAATTGTCAGCATGTCAACGGCTGGGCCCTGAGCCCACTCAACACAATGAGATTGATCATCAGACTGACAGCATATCAATAGTCCAATAGATACTGTTAGCGTCGCAGCATTCTGGTTCACATCCCCTAACTGTTAGCATATTGACATTGCTTTTCCAGACAATTCTCGCCTGTTTCCTTTTGTCCGTCTACCTCTTCAATGTCTTACTTAGAAAATAGACGTCCCTATAGGCACTGCTTGAAGGATGACTCAGAACCCAGCAAAGACATACTTTTTATTTGATAAAGCATGCAAAGAGAAAGTTTCAGAGATATATCACGCTAAAAATCACACTACCATGGGGATGTTGTCAGAGCATTGTACAAACGGAGAGAGAGAACATTTGGTCAATCAAGCAACTTTCAGCTCAAAGTACTGCAAAAAAGGTCTAGCTCCATAAACCTATCTTATCTGCTTTTATGCAAACATGCCTGTGATAATGTTTGTTCCCAGAATGTTTTGCCGCCACTACTGAAACATCAAGGGAACAATCTGAGACACAAAGGTTTGATGGGAACGAGCTGTGGAATCCTTGTGACAAACAGCTCCTGTTGGTGCAGTGTGTATGCCACAGTCACGAGATTTAGCCATGTAAATCAAAGCAGAAGACGTGGATTAGTGGATTTGGCTATTTCAGCCACACCTGTTGCTGACAGGTGTATAAAATCAAGCACACAGCCATGCAATCTCCTTACACAAACATTTCCAGTAGAATGGCCTTACAGAAGAGCTCAGTGACTTTCAACTTGGCACCATCATAGCATGCAACCTTTCCAACAAGTCAGTTCATTCTGCCCTGCTAGAGATGCACCGGTCAACTGTAAGTGCTGTTGTTGTGAAGTGGAAACGTCTAAGAGCAACAACGGCTCAGATGCTAAGTGGTAGGCCACACAAGCTCACAGAACGGGACCGCTGAAGCGCGTAGTGTGTAAAAATGGTCTGTCTTTGGTTGCAACACTCTGCCTCTGGAAGCAACGTCAGCACAAGTACTTCGGGAGCTTCATGGAATGAGTTTCAATGGCCAACCAGCCGCACATAAGCCTAAGATTACCATGCACAATGCCAAGCGTCGGCTGGAGTGGTGTAAAGCTCGCTGCCATTGGACGCTGGAGCAATGGAAACGTATTATCTGGAGCGATGAATCACGCTTCACTAACTGGCAGTCCAACGGACAAATCTGTGTTTTGATGTTGCCAGGAGAACGCTACTTGCCCCAATGCATAGTGCCAACTGAAAAGTTTGGTGGAGGAATAATGGTCTGGGGCTGTTTTTCATGGTTGGGGTTAGGCCCCTTAGTTCCAGTAAAGGGAAATCAACACTACAGCATACAATGACATGCTAGACAATCCTGTGCTTCCGACTTTGTGGCAACAGTTTGGGAAAGGCCCTTTCCTGTTTCAGCATGGCAATGCCTCCATGCACAAAGCAAGGTCCATGCTGAACTGATCAGTGTGGAAGAACTCCACATTCATTGGAATGGGATGTTCGAAGAGCTGGTGTCCACATACTTTGTGGTCATGTAGTGGTCATGTAGTGTATCTCATTGAGGAGGCTCAGATACCAAACTGACCTTATGGCTCTTCTAAGGAGATGCTAGCACTTCAGCATTTAGCTCAGAGATTGGTCCCTGTAGATGTAGCTAAGCCCCAAGTGCAGCTGTCTCCTCATCCATGTCCTCATCTGGATCTAACACTCTAACCATTCGTCTCCCTACTGGGACATGGGATTTAAAATGAGGAAGTAAAGGGTGGATGAGAGAATGGAGGGGTGGAAACGAGGGACACTTGAGCGAGTTGCACACACATCACTTACAATCTTCCCCATATCAGTAATGAATTATGATGTGCAAGCGGCATGATTTGATCAGCCATGACAAACCTCTTTCTGGGAATTAGCAAGGTTTTATCAGCCTCCATTAATGTGTCGTCAGGAGCTTCTAATGGGCTGCATTTGGATAAGCAAGTCAAATCAAATGTTATTTGTCACATGCTTCGTAAACAGAGAAATGGTTAGTTCCGGGCCCTTTTCCAACAATGTAGAGTTAAAGATAAAAATGATTAAAATAGAGGTAAAAATAGCAGTAAGGGGCTGCTTCTGTGATCTCTGGCTGTGGCCTGCTGGATCTGATCTGATCATCACACCAGATAGCTGTCATGGTCCAAACACAGAAGAAGGAAGAGACCCAAAAAGTCTCTCTCGGCATATCAAGCAAATGGCAGGACTTTTTCAGATTTCTTCAGACACCAAATTATTATTTTTTAAATCATATTGGAACAGGTGACTGAAATAAAGCAAAAAAGCAAAAAAGCAAAAAAGATTTTTTTAAGCTAAAAAGTCTGAACTTTTGAATGTGCATAATTAAATGTAAACTAAAACGAGATATTAAGGTAGATGACATCACACTGAGCACAAACATCAATTCAACATCTATTCCTTGTTTGTTCAATGTAATTTAAATGAAATTACTTGGAAACAATGTTGATTCAACCAGTGTGAGCCCAGAGGGATTCTCTTGAAGCTTTCAAATCTATGTTTTTTGCACTGTGTCAATTAAGTAATTTGTATCAATTCGAAAACACTGACTTTGCAAACAAGATCATGGTTATTCATATGTCTCCCTAATACTCATTGGTTTGTTGTGTTTGGTACTCTGAGATTTCTGTACACAAATAAATTGTTGGAGTTCCTAAATTGATTAAACTCATACAGTTGAAAGAGTGAGTAAGATAAGCTATGGGGATATGTAGGTTTCATCAATATTTATCACTGTTGGATAATTAGCATTGCAAAGTAAAGCAAATTAGTGCAATGCAAAAACACATTTTCAGGTCCATGAAGCCCAGATACTAAATTACTTTCCTCTTGTTCCAGAGCTGGAAACCCTCGTAACGTTGTTGAGGATTGGTTATCTCAGTGCAAGGGGCAAGAGGAGGGACAGTGTGGGTAGAATAAGGTAGGATTGAGAAATGGAATGCGAATGACACGTTTGGTATACCTACTCCTTGAATTTCATTAATTTGATGGGAAACTAATTGGAAACCAAGAGAGCTTACTGCCAATTGATTTTCTGACAACTTAAACACTATCTACAGCAAAATCCTGTGTAGTGAAATAGACTATATGCTATGGATTCCCCAACCCCTTCTCTCTGTCACATACACACAGCAGGTAGCCTAGTGGTTCAGAGCGCTTGGCCATTAACCGAAAAATCTGCTGTTCTGCCCTTGAGCAAGGCAGTTAATCCCGAACAACAACTGCTCAGACAACTACGGGATCGGTGTCCCTAAACCGGGACGGTTGTTGCGCAATATCCGATAATGTGACAAGAAAACGTTGTATACAACAGCCAACTTTCCAGGAAATAGACATCTTCTATGGGCAGAAAGCTTACATTCTTGTTAGTGTAACTGCAGTGTCCAATTTGCAGTAGCTATTACAGAAAAAAGTACCATGCTATTGTTTGAGGATAGTGCACAACATCAAATACTTTTATCACGGCAACTGGTTTGATACATTCACCTCTGAAGGTAAATAATGCACTTACATTACCGTTCAAAAGATTGGGGTCACTTAGAAATGTCCTTGTTTATGAACGAAAATCACATTTTTTTCTCCATTAAAATAACTTCAAATTGATCAGAAATACAGCATAGACATTGTTAATGTTGTAAAGGACTATTGTAGCTGGAAACGGCAGATTCTTTATGGAATATCTATATAGGTGTACAGAGGCCCATTATCAGCAACCATCACTCCCGTGTTCCAAAACACCAGTCTCAACATCAACAGTGAAGACGCGACTCTGGGAAGCTGACCTTCTAGGCAGAGTTCCTCTATCCAGTGTTCTTTTGCCCATCTTAATCTTTTATTAATCTTAGAATCTTAGAAGGCTTAGAAGGCCAGCATCCCGGAGTCGCCTCTTCACTGTTGACATTGACACTGGTGTTTTGCGGGTACTATTTAATGAAGCTGCCAATTGAGGACTTTTGAGGTGTCTGTTTCTCAAACTAGACCCTCTAATGTACTTGTCCTCTTGCTCAGTTGTGCACCGGGGCCTCCAACTCCTCTTTCTATTCTGGTTAGAGTCAGGTTGCGCTGTTCTGTGAAGGGAGTAGTACACAGCATTGTACGAGATCTTCAGTTTCTTGGCAATTTCTCACATGGAATAGCCTTCATTTCTCAGAACAAGAATAGACTGACGAGTTTCAGAAGAAAGTTCTTTGTTTCTGGTCATTTTGTTTCTGGCCACAAATACTGATGCTCCAGACACTCAACTAGTCTAAAGAAGGCCAGTTTTATTGCTAATCAGGACAACAGTTTTCAGCTATGCTAACATAATTTCAAAAGGGTTTTCTAATGTTCAATTAGCCTTTTAAAATGTTTAACTTGGATTAGCTAACATAACGTGCCATTGAAACACAGGAGGGATGGTTGCTGATAATGGGCCTCTGTACGCCTATGTAGACATTCCATTAAAAATCTGCTGTTTCCAGCTACAATAGTAATTTACAACATTAAAAGCTGTAGTGACGCCCAGCCCATCTGACACTAATGAGCATAACGCAACGAAGATAAATCTTCCTAGAAAATCTTCCTATTCATGAAAATCACAAGTGAAATATATTGGAACACAGCTTAGCCTTTTGTTAATCACCCTGTCATCTCAGATTTTCAAAATATGCTTTACAGCCAACGCTAGACAAGCATTTGTGTAAGTTTATCATAGCCTAGCATAGCATTATGCCTTGCTAGCAGCAGGCAAACTTGTCACGGAAATCAGAAAAGCAATCAAATTAAATCGTTTACCTTTGATGAACTTCGGATGTTTTCACTCACGAGACTCCCAGGTAGACAGCCAGTTCATTTTTTCCCAAAATATTATTTTTGTAGGCAAAATAGCTCTGTTTGTTCTTCACGTTTGGCTGAGAAATCGCCTGGAAATTGCGGCCGAAAAATATTCCAAATTAGCTCCAGAATATCGACAGAAACATGGCAAACGTTGTTTAGAATCCATCCTCAAGGTGTTTTTCTAATATATATTCGATAATATATCCGTCGGGACAATTCCTTTTTCTCTAGGACCGATCGGAGTAATGGCTACCTCTGCACTTTACGCGAGAATCTCTCTCAGAGCCACCATGTGACCACTTACGCAATGTGCCCCCATACGGCTATTCTTCAACAGAAATGCGAGAACTACGTCACAATGCTGTAGACACCTTGGGGAATACGTAGAAAGCGTAAGCTCGTTGATGGTACATTCACAGCCATATAGGGAGTCATTGGAACGCAGCGCTTTCAAAACCTGGGGCACTTCCGGATTGATAAAATCCATTTTTATAGTCAAATGTAGGAACTGGGTTCTACAGTTTGACCCCACTGTTTGTCTTGGTACTATAGCCCCCTCCCCCCTAATCAGATATTGTGTACAATGGCAATAAGTACTGTACAGTTGAGAGGAATGCAGAACAGTGAGAAAATAAGGTCAAAGCAGGTCAGACAGTGAGAGAATGAAAGGATGATAGAAATACCAGAAGAAATGGATGGTGAGAGAATTACTTGGTTATATGGGAGATGAAGATGGAGAACTATGTGCTTTTTCTTATTTTCTGCTGTCTGCTGTTGATTTGTTTATCTGTTTGAGTACATCTTTCTGAGGGCTTAACAGACTTCAACCTCTTCCGATCTGCTTGTCGGAGAATGATATGTTTACAAAGCAGATATTGCACCCTTGGATGGGTCATATCTCCACAGGGAGATATGGCTGAAAATAAGTAAATACAAATCAAACTCCAAAGTGCAGAGTTCTCTTCAAAGTGAATCCTTTAGCTCAGATCAAGATTGGATGCATCTGCCATGTTTGCGTGGTGACTACCTTTGAGGTTTCTGTTGATAATAGTCATCCATTTTCCTCAGTGCCTGTCCATCGGAGTGGAGAAATATCGCTCATACTGATATCTGGTAATCACTCAGGCAGTTACACAGGGAACAAAGACAATTTGGTGGGGGAAATGAAAAATATTCTGCCTGGGTTCATTTTTCTGCTTTCATTCCTCGTTACTTTGTTTGCTACTGACGGTCAGGCATCTGTAACAAAAGTGTTTGTAAATGTGCAAGTCACTCTGTCTCTCGTGTTGATGTATTCCACGGCAGGACGACTTTCATCAAAAAGTCAGTGTCAAGACTAGGTTCTCAGTCAAGCTAAACACTGAGCTTCTCACTTTGAGTTGGAATTAAAAAGCATGTACTATGAATCATTATGCAGCTTTAGGCCAGCACTACTTTACTTTTAAGCCTAAAATGACTCAGAAAACACCTTCTTCCAGTGAATAAACAGCACTATTATTCAAACCATGCAGGGGTTTAATGTCTCATTACTGCGGTCACTGTGTAACAGCACAGTGTGTTGACTGCATCCGGTTGATGCATTGAGGTATTAAGAGATTAGGTGCGATTAGGTGCGACAGCTCGACCTGTGGAAGTTTCCACTCAATGGTGTGCCACCGCATGCTCCCCAGTTAATTGCCTCTAGTGGCGGTGAGTACCCCCATCGGTACTGATCCATTTAAGCTGAAGATGGCCAATTCAATTTTGCCCCCATACCATTGTCCAACGTCATCAACTGGCAGGTCACTGTGAGCTACCTTGGATCCACCTCTGGGGTGACAGGTGTTTTTCAGGCTGGTTGGACAGGGGCAGTCATCAGTTGGCTTATGCTGATTCAAAGCAGTGGGATGAAGGTAGGGCCACAGCCAGAGGGCATGTAGGGTTGGAGCTGGGGCCTGGGGTGGAACAGGTGAAGGGGAAGGATAGGAAATGACAGTGAGGGAGATGGGAAGATTTCATGGCTGTTTAAGCAAGTGAAGACTTGGGAAAAAGAGTAGGGGAGGCTACTTAGAGGGCATCCCAAAAGGGTCCACTTTATCAAATGTGGGGCAGATTAAAAATGTGCATCTATTAAAGGAAAAGTAATTAAGTTTCCCTCCCAGTCATCAGCCAAATACAGAGAGAATTTAGCAAACAATTCCTTCTGTAGATTTTATTTTAGAAAGTGTCTTGTTGACTCCACTTTATTTTCTGTAGCTTTCTCAACATGAATAAGATGAAAAGTGCTTGAACAGGTGAAAATGTTGATGTACTGACAGTTAAAAGTGGATCACTGTTTGAAAAGGTGTTGCACGGTCTATCAATACATTTCTATCAATAACATAATGTCATTGAAATATTTTAGATTAGCCTGTATGTATTTCACCAAGTTATTTGTTTTGTTGTTTGTAATTTCTCTTATTCCTCCAAGTGACAAATGTTCAAAAAGCATCTGAGCTGTTTCCACCAATTTTTATTATTATTATATATTAACTTTTTTTACTTAACTTTCTATTTATCAGGCGTCGTTGAACAGCCTATTAATGCCTTAATTTAACTTTCAGGTGGTGTCTGAGAGCAGAATAAGCTCTTCTATTTGTTCCAAATTCACACTCCTAAGTGCTTCTCAGATTTGCATATTTTATTCTCTAGAAATAGTAAAAAGCAGCCTTTTAAGTGGGAGTCAATTATAAAAATTGGCATGGTTCAAGACGACTGACACACCACTAAATTTAAGAGAGAAAGCAACAACTTTATAATGTTCGTTTGAACCAGATTATCAAGGTATTGGAATGCATTGAAAGCAGCATTCAGAAGGTGTGGAGGGGTGTAGAGTTTTTTGTTCCCTAACTTTGAACTTTTTCGATTGACTTTTATCTACCTACTTTTTCGACAGTGTTGCAGGGGATTAAAGACTCTTCCTCTAGAATGATCTGTTGTGAGCTATCAGCATTCAGGAGCAATATCTTATATACTGTATTATTTACAGAGGCACTCCGATGCAAAGAGCACATTTGGGTCATTATGTATGCTGGTTATCATTACAAATAAGGACGTCCTTTCCATTCACCCACCCCTGTCAGCTCTGGAGGTGTGTACGAGACATTTAAATAACTTAGTTTCTCTTTTCCAATCCAAACACACACACACACACACACACACACACACACACACACACAGAACCTTACAACATCCAACATTCCCACAATGTTAACACAGACACACACACACACCCACTGTGTAAATGCATACGTATGTGTGTTTACCACACTTAGTCATCAAAGGGAGAGGAAGTTTGTAGAAGTTTGCTGAACCTCCCTTTTCTGTCAAAAAAATATAAGCCATTTGACTTTTAAGCACAATGTGCAGGGTAGAGCTTTCTCTCTTCCTCTCTCACTTCCACTCTTTCTCTCTCTCTCTCTCTCTCTCTCTCAGTGTATATTTAAACTAAGTACAGAGGGAATGTTTATGTGGCTCAGTAAAGAGCAAATATGTCAAACTGCAATGTGGAAATATGATGTCAAATGGTGTCAACAGGAAGGGGAAGAGGCCCCATTTCAGGACTGTTTTCTCCCTGGAAAGAACAGAGATAATCTCTAAGCGATGGAAATGTGAAATATGTTTAGCAGAAGTTCATCCAGAGAGACTGACAGAAGCAAGTCATCTGATCTTCGTCAAACTTCAACAGTTTATGAAAACATCTACATTTCATAAACGTGGAAGTTCTCTGGTTGGTCAATCATTTGATATCTCACTTCCCCCTCCCTCCCATCACGACCAAGTTGAGCCTTGTTTTCACCTGTGCTAATTTAGCACCGGTCATTTTCAGAACTAAAATCATGGAACTCTCTTTACTTTAAATACATGTAGAAAACTAAGTTTTGCTGAATGACAAAAACAAAGTGTTCAATCATCTGTATTATATTTGAAGACCTTCAGATCATATCTGAAAATGTATGAGTTTTGATTTAATTTGGTAGCACTACAAGGAATGTAGTTGCCAATAATTCCACAGTACAATACAGTATGGCTTGAGAGGCACGCTGAGGTGTCAGGAACCAGAATGATTAGGATTCATCGAGGAGACATGAAAAGAGTGACCCTGCTTTAAAATACAACAAACATGAAATGAGCGCCAGATCCCCTTTAAAAACCAGCAACATGAGTGACCCTGTTTCAAACCTCACCACATGAAAAAATGACCCCATTTACAGTCACATGAACATGTGGGAATGAAAAAGGGTGTTGGGAGCTAGGGAAAGAAAACGTTTAAAATACCCTTAAAAATATGCACATTTTGTAAAGACAATTACTAGCTGGGCTTGACGTAAAATGCTCAGCTCTGCCTCCAGGACAATATTCATCCCAATAAATGTCAACCTGTCTCTGAGTAATTCCCTACAGATAGTACACTGGAGAAATAGTATCAGTATCAGCTATTGTTGAATCCATTTCAGCACCACTAGAGCTCTACTAAAGGGGATAGCAGACAGGTTTCCCTTCAGAACCATGGACAGCTCCTCTTCATCTCCCAACTCTGCCCATGTAGACTAAATCAACCCTGCCTATGCTCTACATACAGTATGTGTTGGGGAACATGTATAAGATGTTTTTTTAAAGTATAATTAAAACTAGGGGGCGGAAGAGATAGAAGGAGTGGGGTGGAGGGGTGGAGAGATAGAGAGAGGGTGGGAAAGGAAGAAGGAGAGGGTGGAGATAGATTGATTCCCAAAGTGCTTAAGGTGTGTTTGTTAAGAGTGTGGCATTTGGTTTATGGTGGCAAGGGGGCTGTGGGGTGTTGTGCAAAACAAAGTAAACAGCAATTGGATTGTCTCGAACCAATCAGAGTATCAAAGGCAATGACACATTTTCTAACCACCGCTTTACCCACGTGTGTTCTGGGTCTAACACAACCAACCCATTGGTTTCTGGACCAATCAGATGGTTCCGAATGTGTTCGCATTTGGTAAAGGGTAAGGGAGTTACTAAGATCCAGAGTCATTGCGGAGAAGAAACTAGCGCCTGTGGGTGTGGCGTAGCATTTGGCCCGGAGAAAGGAGTCTGGGTAGCCAGGCAAGCATCCATAGCTCTGTCTATGAATTTGAGAGTGGTTACTTTTCTCTAGCCCCATCTATCAGCTTGTTAACAAACAGAGGCGCGGAGTAGGCTTTGTGATTGTTTCAATTAAGAATTCTAGCATTAATGTCCTTTAAAGGATACAGAAACACCAGTTGGCCCTGACAAAGAGCTGGCTGAAGGTTGCCTTGTTGTGTTGTGTTTGGTTTTTAAGTTAAAGGTGTCACTCTGGTGATCCACTCTGACCTTTCACTGTTCTAAGCACTTCTCTACAAGTTTCCCCACTGCATTGTCCTTTCTTTCCCCAAGGAACAGCCCAGTCACACTGTTAGTAAAAGGCCATGTTCACAGTGTCTCGTCATTTTATGTTTCACAGACATTTTACAATTTATTTTTCGTCCATGACACTCATCAAACATGGTTTGTCTGTATCCAAAGTGATCAGATAGGTGATGTTAACTTGTCTAACTTGTCTAATTCACACTAGCGCTAGTGAGTGCCCCACGGCGTTGATGTTTAAAAGACAAATGCTTGTCATCCCACTCACCGCAGTCATTTGGAAAACTAATTAAAGTTTTCCAGTACACAGCCCCCTGAAGCTTACACTGTGCTGCAGAGAGGGAGGGAGAGAGAGTGGGAGAGAGGGGTAGAGGGGTGGAGAGATAGAGAGAGGGGGGGAGAGATAGGGAGAGGAAAAGAGAGAGAGAGCGAGAGGAAAAGGGAAAGGATGAAGGAGAGGGTGGAGAGAAATTGCTTCCCAAAGTGCTTAAGGCGTGTTTGTTAAGAGTGTGGCATGTGGTTAACTCAAACATGATTAGCTCTTTAATCTACTGTAGGTTGATAAAGCAAATGTGATGGATATTTGTTTTGCTTGTTTGTGTGGCTTTCGCTTCTTAGACAGCCGAATGCATACCAGTTCCTGGTTTACATTGACTAACTAGAGATTGAAACAGGACATTTGTCGGTACATGTCAGAGTATGGCTATGGCGTCTGTGTAGTTGAATCACTTTAAACAAAAAATGTAGGGCTGATGCAAAGTTCCTATTTACTTTGCTAATACCAAAGGTTTCTGTGACTCTGAAGTGTGGACTGAACCCTAATCATGCATACGGCTGCAGGCCAGCTTTAACGTTCACTCCCCCATCCTTCATTTGATTTATTTAGCATTCTAACAAGCTAATGCATAGTTTATGCATAACAAGTAATGATTTCTCTCATAGATATTAATGAGATATGGTGTTTTAATTCTGTAATTCTCTTTCAGTGTCATGATGTAATATTTATAAATTATCGCAATTAGTCTTGCATTTAACATCATTGTAGGGCTAAATTATATTTCAGAAAAGCTTTTTCCAAAGAAATGCTTTTATAACATTCTGATCAGGAAACATTCAGCCTCACAGCATGCCTGGGGGAAAGGATTTTTAACATTTTAATTCAAGACTATGTTTGGGGTGCATAATTACGACACTCATTAAACTCTCCTATGCTGAAAACGGCGTCCAATAGAAGGAAGTATCCTTGGCAGTAATCCAACTCATTACAATCCCTGATGATGGGTTATGGGATTGGCTTTTTATTAGCAGTCACTATTTACTGTAGAGCATAATGAAAATATGACACATAACTTATAATGAATTATGGGTGAGTCTGATGGTTAATTCTTGTCACTGAAAGGTGTTCTGTTTGGCCTGAGTAGAGGGCAGACTGAGAGCTGTGCATCACACTGGTAACAGTCACAAAGGTGACCTAGAAGGCACACTGCGTCAGTTTTCTAACCTAACTTTGTTTTCTTCATATCTCTGTTTAACTTTTCTTGTTTGCACTTGATGAGATGAGTACTAAAGTGTGGGATCTAGTAATCAAAGTTATGTTTGTTTTAATATCACTGTGAGAACCATTTTAAGTCAATAGGTGATGTCTCATTACTCAGCCTGAAAGAGTTCCTGACATGATGTCCTTCAACTGAATACAAGACTCATGAATGCAAAGCTAAGAAACAAAACTCCTCCTGAAGAAAGGAAAAGCTTTCTTGAGTGACACTGATTTCACGTGTTTCGCGTTTAAACAAGAGAAATTGAAGGTCGCTCTCTTCATAAGTACTATGTAATCTCAGCCGACAGACAAAAAGTGAGTGCTTTGTCTCAGGCCCTGGGTTGCGAAGCAGGTGGCTGCAGGCCTGCACTATTAAACTGAATAAATCACAGCTTGATTATCCACCCAAGGCCTGGGTGTTCTTTCTGCTGCTCCTGCTGAATGAAAATCTACCTGAGGTGAACTTCATCTAACGCAGTAATTAAGAGAGTCTGTGTTATATTGATTCTCATTACATCCTCAAATGCCACCCAACAGAACCACAGAAGAGGATGGTGTGTGTGTGTGTGCGTGCGCGTGCGTGTGTGTGTGCATATACGTGCGTGTGTACGTGCGTGCATGCGCAGCTTTGACCAAATTTTACATCTGCAGCGACATCTATTGGTAACTGATGGAAAAAGAGATGGACGCAGCACTAAATCAATATTGAAGTCATATTCCTGCACAGGTACAGTACACACAAAGGTTCTAAAAACAAAGGATCAAGTATGCACTTAAAGCTGACCTTGTAGAACATGTCGTAGAGAGAGACTCAGTTAGACTGACACGTCAGTACATGTCTCGTCATTTTGATGAGTCTTGAATCCTAATCAACATTTTCCTGTGAGACAAGCACTCTGCTATGGCCACCCCTCTTTAGCTCTTTAGTAAAACACATGTAAAGTCACATTAATTCATTAGAATACATTCATTTGTATTTCTGTGACTGAAACTCACCTCTGGTCTATTCAAGCACTCCCATACACATAAAAAGGCATACCTACAAAGCCAAACAAACCACTATCTTGTCAGGGACACATAATATGTGTGTGTGTGTGTGTGTGTGGGTGCATGTGTTATTTATGCACCCCCCCACACACACACACACACACACACTGGCGCACACACACACACTCTAGAATTCCCTACAGGGTATGTATCATTGGTGTTTGAGCATGGGGTGTGCGTGTGTACGTGTGTCGTGTGTGTGTGTGTGTGCTGGCTATATGGGGGATACTTGGCTAGAAGTCAATGTGGCTCTGAGGCGGCTCTCCCTGCCAAGCTTTATGGTTAAGCAGCCAGCAAATTGGGAATGTAGCTTTATCTAATTAGAAAATACATTCCTTTTAGCAAGCAGTCCCTCAGGCATAATCATCATTATTTAAGCTGCCTGGCCTTGCGAGGGAGAGAGACAGCAGCATTCAGATACATATCTAATGTCCACCGTCTTAATTCAAATGCTCAGACTGAGATGTGCATAGAATGAGAGGCTTTCATTCTGTCTTTTCTCCCTCTGTTTCTGTGTCTTTTTCACTCTTCCTCCATCGGTATCCTTAAGAATCTATATTCGTAAGGACCAAGACATACACACACTCACTGACTATACAGACAGATACACTATAGAGTGCATTTGGACAGTATTCAGACACCTTGACTTTTTCCACATTTTGTTACTTTACAACATTATTCTAAAATGGATGAAATTGTTGTTGTTTTTTCATCAGTCTACACATAATACCCAATAATGACAAAGCAAAAACAGGTTTAGACATATTTGCAAATGTATTTCAAAGAAAACTGAAACATTACATTTACATAAGTATTCAGACCCTTTACTCAGTACTTTGTTGAAGCACCTTTGGCAGCAATTACAGACTCAAGTTTTCTTGGGTATGACGCTACAAGCTTGGCACACCTGTATTTGGGGAATTTCTCCCATTCTTCTCTGCAGATCCTCTCAAGCAGGTTGGATGGGGAACATTGCTGCACAGCTATTTTCAGGTCTCTACAGAGATATTCAAACGTGTTCAAGCCCGGGCTATGGCTGGGCCACTCAAGGACATTCAGAGACTTGTCCCGAAGCCACTCCTGTGTTGTCTTGGCTGTGTACTTAGGGTCGTTGTCCTGATGGAAGGTGAACCTACACCCCAGTCTGAGGTCCTGTGCGCTCTGGAGCAGGTTTTCATCAAGGATCTCTCTGTACTTTGCTCCGTTTATCTTTGCCTCGATCCTGACTAGACTCCCAGTCTTGCCGCTGAAAAACATCCCCACAGCATGATGCTTCCACCACTATGCTTCACCATAGGGGTGGTGCCAGGTTTCCTCCATACGTGACGCTTGGCATTCTGGCCAAAGAGTTCAATCTTGGAGTCATCAGACAAAATAATCCTGTTTCTCATGGTCTGAGTCTTTAGGTGGATTTTTGGAAAACTCCAAGCAGGCTGTCATTTGCCTTTTACTAAAGAGTGGCTTCTGTCTGGCCACTCTACCATAAAGGCCTGATTGGTGGAGTGCTGCAGAGATGGTTGTCCTTCAGAAAGGTTCTCCCATCTCCACAGAGGAACTCTAGAGCTCTGTCAGAGTAAACATCAGGTTCTTGATCACCTCCCTGACCATGGCCCTGCACAGTTTGGCAGGGCGGACAGCTCTGCCAAGAGTCTTGGTGGTTCCACACTTCTTCCATTTAAGAATGATGGAGGCCACTGTGTTCTTGGGGACCTTCAATGCTGCAGAAATGTTTTGGTACCCTACCCCAGATCTGTCCCTCGACACAATCCTGTCTCTGAGCTCTACAGATTTCTGTAGATTTCTGAGGAATTATTTTTATTTAATCCATTTTTGAATAAGGCTCTAACGTAATAAAATGTGGAAAACATCAAGGGGCCTGAATACTTTCCGAAGGGACTGTATGTACCGTATCTCACTCCCTCTACTGTCTCATAGTCTGCATGCAATGTTCAGAACCATTTCTGTTTCTCCATTTTGACATGACACATCCTTCAAATGCACCCATATCTGTGATGTGTGTCTGTGTATGTGGCCATGACAAGGCAAAGACAAAGCCCCTAGGAATATGGCCAGCCAGGCAGATTAGAGTAGAGCCAGGTCAGACTGGGAAGCAGGACAGAACGGAGCCACCAACACATCACTGTATGATCAAGACAGGTGCTTAACACTAACCCTATACATACAGCATACACACCAGTCATAGGTTTAACACTAACCCTATATATACAGTATACACACCAGTCATAGGTTTAACACTAACCCTAGACATACAGCATACACACCAGTAATAGGGTGTGTGTGTGTGTGTGTGTGTGTGTGTGTGTGTGTGTGTGTGTGTGTGTGTGTGTGTGTGTGTGTGTGTGTGTGTGTGTGTGTGCGTGCGTGCGTGCGTGTGTGCGTGTGTGTGTTTGCGTGTGTGCTGTGTGTGTGTGTGTGTGTGTGTGTGTGTGTGTGTGTGTGTGTGTGTGTGTGCGTGTGTGCGTGTGTGCGTGTGTGCGTGTGTGCGTGTGTTTGCGTGTGTGCTGTGTGTTTGCGTGTGTGCTGTGTGTTTGCGTGTGTGCTGTGTGTTTGTGTGTGTGTGTGTGTGTGTGTGTGTGTGTGTGTGTGTGTGTGTGTGTGTGTGTGTGTGTGTGTGTGTGTTTTTTTGCGTGTGTGCTGTGTGTGTTGTGTGTGTGTGTCTGTGTGTGCATATTTGCGTGTGTGCTGTGTGTGTGTGTATGTTTGCATGGAGGTGTTTGTGGGTGGTGATATCCTTTGCTGTCAGCACCTACTTTCAGAGGGATTGGATATGGCTGAGGAGAATCATTATGCTGCTGTTTGCAGTGTCCCTGTGTGTGCATGCGTGCCTGTGTGTGCATGCGTGCCTGTGTGTGACATTTATGCCAGTTTGAGGAAATCACTAAATAGAGCACACAAGGCCAATGTGGGATAAACATTGGACAGACACATGTTAGACAGCCTGCACACACACACACACACACACACACACACACACACACACACACACACACACACACACACACACACAGCTGCCCCCTCCCAGCCTGGGCTGATTCCTCAATAGTCATTTAAAATGTAAAATCCCCAATAGACAGGGAAAGTCAATAAGGGAGAGAGGGATGCGTGAGGGAGGGATGAAAGAAAGAAAGATAGAAAGAAAGAGAGCGAGAGAGCGAGAGAGATAAAACTACCCTGAGTCTGATATGAGTCCCATCTCCTACACCAATCTGAGTGCAGAGCCAAGTCAAAGAGAATCTGAAGTTCCGCTCAGCTAATTTTTCTAGCAGTCGTCACGTAAATGAAAAAGCGCCTACACACTAACATGCCACTGATATGGTATATACAAGTTTTGATGAGGTTAATACCCTCAATATATCACAGCTTTCACAGAAGCAACTTCACCCTCCTGCCATGCGATCCAAAATAGGCTTGGTAAAATAAAAACAATTCAGGGTTGAAAATATCCAACACCCTCTTGTTTTCCAAAGCAATTGGTTATTTTGGGAAATTAGCAACTGTGTGTGGGTTAGAATCCCCGAGCCGACATGGTGAAATGTCTGTTGATGTGCCCTTGAGTAAGGCACTTAACCTTAATTGATCCCGTAAGTCGTTTTGGATAAGAGCGTCTGCTAAATGACTAAAATGTCATGTAAACACCAGAAAACTCATCCCAGTGAAATAATGCAGCGTAACCTGGAGAAAAAGGAGTGGCTATTAAAATTGAAAAGCATGAAATTAATATTTACAGTCAGACGGCATCAGGCAGGGCTTTGCTCAGCAGTACAGGTGAAGGGCTTTCTAGGGTAGATTAGAAGCATGGAAACAGAGAGGTAGGTGAGGGAGAGGACAGAGCACATCTGAGCATATTGGGTTCTACCTTGTCACATGCTAAGAGGAGGAGTGCTTGGGCAAGAGTGACCTGTTGTCAATGAACTGAACCATGCTAGAACATACAGGACCAGTCAAAAGCTACACATCGCCCCCCCCACACACACACACACACAAACACTCACACACTGTTAAATATACATATTTAAAAATGTCCTAAATGAGAAATGTATTCACGCATTCATTTATCTTACACAGTTTACTGAGACAAAAATAAGTAACACTCAAATGAACTGTTATATACAGCGCCAGTCAAACGTTTGTACACACCTACTCATCCAAGGGTTTTTCTTATATTTTTTATATATTTTTTCTACATTGTAGAATAATAGTGAAGACATCAAAACTATGAAATAACACATATGGAATCATGTAGTAACCCAACAATTGTTAAGCAAATCAAAACATATTTTATATTTGTGATAGTAGCCACCCTTTGCCTGGATGACAGCTTTGCACCCTCTTAGCATTCCAGCTTCACCTGGAATGCTTTTCCAACCGTCTTGAAGGAGTTCCCACATATGCTGAGCACTTGTTGGCTGCTTTTCCTTCACTCTGGGGTCCAACTCATCCCAAACAATCTCAATTGGGTTGAGTTCGGGTGATTGTGGAGGCCAGGTCATCTGATGCAGCACTCAGTCACTCTCCTTCTTGATCAAATAGCCCTTACACAGCCTGGAGGTGTGTTGGGTCATTGTCCTGTTGAAAAACAAATGATAGTCCCACTAAGTGCAAACCAGATGGGATGGCATATCGCTGCAGAATGCTGTGGTAGCCATGCTGGTCAAGTGTGCCTTGAATTCTAAATTAATCACAGACAGTGTCAGCAGCAAAGCGCCCCCACACCATCAAACCTCTGCCTCCATGCTTCACGGTTCTAACTCTAACTCTAATGAACTTATCCTCTCCAGCATAGGTAACTCTGGGTAATCCTTTCCTGTGGCAGTCCTCATGAGAGCTAGTTTCATCTTAGCACTTGATGGTTTTTGCGACTGCACTTGAAGAAACTTTAAAATATTTTACCAAATAGGGCTATGTTCTGTATTCCACCCCACAACTGATTGGCTCAAATGCATTAAGATGGAAAGAAATTCCACAAATTAACTTTTAACAATGCACACCTGTTAATTGAAATGCATTCCAGGAGACTACCTCATGAAGCTGGTAGAAAGAATGCCAAGAGTGTACAAAGCTGTCATCAAGGCAAAGGGTGGCTACTTTGAAGAATCTGAAGTATAAAATATTTTTTATTTGTTTTACACTATTTTGGTTACTACATGATTCCATATGTGTTATTTCATAGTTTTGATGTCTTCACTATTATTCTACAATGTTTATTCTATTATTCTATTATTCTACAAAAATAAAAAAGACCTCTGGAATGAGTAGGTGTGTCCAAACTTTTGACTGGTACTGTATTTGTTTGAAATGTTTTGAAACCAATATTCAAATATATCTCTCTAGAGATAAGATGGTTTGTCTTCTGACAGAAACACTGCGATAGTTGTCTCTTTAGTGGAGGTTTCCTCAGAGGAATCAATTAAAAGTACTTTCTCCTTTGTCCTCTTTGTCCGCAGCAGAATTAACATGCAAGAGGAAATTAATTATGCACTGCCATGATTATGTTTTTGCTACAGTTTCAGACTATAGGAAGTTTAGATTGGCCAATTGGAGGGGAGGTTTATGATGTCTTATTATGGGCTAGGTTTCATATTGCCATGGTGACTGTGACAACAACACTGGGAGAAACAGACCGAACACTTCTCTGGAGACAAAAAGAAAGTGTTAAACTGAAAATCACTCTGAAATCACAAAACTATTTTCTTCTAAAACAATGGGGCGGCAGGGTAGCCTAGTGGTAAGAGCGTTGAACTAGTAACTGGAAGGTTGCAAGTTCAAATCCCCGTGCTGACAAGGTACAAATCTGTCGTTCTGCCCCTGAACAGGCAGTTAACCCACTGTTCCTAGGCAGTCATTGAAAATAAGAATTTGTTCTTAACTGACTTGCCTAGTAGAAAAAGTTAATTCCAAAACTTTTAGCTGTGTTAAATGATCACTGTACAAAAGAATAGGGCTAAAGGTTTGCCACAACATCATCTCACAAACTCAAGTCTATTCTTAACATCACGTTGGTTCTAGATGTTCGCACTGCCGAAAAAGTAAAGTTAAATATGAAACAGCTGCTGCTACATTAGCTACAATTTGGTTCAACGTTATGGTAGATACATATGAAATGTATCACTAGTAGGTAGGTACCAGTCATGGTCTGACTGTTGCCAAAATGAACCTTATTTTCTGATAGCAGTGGATTTCTGTCTTTTTTTCTTTTTTTTTGCTGGCTTAGACTTTGGGGCTCACCAGAGCGCAAAATTGCTGTGCAAATATATATTATTCGCAACATGACCGAGTTATTGTCTCCATAGAAACTGGAACCCATTTTCTGTAATTAATGCAATTACCAGACACGGTCAAGAATAGAGGGAGAGAGTTAGACGGTGAAAATGGGAAATATGTTTCAAGAGAAAGAGAGACTGTGTGTGTGTAAATGTGTGAAATAGAGGAAATGAGAGATTAAAAAGGGCACAGAAATGTAGTGATAATGAAAAGAGACGGAACAGGTGCTGTTCAAAAGAGAAAAATACAAATGAAAGATGAGATTTTTAAAAATGTAAGTAAAGAAGAATGACAGTGGGGAAAGGGGCGACAGACTGGGGTTTTCTGTAAGACCATTCTGCCAAGCAAGCCTGCATTTCTGACTCACAATCACAAAATAGCATCATCCTGGATAGTCGGAACTGTTCTTCAGATCAGCGTTCATAAGCTACACAGCTAATGAACAGACGGTAAGGATTTCAAGACAGCCATCTATCGGTCTTCTCAAATGTGGCTTTGATCGCACATGAAGGCTACAACCTTATTTTTTTATAACTACTTTGATTTGAAATGTTCCCATTTTGATGTGAGCAGATGAAGGTATATCTTGATTTAGGTCTTTCAAAAATATAATGGATAGTAGTCAATAACAACGTTCCTGCTCTTTATATAGTAACTAAAATCCATTTAAAACATTGGTATTCTGAGATATCAGAAGGTCATTGAAAAACCTCTGTGAAATATTCAAATAACTCCAATGCCTCAGGCATACATCAATAGTTGTACAATGCCTTTAAGTCCAGTGATTTTCAGTGAAGTACCAATCAAGATCACCTTTCTGTCTGTGAGAATATGACTCAGAGGCAAAAATGCAACTGATTGGCATTTGATCTGTGATGTCAGTGATGGCCACTCTTCCATAGAAGGTCAGAGGACTGGACATGTCTGGTATTTGATGCCTAATCTCTTTCCTTGATATCCCCACCTATAATATAGTAATAATAATAATATATTCCATTTAGCAGATGCTTTTATCCAAAGCAACTTGCAGTCATGCGTGCATACATTTTACATATGTGTGGTCCTGGGAATCGAGCCCTGACGTTTCAAGCGCCATGCTCCAACAACTGAGCTACAAAGGACCACACACACACACACACACACACACACACACACACACACACACAGACACACACATACACTTAACCTCTCCATCAGAGTTTTTCTCTCCTCGTTGCGCAGCATTATCTGTGCTGGTCTGTCTGGTCAGTTAAGCCGTAAAGTCGTGAGGAGCTCACGTGGCTCCGACCGTAGCCACAGTGACATTTCAGCTCTGACTGTTTTTCCATTAATATTCCCCTTATGGGACTGAGGCAGGGTTATTTTCCTCCAGCAACTCCACCCGCTCTCACTGAAACACATTGAAGCACACTATTATACTCTGAAACACTCTGGAACACTCTGGAACACTCCGAAACTCACTGAAAAGCATGGAAACACTACAAAACACATTGAAAGACACTGCTACACTCTGAAACCAAATGAAACGCACTGCAAATGCTGAAACACACTGAAAAACATTAGCTTGAGCATATCGGACATTTTGTTCAAGTTAAAATCATTAGAATCTGACATTTGAAAGTACATTTTGACCACTAAAATTATGACATTAAGCTGGAACATTAAGCTGAGAAAAAGAGAGAGTCATGAGAGAGAGCTAGAATGATGGGGAATGAGGGTCAAATATCTAGAAGAGAAAGAAGGGGGGAAAGGAGACATGGAAGGAAATGTATCTGCTCACCAACCGCTCACTTTCCAATACGTACCCATCGCATCTGCTCAATCTCCCTCCATTATGGCTCAGATGTCTCCCCTGGCCTGTGAAACACTGATATCACACAGTCATCTCCCCCCAGTCGGCTCTCGCTTACCTCAGTCGCAGCATCTTCACAGTGAAATGACAGAAACTGAAGACAGAGAGAACTTTCTGTTCCACCCGCCTGCAGCGCTGAGAAAATTGCCCTCTCTTCCCTATACCCATTCTCTAGAAAATCTAGGTGATTATCTTTCCTGGATGCCGAGACTGAGAAGGTTCATTTTCATCACGACAGCCAGACTTTTGACCTCTGTGAACTCAAAAAGATATCATCGGGGCAGCCGTTGGAAATCTGATGTCTTCTTACATTATTTTGCCAACATATGCTGTTATGTGTATGAAGGTTAGTGATTTCCTCCAGACCAAGGCGATGATAAAGGTGGATATTTCAAGTCAGAAGGCGAAGCTCAAAGTAAGCGTTATTCAGTGTTTAAATCAAAGTCAAGGGATTAGTTCTCATCCTCATTGTTTCTCATGTCTTTACATGTCTAAGGGGTTACACTATAGTAGGTGAGGTGAGGTGTATCTTTGTCACCCAAAAAAGTGAAATTTTCTCAGACAGGCTTGCTTGAAATTCTACCTGATGCGGAGATGAGATTGTTGGAGCAATGAGTAAAAGTGGGTCAGAACAGGGCAGGCTACAGCATGTTGCAACACAAAAATCAGAATCAAATCAAAGTTTATTTGTCACGTGCGCCGAATACAACAGGTGTAGACCTTACAGTGAAATGCTTACTTACAGACTCTAACCAATAGTGCAAAAAAGGTATTAGGTGAACAATAGGTAAGTAAAGAAATAAAACAACAGTAAAAGACAGGCTATATACAGTAGCGAGGCTATAAAAGTAGTGAGGCTACATACAGACACTAGTTAGTCAGGCTGTTTGAGGTAGTATGTACATGTAGATACGGTTAAAGTGACTGTGCATATATGATGAACAGAGTAGCAGTAGCGTAAAAGAGGGGTTGGCGGGTGGTGGGTGGGACACAATGCACATAGCCCTGTTAGCCAATGTGCGTGAATAGTCTGGGTAGCCATTTGATTACCTGTTCAGGAGTCTTATGACTTGGGGGTAAAAACTGTTGAGAAGCCTTTTTGTCCTAGACTTGGCACTCCGGTACCGCTTGCCATGTGGTAGTAGAGAGAACAGTTTATAACTGGGGTGGCTGGGGTCAGCATCAACTAGCCAGACATTGATACACGCTTAGAAAAAAAGGGTTCCAAATTGGTTCTTTGCGGAGGGATAGGGTTCTACCAGTAACTGTTTTGATCAGAAGAACCATTATTGGAAGAGAAGGGTTCTCTGTAAGGAAAAGGGTTCTACCTAGAACCCTATACATCCTAAGAATGATTTTTGGAAGAAAGGGTTCTTTGATGATTCCTTGGGCTGCTTGAAGTGTTATACATAAACTCAGCAAAAGAAGAAACATACCTTTTCAGGACCCTGTCTTTCAAAGATAATTCGTAAAAATCCAAATAACTTCACAGATCTTCATTGTAAAGGGTTTAAACACTGTTTCCCATGCTTGTTCAATGAACCATAAATAATTAATGAACATGCACCTGTGGAACCGCCGTTAAGACACTAACAGCTTACAGACAGTTAGCAATTAAGGTCACAGTTTTGAAAATTTAGGACATTAAAGAGGCCTTTCTACTGATTCTGAAAAACACCAAAAGAAAGATGCCCAGTGTCCCTGCTCATCTGCATGAACGTACCTTAGGCATGCTGCAAGGAGGCATGAGGACTGCAGATGTGTCCAGTGCAATAAATTGCAATGTCTGTAATATGAGATGCCAAAGACAGCGCTACAGGGAGACAGGACGGACAGCTGATTGTCCTCGCAGTGGTGGACCACATGCAACAACCCCTGCACAGGATCAGTACATCTGAACATCACACCTGCGGGACAGGTACAGGATGGCAACAACAACTGCCCGAGTTACACCAGGAACGCACAATCCCTCCATCAGTGCTCAGGCTGTACGCAATAGGCTGAGAGAGGCTGGACTGAGGGCTTGTGGGCCTGTTGTAAGGCAGGTCCTCACCAGACATCACTGGCAACAAGGTCGCCTATGGGCACAAACCCACCGTTGCTGGACCAGACAGGACTGACAAAAAGTGCTCTTCACTGACAAGTCGTGGTTTTGTCTCACCAGGGGTGATGGTCGGATCCGCGTTTATCATCGGAGGAATGAGCGTTACAGCGAGGCCTGTACTCTGGAGCGGGATCGATTTGGAAGTGGAGTGTTCGTCATGGTCTTGGGTGGTGTGTCACAGCATCATCGGACTGAGCTTGTTCTCATTGCAGGTAATCTCAACACTGTGCGTTACAGGCAAGGCATTCTCCTCCCTCATGTGGTAGTACCCTTCATGCAGGCTCATCCTGACATGACCCTCCAGCATGACAATGCCACCAGCCATACTGCTCGGTCTTTTCGTGATTTCCTGCAAGACAGAATGTCAGTGTTCTGCCATGGCCAGTGAAGACCCCGGATCTCAATCCCATTGAGCACGTCTTTGACCTGTTGGATCGGAGGGTGAGGGCTAGGGCCATTCCCCCCAGAAATGTCCGGGAACTTGCAAGTGCCTTGGTGAAAGAGTGGGGTAACATCTCACAGCAAGAACTGGTAAATCTGGTGCAGTCCATGAGGAGGAGATGCACTGCAGTACTTAATGCAGCTGGTGGCCACACCAGATACTGACTGTTACTTTTGATTTTGATCCCCCATTTGTTCAGGGACACATTATTCCATTTATGTTAGTCACATGTCTGTGGAACTTGTTCAGTTCATGTCTCAGTTGTTGAATCTTCTTGTTTTCATACTAATTTACAAGTTAAGTTTTCTGAAAATAAACACAGTTGACAGTGAGAGGACGTTTCTTTTTTTGCTGATTTTCGAACCATACATAATATTTGTTATGCGGAGTGGAACAGGGGAACCCAAGAGCAGACTCAGACGAGGAGACTGGGATGAAGTAACCAAGGAATTTATTGACACACAGGGGGAGATGGATTGCAGGTCAGGGGAAGCTCGGGCAGGTTGCAGGAAACCAGGTGTGGAGGCTGAGGCTGGAGCGACAGGTGTTGGGACAGGGTAAGCAGGTCCGGAGGGGAATCCAAGGGAGCAGTAGAGTGTGGAATCCAGGACAGAGTAGCAGGATGACAAGACGTGGGACTGGAGACAGGGACCAAAGTCAGAGCGGGCAGAAATGTAGCGGCAAGGAAAACAGGCACAACAGGATCTGAATAGTAACAAACGGCTAGGAACATAGACTGACTGAGCAGAGATTACAATCTGGCAGTGTGGAAGTGGCCTGGCTGAGTATTTGTAGAGGTCTTGATTAGAACAGGTTGCAGCTGGTGGGGATCTGCGCTGACTCCAGCACACCTGTCTCAACCCACACAATCACACACACACACACAGAGGGAGAGAGAGAGAGAGCACTGGGGGAGTGGTGGCAGGTCAAGGAGACACAGGATGAGCGTTTCAGGAGCAGATGTGGCAATATTTCCCAGCATGCTCTTTTGCATTGAGATTTTCAGAATTGATTGTTTGACTGTATTATCTGTGTTTTTACATGTACATTTATTGGTTGATTAATTTTTATGTTACACAAATATAAATAACATGCTGTTTTCTAAACTAATCCAATCTATTAATAATTTAATTTATTGCACCAGTTACTGAGATGGTTGTTCCAGTTTAGATGATTGAGGTAGTCTCCATTTTCAAACCTACTTACCCTGATAGTCATTTTAAATGCAGGTTGCGGGTGATTAACAATTCCACTTGTTGGCTATCCTAACTCTGGCTGGATTTCAATAGGATTTACACATCACTTTGCAAGCCAGCGTAATGTGACTTGCAAACCTGATGTGGCCTGTAAACCAGGAGATTCCTAACACCACTGTGTTAGGGTATAACTAGGCCCTCAAAGAAAGGCCTTATGATATATTGAATGTATTATCATAAATCATTTAATTTTAAAGGCTAATAAGGCTGATGGAACCGTTCATAGAGGGTCCTAGGAAGAACACTCCTAAGATAAAATGGTTCCAAGTAGAACCCTTCATAGAGGGTTCTAGGTAGAGCCATATACAAGTGGTTCTTTGAAGAACGCTACATAGACGGTTCTAGATAGAACCCTCTGCAAAGGGTTCTACCCATCACCAAAAAGGGTTCCCCTATGGGGACAAACTGAAGAACCCTGTATGGTTCTACTTATAACCTTTTATTCTAAGAGAAAGCGACTTTACAACCAAACTGTTTCCATCAGTTCTGTATTTCTCCACTCCCCGTTTACCCTCAAGAGTATGTGAAAAATAGAGAGAGCGAGATAGAGAACACTCAGGGTTTAATGAATGTACTATCATAGTCACAAGCTTATGAATTCCTCATCATACGAGTGACAAGGTTGAAAATGATACGGGATGTCACATTTTAATGGAGAGCGAGCTAACGAGACGAGAGAGAGAGAGAGAGAGAGAGAGAGAGAGAGAGATGCCATTGGCTCTTCTGATGATGTGGTTGTCACGCTGTTAACAGATGTGGCACATATGGATCATATTTTATATTATCTGCTGTATCTGTTGTTGGAGGGGACCAGGGGGAGGAGTTCATTGCCAGGGAGTTGACCGTGTCTCCAAATAAAACACTAGAATGATTTATGACTCTGAGCTGCTGGAGGGGAGACACACACATACTCATGCACACACACTCACGGGCATCTGCAACAAGCTTTTCCTAAGATGTACTATACCGGTAGACCCTCCATCCCCAGGATAGGACGAGGCATCAGGAGAGGACAGAGCGAAAGAAAACACATTTCCATCACGTGGAGCCAGAAACCTTATCTTGCACACAGACTACACACAGACACGCCAGTGGCATTCGGTGCAGTTTAAGATGAGGGAGGACAATACATTTTTTTATGAGCATGGCCTTATTTCTATTACAGCATATTGGATGACTGTCATTCATATTCCATTCACCCTGTTCAATGTAACATCAGGTATGTTTATCCCTGCTTCGTTCCATTTGCTTCCGTTTAAGAAATAGTTTTCAACAGTATCGGCAGAATGAATACAACACCCTGATCACATGTTCATGTTCATAGCCACATACAAACAGCTTGTTGCATTCCTTCTCGCATCTAAGCGCTCTCTTCCTCTCACCTTTTCTCTTTGTTTGTAGATTTCAATGTACAACACATCAGTTGTCTGTGACCAGGCATAAAAACATTTAAATCAAATCAAATCAAACGTATTTATATAGCCCTTCGTACATCAGCTGATATCTCAAAGTGCTGTACAGAAACCCAGCCTAAAACCCCAAACAGCAAGCAATGCAGGTGTAGAAGCACGGTGGCTAGGAAAAAAATCACTAGAAAGGCCAAAACCTAGGAAGAAACCTAGAGAGGAACCAGGCTATGTGGGGTGGCCAGTCCTCTTCTGGCTGTGCCGGGTGGAGATTATAACAGAACATGGCCAAGATGTTCAAATGTTCATAAATGACCAGCATGGTCCAATAATAATAAGGCAGAACAGTTGAAACTGGAGCAGCAGCACGGCCAGGTGGACTGGGGACAGCAAGAGGTCATCATGTTAGGTAGTCCTGAGGCATGGTCCTAGGGCTCAGGTCCTCCGAGAGAGAGAAAGAAAGAGAGAAAGAGAGAATTAGAGAGAGCACACTTAAAAAGCCAAACCTTCGTATCATAACCTCTACACACAGCCAACATTGTTGTCAATGTGACCATATTAGCTAAATTAACGTCATAGTCAATATAGCTAATAGAAGTAACGCGTTAGTAATCCAGCTACAATCAAGCAATACACTGTACAATCAGTAAGCAAGTTAGCAGTTACACTGGCAGGCCTATAAATTACACCAAAAGCTTACCTTGACTTAGAAGAGTTCCAGTGTTGGATAGTCATAGCTAGCTAGCTAACGTAGCATCCCTCTGTCTTAGCTGGGTATTTGAGTAGGCTAAACTAGCTAGCTGCATTTGCTAGCTAAGTAAGTGAAAGTGAAAGCCCCCCCAAAAAGACTGAATATAGCTAGCTCTCTCTCTCTCTCTCTGAAGAAAATAATTTGTTTATAACTGTTCAACTATTGTCCTTCTCTCTCTTTGAGTCAACAACTCACCACATTTTAAGCACTGCAGTGCTTATGCTTTCAATACTAGATTCCTTCTCTGATCCTTTGATTGGGTGGACAACACGTCAGTTCATGCTGCAAGAGCTCTGATAGGTTGGAGGATGTCCTCCTGAAGTTGTCATAATTACTGTGTAAGTCTATGGAAGGGGGTGAGAACCATGAGCCTCCTAGGTTATGTATTGAACCAGAGGACGGAGGAAGCTAGATGTCCTCTGACTAAACCATGGTGCTACCCTACAGAGTGCTGTTGAGGCTACTGTAGACCTTCATTGCAAAACAGTGAATAAAATTATTTGGTGACGTGAATATATTTTATATAGTTATATCTAAAAAGGATACCTTTTAAAATGTTTTACTATTTTTATTTTTATGAAATTCACTTAGGAGGATGGTCCATCCCTGCTCTGAGGAGCCCCCACTGACGCACGCACAAGTGCACATACACACACACACACACACACACACACAAGCAAGAAGAGGAGGGCAATACAGATGGGCATAGAATGAAGGAGGAGAAAGTGAAGTGCTAATAAAAGGAAATAGCCTTTACTTTCTCTTCCCTTCAATCAGACCACGTCTGAGCTAGGGAAGCAGGAGAGTACTGTCACTTAGGTGGAATTCATTCCAAACTGTCATTCGGCTTGAGTTCCCTATGTAACTGTGCCGCCACAAATTAATCTAATTCAAAGTTAACTAAAATGTACCAATGACCTTTGTTGATTGCCTTGGCAACCAATCATGCCATGTTTTAGTGATTGGTGCATTGTGCTGAAATGTTTACTAAGAATGCAGACTTGTGGTTACCCTGTTGTGTGGAATGACAGCATAGGGCACAGAGTCCCTGTGTGTAGGACTCTTTACTGATTCACTTTGTTATTTCCACTGATCTCTGTCTGCATCGTGACAGTACCAGGAAGTAAACATTCATAGAACAACAAAGGCATACTCATTCCCTGGAAATGCTCGTTTAAAAAGTCAAACTGACGTGTTGTTGACACTCCATCTCAAGACTGTGCATGCCCGCGTTTCTCCTCTACTCTAATTTATTTAACGTTTCACTCAGATTTCATTGAACGCAAAACAAATGATTGGGTTTCGTGCTCCGTCTTCTGCGCCTCCTCTAACAATGTTTTATTTACACAATTTAGATAGGATGCATTCGAGTGGAGACGTGTGAACACATACTTTGATTTGTGATCCATACGTCTACACCAATCATTATCCACATTTAACACCCAGTATTGATAGCGGATCTATTGGCTGATGGTGAAGAAGAAAAAAAAGCAAACAGGATTGACTAGAATTGACTCTGGGCTGAAAGAATATCTAAACAAAGCCAATAGGCCAATACCATGCCAACTCTGGAAATTTGACATGTTTGAAAAGTATATTGTTACAAACAATACATGTACTGTGCCTTCGGAAAGTATTCAGACCCCTTGACATTTTCCACATTTTGTTATTCTAAAATTGATTCAATTGTTTTTTCCCTTCATCAATCTACACATAATACCCCATAATGACAAAACAAAAACAGGTTTTTAGACATTTTTGCATTTTTTACTCAGACCCTTACTCAGTACTTTGTTGAAGCACCTTTGGCAGCAATTACAGCCTCGAGTCTTCTTGGGCATGACGCTACAAGCTTGGCACACCTGTATTTGGGGAGTTTCTCCCATTTTCCTCTGCAGATCCTCTCAAGCAGGTTGGATGGGGAACATTGCTGCACAGCTATTTTCAGGTCTCTACAGAGATGTTCGAACGTGTTCATGTCCAAGCTATGGCTGGGCCACTCAAGGACAGTCAGAGACTTGTCCTGAAGCCACTCCTAAGGTGTCTTGGCTGTGTGCTTAGGGTCGTTGTCCTGTTGGAAGGTGAACATTCGCCCCAGTCTGAGGTCCTGAGTGCTGTGGAGCAGATTTTCATCAAGGATCTCTCTGTACTTCGCTCCATTCATCTTTGCCTCGATCCTGACAAGTCTCCCAGTCCCTGCCGCTGAAAAACATCCCCACAACGTGACGCTGCCTCCACCATGCATCACCATAGGGATGGTGCCAGGTTTCTTCCAGACGTGACGCTTGGCATTCAGGCCAAAGATCTGGGTTTGATCAGTCCAGAGAATCTTGGTTCTCATGGTCTGAGAGTTTTTAGGTGCCTTTTGGCAAACTCCAAGCAGACTGTCATGTGCCTTTTACTGAGTAGTGGCTTCTGTCTGGCCACTCTACAATGAAGGCCTGATTGGTGGAGTGCTGCAGAGATAGTTGTTGTCCTTCTGGAAGGTTCTCCCATCTCCACAGAGGAACTCTGGAGCTCTGTCAGAGTGAACATCAGGTTCTTGGTCACCTCCGTGACCATGTACTTTCTCCCCCGATTGCTCAGTTTGGCCGGTTGGACAGCTCTAGGAAGCGTCTTGGTGGTTCCACACTTCTTCCATTTAAGAATGATGGAGGCCATTGTGTTCTTGGGGACCTTCAATGCTGCAGAATTATTTTGGTAGCCTTCTGCAGATCTGTGCCTCGACACAATCCTGTCTCGGAGCTCCACAGACAATTCCTTCGACCTCCTGGCTTGGTTTTTCTTCTGACATGCACTGTCAGCTATGGGACCTTATATAGACAGGTGAGTACCTTTCCAAATCATGTCCAATCAATTGAATTTACCAGAGGTGGACTCCAATCAAGTTGTGGAAACATCTCAAGGATGATCAATGGAAACAGGATGCACCTGAGCTCAATTTCTGTTTTTTATTTTTAATAAATTTGCAAACAATTCTAAAAACCTGTTTTCGCTTTGTCGTTATGGGGTCTTGTGTGTAGATTTCTGATGATTTTTATCCATTTGATCCATTTTAGAATAAGGCTGTAAAGTAACAAAATGTGGAAAAAGGCAAGGGGTCTGAATACTTTCCAAAGGCACTGTATGTCTGACAATAAGCAACATCTAAAAGGGTAGATTTAAGATATTCATATGTTTTATGTTGAAAAATGACTGTTAGAATGTGCATTTCGGGAATCTAGACTTCCTCCATATTTGAGAGAACACTGTAAGGAGTATAATGACACCATGATGTTGTCTCTATCATCTACGGTTCACAGATCATAGGGTCTTATAGGTCTAAAGCGGGATTTTCAACAACAACAAAAATGTTAGGGATAGAAATGTATAAAGCATGTTAAACATCCTTCGTCCCAATTAAGCATCTATGTGAGAATTGCCAGAATAATCTGAGATCACAAAAATGTTTTACGCTCCAACTGGCATGGAATCACCCAATAGTAATATGTCGATGTGTGAAGGACAGCCTGCCTCAACACAAGAACATTACGCACCTGTATAAGTCAACCAAGACACTGCAGCACCAAGAGAGAAAAGCTCCTCTTCTCCCCAAAAAAGTATTTTTAGCCCTAATGATGAGTGCCTGTAATTCTTGGCACCCAACAGCACTTCAAGAAAGCTAATTATATAACCCATTAAATTAGCTAGACCTTTTAAATGAAGCGATTCTGGTAGAGAGCGCTAGCAATTTATACAGTTCTGAGAACAGCCCAGACACTAACGAAACAGTCCCCAAAAAATCTGCACAGCAGACTGTAAAAGTGATAGTCATCTTGAAAATGAAAGCTTTAAAGCCAATAACCTGATGCCTGAATGTTTGGCATTCAGGAGACCATTAGAGCTACAGAGGTTATGATAATGTGCAATCTGCATAGACATTATCCATGTTTTATCTAGGAGCATGGTGGGTAAAATGCTCTATGTCAACACTTCCAGAGGCCATTAAGCGTCATTAACAGAGAGAGCGGCATTAGCAGCCATAGAACATTCAGCGAATCACAAATGTAATAGTCCTTGTTTAATTGATAAACATGAATTTGATTATTGTTTACATTTGTTTCACTGACGTTTTATGCATACTGTTGTTCGCTTCTGCCTTTTGCACCAAGAAAACATACCAAAGATGAGGTCAAGATGTTGAATTTCTTACATATTGTATAAAAGCACTGCAGAAAAGAAGGAAAACAGTACCTAAATACAAAAAATTGCAAGACTCCTCTGAACAATGTAAGAAACTATTATCAAATCAATTTTCTGATAATGAGAGATTATCTATGGTAGTGAGATGAGAGAAAGCATAGAAAAATGTTTAGTCTCTCTCTTCTATTGTTTTGAGAGCTGAAACTGTGAATAATTCTCATAATTCCATTTTCAGTTTTTTTGCCTCTGACTTTTTAGAATTATTTCCATGGCCATCCTCTCCCTTCTCTTTTCTTTCCATTTGTCTTTTTGTGGGAGGAGAGTGAATGCATGAATTATCTTTCAGTGTAGAATGGTTGTGCTTTAATGAGTTTTATCTTCCCTCGCTACATTTATCGCTCTCATTCAAACTCAGCCGCCGCTGCACTTTAAAAAAAATTATTTCCTTAATATATGATATTTCAAAAGCCGCCTAGTGTCCAACAAAAGCCTTCATTCTTTTCTCTTTTTTTCCCAGAAGGAAAGAGTTTCTCGAATTCCGAGCAGAAAACAATGGAGTTGCCGAATGAAAGGTCTCCACTGCTGCGTACAGGATGAATAGAATAGGAACAGTCCCTGGCGTTGCCTCTGAGCCACTGTAAGAAAAGTTAAGTCTCCTACTCCTGTTATTACTTCTATTAAAAGCAGTGAAATACTGTCCTTTACCCCTCACGACTAGCCCCAGGAAGAAAAGTTAAGTCTCCTACTCCTGTTATTACTTCTATTAAAAGCAGTGAAATACTGTCCTTTACCCCTCACGACTAGCCCCAGGAAGAAAAGCAGTGAAATACTGTCCTTTACCCCTCACGACTAGCCCCAGGAAGAAAAGCAGTGAAATACTGTCCTTTACCCCTCACGACTAGCCCCAGGAAGAAAAGCAGGTGTGAATGTGAGTCTTAAATTCATGTTCAAATTTACATAATACTGTAGGTATGGAGGAGGATGCATGAAAAATTACCATTTCAACAATTGTCCATAGTTACCAGGTGCATGCCTCCTCGATGAATGAACCTTGCATGCTGACATACTGACTGAAATGGGTTCAAAAAGGACAGAACAAAGTACTGTGGCACTTTGAACTGTGGCACTTCATCGTTATACATTAATAATTGATTTGATTCATGTCAAATTTTTCCATTGCCAAAATTGCATTGTTACATGCCATGCCTTACAAACAGGGTCAAACATGTCATTACAGAATAAAGAGTAGGATTTTCTTGGACTTTGTTCAGTTGTTTGCATGTTTCCTCTGGGAATAATACATGATTCATGTAGTGTTCAAATTTGATTTTGTATTTATTTATTTAATTTAACCTTTATTTCACTAGGCAAGTCAATTAAGCACAAATTCACAATGACGGCCTACCAAAAGGTAAAAAGCCTCCTGCCGTGACGGGGGCTGGGATTAAAAAATTATAAATAAAATAAAAATATAGGACAAAACACACATCACGACAAAAGAGACACCACAACACTACATAAAGAGAGACCTAAGACAACAACATAGCATGGCAGCAAGACGTGACAACACAGAATGGTAGAAATACAACATGGCAGCAGCACAACATGGTAGCAGCACAAAACATGGTACAAGCATTATTGGGCACAGACAACAGCACAAGGTGTAAGAAGGTAGAGACAACAATACATCATACGAAGCAGCCACAATTGTCAGTAAAAGTGTCCATGATTGAGTCTTTGAATGGAGAGATGGAGATAAAACTGTCCAGTTTGACTGTTTTTTGCAGCTCGTTCCAGTCGCTAGCTGGTGGCAAATCTGATGGCCAAATGGTAAAGAACATCTAGAGCACCCTTACTTGCCGATCTATAAATTACGTCTGTATAATCTAGCATGGGTAGGATGGTCATCTAAATCAGGGTTAGTTTGGCAGTTGGGGTGAAAGAGGAGTGATTATAACAGAGGAAACCAAATCTAGATTTAACCTTAGCCTGCAGCTTTGATATGTGCTGAGAGAAGGAAAGCGTACAGTCTAGCCATACTCTCAAGTACTTGTATGAGGTGACTACCTCAAGCTCTAAACCCTCAGAGGTAGTTATCACACCAGTGGGGAGAGGGGCATTCTTCTTACCAAACCACATGACCTTTGTTTTGGAGGTGTTCAGAAGAAGGTTAAGGGCAGGGAAAGCTTGTTGGACACTAAGAAAGCTTTGTTGTAGAGCGTTTATCACAAAATCCAGGGAGGGAGCAGCTTATTATAAGACTGCACTGTAAATGATTCATGTAGTGTTAAAATTTGATGAGTAATCCTATCCAGGGTGAGCAGTATATGACTTACAGTATTTCATGTAAAAGACAAACTCCAACTCTGACAGTTGAAAGTGGAAGCTCGTGATGTGTTTAAATCAACAAGCTCATTCTTAAAATGTAATTATAATTTGATTACATCTTTTATGGCGCACCAGTAAACACAATACATCACTTAGAGAGATATTACCATCAGGCTCAGTGCCTCTTCAGAACAAGGCTACGGCAGAGCCAGTCAAATCTACATCTTCAGGATGCCAGCATGGGTGCCATGCCATCATGAGTAATGGTGCTAATTTATATAAAGTATTTACAATCTATTTGTAGACTGTCATGATACGCAACTTCAAAGGTGTGAGAACGAAGGGGAGGACTGTCCTATTCAGTGAATTACAGAAGGAAAAAAAATATGAAACCTTATATCAACTTATCCTTTTTAGATAAAACGATACTGTAAAACTATACATTCTGTGGTTGCCATAATGCCATGAGGTAACCTGGGCAGAGAGCTCTGTAAATATTTTACATATTTGATTGCTTTTAAGTGTTTTTTATTGCATTTTTGTGTAAACTTTTTCGTTTTTTGATAACTTGTTGAACTTGTTATTGAACTGTAATATCTGGAACCCACGGAATTGTAAGAATTATTTTTTTATTACATTTTCATTTCACCTTTATTTAACCAGGTAAGCTAGTTGAAAACAAGTTCTCATTTACAACTGCGACCTGGCCAAGATAAAGCAAAGCAGTGTGACAGAAACAACACAGAGTTACACATGGAGTAAACAAGCGTACAGTCAATAACACAATAGAAGGTAGGGCAATTATGGCAAGTCAGTTAATTTATGGCTTCGCTAGCTAGCTAGCTCGATTTGAATGATGCAGCAGCAACACCTGATCATAGGGGGATTTTCAGGACTGCTGCTGAGGTGTGGTGGTCTTACTGACGCTTTTACAGTCGCCGAAGCATCACCCAGGTGAGTGCTACATTTCAGTGAAATTGACTACATTGACTTCAATACAAAACCTAGGAGGCTCATGCTCCTCACCCCCTTCCATAGACATACATGGTAATTATGACAACTTCCAGAAGACTGCTTTTGCAGCATGGACTAACATGTTGTCTATCCAATCAAAGGATCAGAGACTGAATCTAGTACTACACATGTGTGATTTAGAAGCTTGGTGAGTTAGTGACATTGTTGGATAGGTTGAGAGATTGAGATAGTGAGTAGTAATAATTGAACATTTTTGGGATATTATGCCATTCAAATTAGTCTCTTCAAACTACAGGAGATGGAGGAGGTAGATTATATATAGTTTTTCTTGGTTTTATAACTTTATTGTTGTGTCGAGTTAGTGCAGTTTTTTTCGCCAGAAAGGCTAGCTTAAGCTAATGACAATGTAGTGGATTTATTGTTGAGGAACCCCTTTATTTGACCACATTAGATTTATGCTTCTGGAAAAAAAGACCTCATCGATCATGTAATGAACAAAGGTCTTGTGTATTCAAACTGCGCAACACAACGAGAAGGTAAGAAGAAACAGGAATGTTCTCAAGCAGCTTATCGACACTACTGTATTTTTGGGCATGTAAGAGTTGGCTTTTAGGGGCACGATGAGAGAGAAAGTCTTGCTAAAAAGGGCAACTATGGTACAAAGAGCTTGTAGAGGTAATTGCACGTTATGATGCTTTACTTGCTGAGCATATGGATGTTTCTACTGTCTTCTCTGGGATATCAAAATCATTTCAGAATGATTTGATAGCTTCCATCTCACTAACTATTAAAAGTGAGATTATTAGAGAGGTTGACAGAGCTTTTTTTTGTGGCAATTGGATGAAACCACAGACATCAGCTGTCAGCCATCATTAGGTATGTAGATGATCAGGGCTTTATTCAGGAATGTTTATTGGGCTATTTTGATGTGTCAAGTGGGCGAGATGCTCAGTCTCTATACACAGGGTTTGACTGTGTGAATTCTGAAGATTAACTTCATGAAGAAATGTGTTGCCCAAACCTGTGATGGCGCTGCTGAAATGGAACTTATCTGCTATTTGTATTCCCCTCCTGGTCCCCGATTTAAGAGGGGATGACCACTACACTCCAATACCAGTGTCAACTCTCTCCTGACATGAACTGAAGCCCTGTCTCATTTGCCCTCTCATCCACTGGTACATTGAATGTTTCCTATCCAAGCACTGTGAGTAGCCCTATCAATTTTCTCTCATTACTGTAGAGTCGATCACACACAAACACAATCACATTATTAGAGATGAATGTGATTTTAATCTTTGCTTGGACTAACTAATTCTTAGCGATTTTGTGTCTAACTGTGTTGTGTTATTGTTTTGTGTCTTCCCAGTCAGATCCTGCCCTCAGTGGAAGAGTTGAGCTCTTCTGCAACAACCATCCATGATGACCATGAAGCCTCTGAACACCTTAACTCCTGTCCTGTCCTGAAGTCAAGTCTCTGAACACCTTAACTCATGCCTGATACCCTCATTCAATCACTGCTGTGATCCCATCCCAACACTGTGTAAGTAGACCTCTCATTCCCATTCCCAGAATATTTTACTATAAATTACTTTATTAAATGTTTTAGGTTAAAATAATTTGCCTTTGACGTTTTCTGAAAGACACTTTGTTGTCACTGTGTGGTCCAAGCCTATACCGTCGGTCTCCTATCCTCTTACATTTTTTGAGCCACCAGCCTCCAATGGTTTCAAGATGGAAGAGAAAGGGAGGGGTGAGATGGGGCGAGAGATGGCTTTGATGGATGAAGAGAGAGAAAATGGGATAAAATAAAAACGGATGGGGAGAAGGACACAGACGGGGGATAATGTAGAAAGTCAAAGAGAGAGAGACAAAGAGAGTCTGTAAAAATAAGAACAATTCTGAAATAGAGAATAGATGATGGGGGGCTGTGTGAATGTATGTGTGTGTGCTTGTGTGCGCGCCATGTGTCCATTTATAATATCCATCATCTACACAAAGCTATTGTGAATCATCTCAATTCTCAATGCTCTGCATTGTCATCTACTCTTCCTTCCAAATGTACTTAGCAAAACAGAAATACCTTTATTTAGCAGACTGCCAGGCAGAAGTTGGACTTGTTTACTGTAACTGTGACCATGATTGGTATTCAGCTAGCTTTCCATTCCTATTGACTAGATCCTATATAATCCATGTCCATTCTCTTTTACCTGTTAGCTGGAGTTGGAGCTGTTCCAAATCTGTTGAGTTTTGTTTATATCTTGCACAAAATTGAAGAACTGAACCCCCCCCCCACCCCTCCCCATTGCATCCTGTCATTTCCCGAACCATCCTTACTTCTTTCCTCTCTTGCACCCTCAAAACACTTTTGTTGTCACCACCTTCTCTCTCCCTCACCTCCTCCCATTCCTCCCCCTCACACCCTCTTGTCTATGAACAAGGTTCACTGAAGATCACATCTAAGCAGGAAGCCATTGATGCATACGCTATCGGGGCTGCACTGTGCGCGACGCATGTGGAAATGTGGCATTTGAAGAAGACGAGCTTGCGTGTTAAAAAAGACAAGGGATGAGTGTGAAGGGTGGGGGAAGAAGCAGAAGAGCGAAGGAAAGTATGACGGCGTGCTGCTTGCCAACAAAGCTCCTAGTGTCTGTCTGCTTCCGGGGAGCTGCGGCAGCATGCGGGAGCGGGGAGGGAGACGTGACCTGTCAGGGAGTGAGGGTGGCTGGCTGAATGACTCCATATCACCCTTTCAGCTCCAGCAACTTCCCATTTATATTGTAATGCAAATCCAATGCGTATCCCAGATGGTGCTTTTCCAGCATCGTGGGTGCATAAAAATATGATTATTTATCCACAGCGCACTCGCGGAGTCCTTACTCCACCCTCCCTCTCTCACTCCCCCCCTCCTCTCCTCTCCCCTCTGTATTGTTTCTCATTAATGATATAACTTCAGGTAGACAGTGAGGAAAGGTGGATAGAGAAAATGAATGTAGAAATAGGAAGAGAGGGTGATATAGAATTTATCAGAAGAGAGACAAGACAAAGAGAGGTGAACGAGCAGCAAGAGTGTGATAGAGAGAGGGAGGGAGTAATAGAAAGAGTAATAGAAAGACACAGGTAGCTCCTCTCCTCCTCTCCTCTGGCTGACCATTAGGCTGAGGAGCGTGAGCAATAACTCTCCCAACTCAAGTGCTCTGTTAATCATCTCCAGTGAGAAAATACAGCTTCCTCCTCAGCGCATATCGCTGTTAAATGTCACGTCTCTGACACAACACGGTGGGAATCCTGGTGGAATAATTCACCCTTTGTCTCTGTGTGTGAGATATGGCTCAACAGCTGTATGTTGCCTGTTATAATAACTCACGGCTTGTTGGTGTTACAATAACCAGTTTTGTCACAACATGGCCATAAGAGGGCTTTGTTTGTTTTGTAATGGCTGTTGCATGCAAAAAAAACATTGCATATCTGTCTTAAAATGAAATAGAATGGTAACTCATTAGACTTTTGAGGCCTTGGTCAAAAACACCGAAAATATCTAAGGCATAACCTGAGTGAAAGTCTGAGACAAGTTACATTACCCGAATGTAGTGAATATACTGTCTGCAAATACAATCTCTTCTCATTTCCAGTCTGTTCTAAGCCCCTAACTAACTAATGTAATAGCATTATGGTGTCATACGTGATGGAACTTGCTCCTGTTGAAGTGAGGGCACACAGCACAGTGAGCAGTGTTTTGCTGTGAGAGTGCAGCATCATAGGGGATTGAGTTCTCTGTAATCAGCTCTGTAACTCAGCCTGTTGTGTTGTCATACCTGTGCTTTTATCACACAATCCTCACCAAACCTCCCTGTCTGTCTGCCTCTGAGATTGTTTTAAAGAAGCCTTCAGTGCTGTCATAGCTGAGTAATCAAATCCCATTCTGGTGTCAGAGCAACTCATCCAACCCCATCACCTCCTTCAATTAGGAGTTTTGACAAGGTGCCTCTCACTTGAACTCCACTTACTTAAAGCACAATGTTTGAGTGATGCAGCAGCAAGTAGAAAATAGAGGTAATTATGGAATATGATGAGCAGTACAATAAGGATGTGTCTGACAGTACAGACAGGATGTTTGGGAGGGGTGCGCGATGGGTGAGAACTAATCCTTAAAGGGTAACAGATGTTTTCTTTAACATCGTTTGGTATATAACAGTTTATTCGCCTGTATCAGCCACAACACGAAGACGACTCCTTCATGTTCTTCCCCATTTTTCAAATTCAAATTGTTTCTATAAGGCAGAAGAATATTCACATACAAAGATCATGTAGGTTTGTTCATGAGTAAATATGATGATACTGTTATATATTTCAGCCAGGGAGGGCATCCCAGTCTAATTCATAATTAACCCATTGCCTATCTCTCTGGAGTGGGTGCTCCTACACTCACCTGATTGATCACTGCTAATTAGTAACACAGCACAGTCATTATGGTTGGTCTGCCTGCTAGCAACTTCTCTGTTTCTGTCATTTAGTGTTTCCAAACTCCATAGTCCTCCACAGTTTTGTGTTATTTGTTAACATTAAGCTAAAATGACTGACAATCTAAGACGACTTCCCTCTTGAATATTTGCAGTGTTGCCAAAATAGAGAAAGCGAGAGAGTAACAGATGGACACAGAAATAGCCAACAGGGTCAAACAAAGAGAGAATGTAGAGAAACTCTACACATTAAATCAGCAATTAAGATAAGTAGTTCCTCGTAATAAATCCCATATAAACCACAGGTTCTCTGAGCTCCTTCGGGCTTACATCTATAATGTGCATCTTTGTCTTGTCGTACTCTACTACCCAACCATCGTCCACAAATAGAACAGATTCTAGGTAATCTAATTTAGAGCAATGTAAATGGTATAATGGAATCTATCTTCGGTAATTGCCCTACTCAGCCAAGCAGTCATTAACCGCGAGTAGGGAAGAGCTGGCTGCTTTCTGCCATAGCCTACTGAAGACAAAGAGTGACAGATCTCCTCCTCGTGAGATGATTCTCTCTTTGTTGCTTTTTCTGTTTGAGAGCAAATTACCTCTTCAACTGTGTGATGGGGAACATGAAACTTGGAGTTGACAGGGAATCAGAAGATCACAAAGTTCATCATGAACTTCTGTCCTCCTGATGTTTGTCTCTGCCTGACCCCTTTCTCTCTATTACGGCCGAACGAGCTCATACAATGAATTGTGGATATTCATGGCTGCACTGACACTCAGATGAACTGCACTTATTGAACATCTCAAGCATGGGGATCAATTGTTAATTGGCAAAGGTTCTGCTGGACTTTCTTTTTTTGCTGACGATAGATGGAGAGATGGTGACTATTCACCACAACAATGCAAACCATGATGTCTTTCTTCTGTGTAGAATATTATTTCGTCATAACTGTCAAGCCCATTTCAGCTCTGTCCCTGACCAATTGTTGCGAGAACTAAAACATTTAAATCGGCTTGAATTAATCACCCTCTTTGCAAAATGATCACGTCTTGCTGATGAGACCATTGTTTATTTCCAAATCTAATTGTTTGTTTTCCAGATCATGAGATTAGAACATTCCTCTGTGATAACTGTACTTTTTTCTGAATGATTTATAATTTGGTTGATATTGTTGCATTCCTGATCTCTGCTGGTTGTCATAGTATCTCTACTCTTTACCTCTAGACACCCACACAAAGAGGAGCTAGCAAGCTAGCAGTTGGCCATTAGCCTGGGTAGTCCATGTAGCTCCGTGTAGCTCGCCATCTGTGCTCAAAGAAAACCTTCACAATGATCACCTCAGCCAGAGACAGATAAAAGAGACAAGAGTGTGAGGTGACTGGGAGGTCAGTGTTGGTGGTCTCTGCCCAACGCCAAACTAAACGTAGGGAGGGAGGGGAAACATTGCCTGATTAATGAGTGAAGCAAAGAAAAAGAGGGGATGAAAAGACAAGGAAATAGAGAGAGAGAGAAAGTGAGAGGTTAGAAAGTGAAGAGAAAAAGTGAAGAGGCAGCTAGAGTCATAGGACACTGGTCGAGTCGAAAAATAGATACACAGCTAGCATTGTTGGTCATCGACTTCCTTAAATCTGCAGGACACATTAAATAAATACACAGATGAGGGGTTTACTACGAAAACTCAGGGTTTTCTAAAGCCAGAGAGTTTCAGTTAGCTTCACATTCCAGCTCAGGCTTCCTCCGTACTACGAAGGTGGATATTACTCATCCACCTGCCCCTAACTCTAGCAGCCTTGTAACTGCATATCCACCTCGTACGTGGTTAGTCGAACGCCATATTCTTCATTGAGATAATGCTTAAACATCAATGCATGGGCCACATTTTCATTTGTGCTGAAATCTTGCAAGTTCAGCAGGCTATGGTGTGAAATAGGCTTGTTAAAGTGCCATCTTTATTGTGTTACTTTTATGTGGTTTGATGTGGTTATCAATGCAACTACCTTTTTTCCAACTCCTATTGATAAAATATCTTGTTAGAGGCAAAAGTTTTACTGTTCTTGAAGTTTCAAGTTTACTATTTTTTTACACATAAAAACACATAAGATTAATAAAATATTTAGTCAGTTGTCACCGGCTTCAAGTGCATTGACAACGTCGTCCCCACAGTGACTCTACATACATCTACATACATACAGTACATATCCACATCATCCCAGACACCCTGGACCCACTCCAATTTGCATACAGCCCCAAAATATCTACAGATGACGCAATCCCTATTGCACTCCACACTGCCCTTTCCCACATGGACAAAATGAACACCTATGTGAGAATGCTGTTTATTGACTACAGCTCAGCGTTCAACACTATAGTTCCCTCTAAGCTTATCACTAAACGTAGGACCCTGGGAATTAACACCCCCCTCTGCAACTGGATCCTGGACTTCCAGATGGGCCGCCCCCAGGTGGTGGGGGGTCGGCAACAACACATCCGCTAGCACTGACCATCAACACGGGAGCCCCCTACCTGTTCACCCACGACTGTGTGGCCATGCACAACTCCTCTCACCATCATTAAGTTTGCTGATGACACAACAGTGGTAGGCATGATCCCCAATTCCGATGAGACAGCATACAGGGAGGAGGTCAGAGACCTGGCAGTATCGTGCCAGTACAAGAGCCTTTCCCTCAACATCAGCAAGACAAAGGAGCTGATCGTAGAATACAGGAAACGGAGTGCTGAACACGCTCCCATTTACATCGATGGGGCTGTAGTGGAGCGAGTTGAGAGCTTCGAGTTCCTCAGTGTCCACATCACTAATGACCTATCATCGTCCAAACACACCAGCACAGTCGTGAAGAGGGCACGACCATGCCTCTTCCCCCTCAGGAGGATGAAAGATTTGTCATGGGCCCTCAGATCCTCAAAAAGTTCTACAGCTGCACCATTGAGAACATCTTGACTGGCTGCTTCACGGCTTGGTATATCAACGGCTTGGCATCTGACCGCAAGGCACTACAGAGGGTAGTGCAAACAGCCCAGTACATCACAGGGGCCGAGCTCCCTGCCGTCCAGGACCTCTATACCAGGTGGTGTCAGAGGAAGGCCCGAAAAAGGTTAAATGACTCCAGCCACCCAAGTCATAGACTGTTTTCTCTGCTGCCGCACGACAAGCGGTACCAGAGCACTAAGTCTGGGACTAAAAGACTCATGAAAAACGTCTACTCCCAAGCCATAAGACTGCTGAACAGTTAATCAAATGACTACCCAGACTATTTTCATTGACCCCTTTTTTTTGCACGGACTCTCTTGAACTGGCTCTATGCACACTCACTGGACTCTACCCACAAACTCACACATACTACACTGACACTCCAACAAACACATACACACACATGCATACTGATGCCACACACACTCACACATAGACACACCTTCACACTCTTCACACACGCTGCTGCTACTCTGTTTACGATCTACTCTGATTGCCTAGTCACTCTTACCCCTACTTACACTGCCTTGCAACTGTATTCATCCCCCTTGGCGTTTTTCCTATTTTGTTGCATTACAACCTGTAATTTAAATGGATGATTTTTATTTGGATTTCAAGTAATGGACATATACAAAATAGTCCAAAATTGTGAAGTGAAGTGAAAAAAATTACTTGTTTCAAAAAATTATTAAAAATAAAAAACGGGAAAATGGTTGCCTGCATATGTCTTCACCCCCTTTGCCATGAAGCCCCTAAATAAGATCTGGTGCAACCAATTACCTTCAGAAGTCACTTGATTAGTTAGATTGCACACAGGTGGACTTTATTTAAGTGTCACATGATCTGTCACATGATCTCAGTATATATACACCTGTTCTGAAAGGCCCCAGAGTCTGCAACACCACTAAGCAAGGGGCACAACCAAGCAAGCGGCACCATGAAGACCAAGAAGCTCTCCAAACAGGTCAAGGACAAAGTTGTGGAGAAATACAGATCAGGGTTATAAAAAAATATCTGAAACTTTGAACATCCCACGGGGCAGCACCATTTAATCCATCATTAAAAAATGGAAAGAATATGGCCCCACAACAAACCTACCAAGAGAGGGCCGCCCACTAAAACTCACAGACCAGGCAAGGAGGGCATTAATCAGAGAGGCAAAAAAGAGACCAAAGCTAACCGTGAATGAGCTACAAAGCTCCACAGCAGAGATTGGAATATCTGTCCATAGGACCACTAAACTGTACACTCCACAGAGCTGTGCTTTACGGGAAGAGTTGCCAGAAAAAAGCCATTGCTTATGGAAACAAAGAAGCAAACGCGTTTGGTGTTCGCCAAAAGGCATGTGGGAGACCCCCCAAACACATGGAAGAAGGTACTCTGGTCAGATGAGACAAAATGTTAGCTTTTTGGCCATCAAGGAAAATGCTATGTCTGTTGCAAACCGAACAACTCACATCACCACAGTGAAGCATGGTGGTGGCAGCATCATGCTGTGGGGTTGTGTTTCATCGGCAGGGACTGGGAAACTGGTCAGAATTGAAGGAATGATGGATGGCACTAAATACAGGGAAATGCTTGAGGAAAACCTGTTTCAGTCTTCCAGAGATTTGAGACTGGGACGGAGGTTCACCTGCCAGCAGGACAATGACCCTAAGAATACTGCTAAAGCAACACTTGAGTGGTTTAAGGGGAAATATTAAAATGTACTGGAATGGACTAGTCAAAGCCTAGACCTCAATCCAATTGAGAATCTGTGGTATGACTTAAAGATTGCTTTACACCAGCAGAACCCATCCAACTTGAAGGAGCTGGGGCGGTTTTGCATTGAAGAATGGGCAAAAATCCCAGTGGCTAGATTTGCCAAGCTTATTGAGACATACCCCAAGAGACTTGCAGATGTAATTGCTGCAAAAGGTGGCTCTACAAAGTATTGGCTTTGGGGGGGGTGAAGAGTAATCCATGGTAAAGTGTCCAGTTTTTTGTATTATTTCTTGTTTGTTTCACAATAAAAATATTTTGCATGTTAGGCATGTTGTGAAAATCCATTTTAATTCCAGGATGTAAGGCTACAAAGCATGAAAAATGTGAAGGGGGGTGAATACTTTCGCAAGCCACTGTACTTGTACATATTACCTGATTTACCTCAACTACCTTGTACCCCAGCACATTTACTCAGTACCGGTACTCCTTGTATATAGCCTTGTTATGTTATTGTGTTACTTTTTAACTCTGCATTGCTCGGAATGGGCTTGTAAGTAAGCATTTCACAGTAAAGTTTACACCTGTTGTATTTGGCCCCTGTGACAATTTTCTTTATAGATTTTTATTAAAATGGGCAAAAATAGCTTTTTAGGAAGAATTTTGCTGACTGTCTGGGTGATCTGAGTGGGAGGGGAAAACTGAAAACTAGCTGTTATTGGCAGAAAGATTTGGAACTCTTTGTTATTGCTCTATTAATCAATTTACCGCATGGTGATGTCACAATGGGAAGCTGAAATTCCACCCATGCAAACCTGCTGATTAGAAGGTCCTGTGTAGATGGTATTTTCAACCAGCAACTACTGTATCAGGAACAAACTTTTACAGTGTTAGTTTTGACAGCTGATTTTACAACACAGGAAAAACTGCATTTTGACTGCACTGGGCCTCTGTTACACTGGCATTGTTGGTCATCGACTTACTCCTTAACTCTGCAGCACACATTAAAGCTTAATCCATAAGAACCCCTACCTGTAGCTTTTGAACACCCTGTGGTCCATAGCCCTTTCCTTTGGCAGCTCTGACTGAATACCCTGCAGCTTCAACTGTAGGCCGTCATTGTAAATAAGAATTTGTTCTTAACTGACTTGCCTAGTTAAATAAAGGTTAAATAAAAAATCAAATAAATAAACTGTGAGGTTACCAGGAAGTCTTTTCACAGAGAGGAAGAGTACCACCCCCATCCACAGGCTTAAAGAGTAACTACAGCTTCATAGTCACAGAAACAGCAACTGCCTGCTCCACATTGCCCGCTCACCCAACCAGCAGCAAGCCACACACACATGCCCACAAACGCATCCATCACAATCAATTACTCACACAGTGCAGGTCTCACAACAGTTCGTTAATGTTCAATTACCAGTAAATGTTCAATAGTGAGCCTAAAACTGGGAAAAAGTTGCAACTCTGACAAGAACACAGAGTAAGTATGAGAATAAGTATGATAATGATAATATTAAGGATGAGCACAAGAAGAGCACAAATAAATGCCCTGAAGCAGATGTACTATAAAGAAGGGTGTGTTGTAACAACACTTGAACTAATGGCAAATTCTGTATTAAAATGATGACTACAGTATGTAATAATTATGAATATCCTTGGTATTATTATTAAAGTCCTGTAATCTCACTGTCCTAGTTTAATAACTTTTTAATTTAATAGACAAAAATGTGTGGGCTGTCCTAAATTTCAATGCCTGCTCAGCAAAAAAATATATAATTATTTTGTATATTTGTCTGAATGTGATCTTATCTGCAATTACTATCTCCCCTCCCATGTATGCCTCTATTCTGTCTTTTGAAATAATTTATGACCGTGACTTCCCATTCATCTAGCTGAGATTTTGCTTCTGGCCTCAAGAGCAGCCATTTGCAATGATGGCACTTTGCCATCAAACTGAAAACCTAATTTCATGAAACAAGGGCCAAATGCTTCACAACCCCTCAAGTCCCACTAATTATACAGTAAAATCACTGATGTTTTCAGTATAGGGAAAAAAACATGCCAGTACCTCTAGCTCTTTTCTCATATACCCAGACTTCGCAGGAGGTTGGTGGCACCTTAATTAGGGAGGACAGGCTCATGGTAATGGCTAGAGCAGAATTAGTGGAATCACATGTTTTCCATGTGCTGTCCTCCCCTCAGCAGCCTCCACTGCCAGACTTTGACTTTGGATGTTGTTTTGCAGACACAACTGGTATACAGAAAATTCATAGTTTAAGTTTTGACCGTTTTATTAGGTTTAGTTGTGTTTTTCCTGTAGTAGTGTTATGTTTCATCATCATCCTCCACATCCCCAGATCCCAGAGATTCTCAGCCCCTAGAGAAGCCAGTCCTAGCACTTGCCTCAAGTTTCATCAGATGGTATTTGAGGTAGCCTAGTGGTTAAGAGCATTAGGCCAGTAACTGAAAAGTTGCTGTTTGAATCCCTGAGCTGACTAGGTGAAAATCAGTTGATGTGCCCTTGAGCAAGGCACTGAACCCAAGTTGCACTGGATAAAAGCATCTGGTAAAATGTTTATTGAAATTAGAAAAACACTTTTCTGAATAAATAAAAAATTATTAAAGTGTTGACTGAAAGAAAATGCCTGTTGATCTCTATCTTGAACTCTTCTGTCTACTTTATGTTTTGAGTGGGAAAGTTCCCATTTTCTCAAGGTCTTACAAAAAGCATTTGAGTTTGAGGGACAAACAACAGTTGGCCTACTTCTTATAAAAATACATATGACAAGTCTATTTCTGCATTTTCTCAAGGACATTTAAAAGTAGACTCCTCTACATGACATAGCTGCACAAAGTAAACAGCATTGTGGGTCATATTCCGCAACAACTAAGAGTGTTGAAACATGAAGCTAATGCTCTGACAGTGTGAAGTGAACTAATCCTTGCACACGTGCAGATACTGTGTGTGTCATGCATAGGTGTAATAGGTGGCAGGGAAGTCAGGCGCAGGAGAGTCAAATGGAGTGTAAAATGGAGTCTTTTAATAAAGTCCACAGAGTATGCTCCATAACACTCTATGTACATAAACACAAAACATGGGTACGAGGACCCGACGCGCACCTATACAAACAATCACACTACACTGACAATAACAATCTCTGACAAAGACATGAGGGGAAACAGAGGGTTAAATACACAACAGGTAATGAATGGGATTGACAACAGGTGTGTGGGAAGACAAGACAAAACCAATGGAAAATGAAAAAAGGATCAATGATGGCTAGAAGACCGGTGACGTCAAACGCCGAGCACCGCCCGAACAAGGAGAGGCAAGTCGTGACAGTACCCCCCCTGACGCGCGGCTCCAGCTGCGCGTCGACACCGGCCTCGGGGACGACCCGGAAGGAGAGGTGCAAGGCGATCCGGATGGAGGAATTCTGATAACATGGAAGGATCTAACACGTCCTCCACCGGAACCCAGCATCTCTCCTCCGGCCCGTACCCCTCCCAGTCCACGAGGTACTGAAGGCCCCTCGCCCGACGTCTCGAATCCAAAATGGATCGAACAGAGTACGCCGGAACCCCCTCGATGTCTAGAGGAGGCGGAGGAACATTACGCACTTCAGCCTCCTGGAGCGGGCCAGCCACCATCGGCCTGAGAAGAGACACATGGAACGAGGGGTTAATACGGTAATGAGTGGGTAGTTGTAACCTATAACATACCTCGTTCACTCTCCTCAGGACTTTAAACGGCCCCACAAACCGCGGGCCCAGCTTCCGGCAGAGCAGGCGGAGGGGCAGGTTTCGGGTCGAGAGCCAGACCCTGTCCCCTGGTGCGAACACTGGGGCCTCACTGCGGCAACGGTCTGCGCCAATTTTCTGGCGCCTCATGGCACGCTGAAGGTGGACGTGGGCTGCCTCCCAGGTCTCCTCAGCGTGCCAAAACCAATTGTCCACCGCAGGGGCCTCAGTCTGGCTCTGATGCCAAGGAGCCAGAACCGGCTGATACCCTAATACACATTGAAAGGGAGTGAGGTTAGTGGAGGAGTGACGTAGCGAGTTCTGAGCCATCTCTGCCCAGGGCACGAACTTCGCCCACTCCCCCGGCCGATCCTGGCAATAAGACCGCAGAAACCTACCCACATCCTGGTTAACTCTCTCCACCTGCCCATTACTCTCGGGGTGAAAACCTGAGGTAAGACTAACCGAGATCCCCAGACGCTCCATGAACGCCTTCCAGACCCTTGATGTGAACTGGGGACCCCGATCAGACACTATCCTCAGGCACCCCATAGTGCTGGAAAACGTGTGTAAACAGGGCCTCTGCAGTTTGTAAGGCCGTAGGGAGACCGGGCAAAGGGAGGAGACGACAGGACTTAGAAAACCGATCCACAACGACCAGGATCGTGGTGTAACCCTGTGAAGGTGGAAGATCAGTCAAAAAATCCACCGACAGGTGCGACCACGGCCGTTGAGGAAGGGGTAGAGGTTGTAGCTTACCTCTGGGCAGGTGTCTAGGAGCCTTGCACTGGGCGCACACCGAGCAGGAAGAAACATAAATCCTCACGTCCTTAGCTAAAGTGGGCCACCAGTATCTCCCCTCAAGACAGCGCATCGTCCGACCTATTCCAGGATGACCAGAGGAGGGTGACGTGTGAGCCCAATATATCAATCGGTCGCGGACAGCAGACGGAACGTACAGACGACCAGCTGGACACTCAGGGGGAGAGGGCTCTGCACGTGACGCCCGCTCAATGTCCGCATCCAGCTCCCACACTACTGGCGCCACCAGACACGAAGCTGGGAGTATGGGAGTGGGATCCATGGACCGCTCCTCTGTGTCATACAGCCGAGACAATGCGTCTGCCTTAACGTTCTGGGAGCCTGGTCTGTAAGAAAGAGTAAACACAAAACGAGTGAAAAACATGGCCCACCTTGCCTGGCGAGGATTCAATCTCTTCGCCTGCCGGATGTACTCCAGATTGCGGTGGTCAGTCCAGATGAGAAAAGGGTGTTTAGCCCCCTCAAGCCAATGCCTCCACACCTTCAAGGCTTCTATGACAGCTAACAGCTCTCGGTTCCCCACATCATAGTTTCGCTCCGCCGGGCTGAGCTTCTTAGAAAAGAAAGCACAGGGACGAAGCTTCAGTGGCGTACCCGAACGCTAAGAGAGCACTGCTCCTATCCCAGCTTCGGATGCGTCCACCTCAACTATGAATGGCAAAGAGGGATCCGGATGAGCCAGCACAGGCACCGAGGTAAACAGAGTCTTCAGGTGCTCAAAAGCCCTGTTCGCCTCAGCCGACCACTGCAAGCGCACCGGGCCCCCCTTTAGCAGTGAGGTAATGGGAGCTGCCACCTGACCAAAACCCCGGATAAACCTCCAGTAGTAATTGGAAAACCCCAAAAAACGCTGCAACTCCTTTACCGTGGTTGGAGTCGGCCAATTACGCACGGCTGTGATGCGGTCGCTCTCCATCTCCACTCCTGAAGTGGAAATCCGATGCCCTAGGAAGGAGATGGATTGTTGGAAAAACAAGCATTTCTCAGACTTGACATATAGATCATGCTCCAACAGGCGACCAAGCACCCTGCGCACCAGGGACACATGCTCGGGGCGTGTAGCAGAGTATATCAGAATATCATCGATATACACCACTACACCCTGCCCGTGCAGGTCCCTGAAGATCTCATCTACAAATGATTGGAAAACTGATGGAGCATTCATCAACCCATATGGCATGACCAGGTACTCATAATGACCTGAGGTGGTGCTAAATGCCGTCTTCCACTCATCACCCTTCTTAATTCGCACCAGATTGTACGCACTCCTGAGATCCAATTTAGTGAAAAAACGTGCCCCGTGCATTAACTCAATAATCGTATTGATCAGAGGTAGCGGGTAACTATATTTCACTGTGATTTTATTAAGACCTCAATAATCAACGCACGGGCGTAAACCGCCATCCTTTTTTTTCACAAAAAAGAAACTCGAAGAGACGAGTGAAATGGATGGCTGAATGAACCCCTGATGCAGGGATTCAGAGACATATGTCTCCATAGCCTCCGTCTCCACTTGCGACAGGGGATACACGTGACTCTTGGGATATGCAGCGTCTACCAGGAGATCTATCGCACAATGCCCCACGTCGATGGGGTGGTAATTGAGTCGCCTTCTTTTTACAGAAGGCGAGAGCCAAATCGGCATATTCGGGGGGAATGCGCACGGTGGAGACCTGGTCTGGACTTTCCACCGTAGTAGCACCAACGGAAACCCCTAAACACCTACATGAGCATTCTCGCGACCACCCCGTGAGAGCCCTCTGTGGCCAAGAAACAGTGGGGTTATGACTAACTAACCAGGGTAGGCCTAGCACCACAGAATACGCAGGAGAATCAATAAGGAAAAGACTAATCTTCTCCTTGTGACCCTCCTGCGTTATCATACACAAAGGTGCGGTTACCTCCCTGATAAACCCTGACCCTAATGGTCGACTATCTAAGGCATGAATAGGGAAAGGCATATCCACAGGAACAATAGGGATCCCTAAACTATGAGCTAGACTTTTATTAATGAAATTCCCAGCCGCACCCGAATCTACTAGCGCCTTATACTGGGAATGCGGTGAAAAATCAGGAAAAGAGACAGAGACAAACATTAGTGCAGCAGAGGGCTCTGGATGAGAATGGTGCCTACTCACCTGGGGTGACGCCAGAATGCCCTGCCTGCCCTCTCTATTCCCAGAGGAACCAACCCGGCACCGACCAGCAGTGTGCTCTCCGCGACCTTGAATGGTGCTCGAGCGGGAACCCCCTCCGGTCTCCCTGCGCACCATCCCTCCCAATTCCATAGGTTCGGGAGAGAGGGTGCGGGAGGATGGAACAACCAGACCTCGATCTAGACGTCCACGAGTAGCCAGCATGTTGTCCAGCTTGATGGACATGTCCACCAGCTGGTCGAAGGTGAGGGTGGTGTCTCTACAGGCCAGCTCCCGACGGACGTCCTCGCGTAGACTACAACGGTAATGGTCGATCAGAGCCCGGTCGCTCCATCCAGCGCCGGCAGCCAAGGTCCTAAACTCCAAAGCAAAATCCTGTGCACTCCTCGTCTCCTGCCTCAGATGATAGAGAAGCTCACCCTCTGCTTTGCCTTCAGGTGGGTGATCGAATACTGTCCGGAATTGGCGGGTGAACTCCTCAAAATGGTCCAGCGCCACATCCTCCCTACTACACACAGCGCTGGCCCATTCCAGGGCTTTCCCGGTGAGGCATGAGACGAGGGCGTAACTCTTCTCACGGTCAGATGGTACTGGGGAGGCCGTGGCTAGATACAAGTTCAGTTTAAGGAGGAAACCCTGGCAGCCGGCAGTATCTCCGTTGTATCCCGTAGGTAGGGATAAATGGATCCTCGATTCCGGAGAGGAAAAAACGTTCACGGGAGATTCCGGTTGTGGTGGTGGTGGCGCTGGAGAAACTCCCTGTCTCTCCCAGCGATCCATTTTCATGACAATGTGATCCAATACGGAGCTGATAACGTCAAGCTCCCTCGCTTGTTCCTGAACGCGTTCCTCCAGCTCCATGGGCATAGTGTCCTCTCCTGCTGACTTCATGTATGGGTCAGAGATTCTGTCATGCATAGGTGTAATAGGTGGCAGGGAAGTCAGGCGCAGGAGAGTCAAATGGAGTGTAAAATGGAGTCTTTTAATAAAGTCCACGGAGTATGCTCCATAACACTCTATGTACATAAACACAAAACATGGGTACGAGGACCCGACGCGCACCTATACAAACAATCACACTACACTGACAATAACAATCTCTGACAAAGACATGAGGGGAAACAGAGGGTTAAATACACAACAGGTAATGAATGGGATTGACAACAGGTGTGTGGGAAGACAAGACAAAACCAATGGAAAATGAAAAAAGGATCAATGATGGCTAGAAGACCGGTGACGTCGAACGCCAGGCACCGCCCGAACAAGGAGAGGCAACGACTTCGGCAGAAGTCGTGACAGTGTGTGACTGTGTGAGCGCTAAGTCTTGCAACTTGCTCATCGCAATATCTGCGGTGCTGCTCATGGCAACATAATTTAGATGATTCTACATATAATAAAGAGCGGCTGAACTAACCGATTCTGCATGTGTTTTTCTGTGGCTCATTAAGAAAATGTGAGTCTTTGGGGTGAGTAATGTTCGCTTTATCATACCCTGGCAGTTACTGCTGTTTGTCCCTCTTGAGTCATGGTAGCAACCACATAGTCACTACCACTTCTTCAAAATAGTCAGATTTAACATAAGATAAATCAATAAATCTGTGATGAATTTTGACAATGATTATTTCTTAGTCATGCAATTTTACATCTAGCTAAGGAGTTTGGTGCAGTATTTCTCCCCAAAAAATGTGCATGAAAAAATGAATCCGTGCACTGCAGACAGTATGGAGTCAGTTTAGTCATGCAATTTTACATCTAGCTAAGGAGTTTGGTGCAGTATTTCTCCCCAAAAAATGTGCATGAAAAAATGAATCCGTGCACTGCAGACAGTATGGAGTCAGTTTAGTCATGCAATTTTACATCTAGCTAAGGAGTTTGGTGCAGTATTTCTCCCAAAAAAATGTGCATGAAAAAATGAATCAGTGCACTGCAGACAGTATGGAGTCAGCTGCTGCTGGCTGCGTGCAGGACTGATTTCTGAGGACATGTCAACAACTTCATCATCAGCAAGCTGTCAAACTATCATAAGTAAAGCACAAGCGGCTACACACTGTTTATCTGTGCCCAAAATCACTAGCTAGCTAGCTACGTTCCATCTCTGTGATTGTCAATGAAGTCAGGGATTTTCCTTCCATTGAAATTCCATTGAAATCATCTAAGCATTTTTCCTAAGTCCAAAAAGTGTAAACTGGGTATTGACAAGTGGCAGTTGGGATGCAAGTGCCCATCTTTTCAGGGCTCGTTTTGTATTGTCTTACGTAATCAAGTCAGAGTCCAAGGTTCCCCACTGGGCACAGACGTCAATTCCACGTCTATTCCACGTTGGCTCAACGTAATTTCATTGAAATGATTTGGAAACAATGTTTATTCAACCAGTGTGTACCCAGTGGGTCTGTGTAATGGGCAGGTCTGCCTTAACTGTCTAGAGCAAGGGTATTAAACACTTACCCTACGAGGTCCGGAGCCTGCTGGTTTTCTGTTCTACCTGATAATTAATTGCACACAGCTGGTGTCCCAGGTCTAAATCAGTCCCTGATTAGAGGGGAACAATGAAACAATATAGTGGAACTGGCTTCTAGGTCCAGAGTTGAGTTTGAGGGGTCTAGAGGTTTGCTGCTATGATTGGATAGAGCGTAAGTTTCTAAGGGCATTAAAATTCTCCCTAGTTCCAACAATGCAGTAATAACCAACGAGTAATCTAACCTAACAATTTCACAACTACTACCTTATACACACAAGTGTAAGGGGATAAAGAATATGTACATAAGATATATGAATGAGTGATGGTACAGAACGGCATAGGCAAAATGCAGTGGATGGTATCGAGTACAGTAAATACATATGAGATGAGTAATGTAGGGTATGTAAACAAAGTGGCATAGTTTAAAGTGGCTAGTGATACATGTATGCGGTAGATGATATAGAGTACAGTATATACATATACATATGAGATGAGTAATGTAGGGTATGTAAACATTATATTATATTAAGTGGCATTGTTTAAAGTGCTAGTGATACATTTGACATCAATTTCCATCAATTTCCATTATTAAAGTGGCTGGAGTTGAGTCCGTATGTTGGCAGCAGCCACTCAATATTAGTGGTGGCTGTTTAACAGTCTGATGGCCTTGAGATAGAAGCTGTTTTTCAGTCTCTCGGTCCCTGCTTTGATGCACCTGTATTGACCTCGCCTTCTGGATGATAGCGGGGTGAACAGGCAGTGGCTCGGGTGGTTGTTGTCCTTGATGATCTTTATGGCCTTCCTGTGACATCGGGTGGTGTAGGTGTCCTGGAGGGCAGGTAGTTTGCCCCTGGTGACGCGTTGTGCAGACCTCACTACCCTCTGGAGAGCCTTACGGTTGTGGGCGGAGCAGTTGCCGTAACAGGCGGTGATACAGCCCGACAGGATGCTCTCGATTGTGCATCTGTAGAAGTTTGTGAGTGATTTTGGTGACAAGCCGAATTTCTTCAGCCTCCTGAGGTTGAAGAGGCGCCTTCTTCACAACGTTGTCTGTGTGGGTGGACCAATTCAGTTTGTCTGTGATGTGTACGCCGAGGAACTTAAAACTACCCTCTCCACTACTGTCCCGTCGATGTGGATAGGGGGGTGCTCCCTCTTCTGTTTCCTGAAGTCCACAATCATCTCCTTTGTTTAGTTGACGTTGAGTGTGAGATTGTTTTCCTGACACCACACTCCGAGGGCCCTCACCTCCTCCCTGTAGGCCGTCTCGTCGTTGTTGGTAATCAAGCCTACCACTGTAGTGTCATCCGCAAACTTGATGATTGAGTTGGAGACGTGCATGGCCACGCAGTCGTGGGTGAACAGGGAGTACAGGAGAGGGTTCAGAACGCACCCCTGTGGGGCCCCAGTGTTGAGGATCAGCGGGGTGGAGATGTTGTTACCTACCCTCACCACCTGGGGGGCGGCCCGTCAGGAAGTCCAGTACCCAATTGCACAGGGCGGTGTCAAGACCCAGGGTCTCGAGCTTGATGACGAGTTTGGAGGGTACTATGGTGTTAAATGCTGAGCTGTAGTCGATGAACAGCATTCTCACATAGGTATTCCTCTTGTCCAGATGGGTTAGGGCAGTGTGCAGTGTGGTTGTGATTGCGTAGTCTGTGGACCTATTGGGGCGGTAAGCAAATAGGAGTGGATCTAGGGTGTCAGGTAGGGTGGAGGTGATATGGTCCTTGACTAGTCTCTCAAAGCACGTCATGATGATGGAAGTGAGTGCTACGGGGCGGCGGTAGTCATTTAGCTCAGTTACCTTAGCTTTCTTGGGAACAGGAACAATGGTGGCCCTTAAAGCATGTAAAGCATCTTAAAGCATGTGGGAACAGCAGACTGGGATAAGGATTGATTGAATATGTCCGTAAACATACCAGCCAGCTGGTCTGCGCATGCTCTGGGGACGCGGCTTGGGATGCCGTCTGGGCCTGCAGCCTTGCGAGGGTTAACACGTTTAAATGTTTTACTCACGTCGGCTGCAGTGAAGGACAGTCCGCAGGTTTTGGTAGCAGGCCGTGTAAGTGGCACTGTATTGTCCTCAAAGCGAGCAAAAAAGTTATTTAGTCTGTCTGGGAGCAAGACATCCTGGTTTGCGACGGGGCTGGTTTTCTTTTTGTAATCCGTTATTGACTGTAGGCCCTGCCACATACCTCTTGTGTCTGAGCCGTTGAATTGCGACTCTACTTTGTCTCTATACTGACGCTTACCTTGTTTGATTGCCTTGCGGAGGGAATAGCTACACTGTTTGTATTCGGTCATGTTTCCGGTCACCTTGCTCTGGTTAAAAGCAGTGGTTCGCGCGAATGCTGCCATCAATCCACGGTTTCTGGTTTGGGAATGTTTTAATCGTTGCTGTGGGTATAACATCGTCAATGCACTTTCTAATGAACTCGCTCACCGAATCAGCGTATTCGTCAATGTTGTTGTTGGACTCAATGCGGAAAATATACTAATCCACGTGATCGAAGCAGTCTTGGAGCGTGGAATCAGATTGGTCGGACCAGCGTTGAACAGACCTGAGCACGGGAGCTTCTTGTTTTAGTCTCTGTCTGTAGGCTGGAAGCAACAAAGTGGAGTCGTGGTCAGCTTTTCCGAAAGGAGGGCGGGGGAGGGCCTTATATGCGTCGCGGAAGTTAGAATAACAATGATCCAGGGTTTTACCAGCCCTGGTTACACAATCGATATGCTGATAGAATTTAGGGAGTCTTGTTTTCAGATTAGCCTTGTTGAAATCCCCAGCTACAATGAATGCAGCTTCAGGATATGTGGTTAGGGGGGGAATTGGGGGGGAATATATACGGCTGTGATTATAATCGAAGAGAATTCCCTTAGTAGATAGTGCGGTCGACATTTGATTGTGAGAAATTCTAAGTCAGGTGAACAGAAGGACTTGAGTTCCTGTATGTTGTTATGATCACACCACGTCTCGTTAATCATAAGGCATACCCCCCCGCCCCTCTTCTTTACAGAAAGATACTTGTTTCTGTCGGCGCGATGCGTGAAGAAACCAGCCGACTATGATAGAGCCTCTCGAGTGAGCCATGTTTCCGTGAAGCAAAGAACGTTACAGTCTCTGGTGTCTCTCTGGAATGCTACCCTTGCTCGGATTTCATCAACCTTGTTGTCAAGAGACTGGACATAAGGCAAGTAGTATGCTAGGGAGTGGTGCGCGATGTGCCCGTCTCCGGAGCCTGACCAGAAGACCTCTTCGTTTGCCCCTTTTACGGCGCCGTTGTTTTGGGTCGCCGGCTGGGATCCGATCCAGTGTCCTGGGTGGAAGGCAGAACACAGGATCCGCTTCAGGAAAGTCATATTCCTGGTCGTAATGATGGTGAGTTGACGTTGCTCTTATATTCAGTAGTTCCTTCCGACTGTATGTAATGAAACCTAAGATTGCCTGGGGTACCAATGTAAGAAAAAACACGTACAAAAACAAAATACTGCATAGTTTCCTAGGAACACGAAGCGAGGTGGCCATCTCTGTCGGTGCCGGAAGTACAGGTCAGAACCGTCCAGAGTAGTGATGCTAGTCGGGCTGGAGGGTGCGGGCAGCAATCGGTTGAAGAGCATGCACTTAGTTTTACTAGCATTTAAAAGCAGTTGGAGGCCATGGAAGGAGTGTTGTATGGCGTTGAAGCTCGTTTGGAGGTTTGTTAGCACAGTGTCCAAAGAAGGGCCAGATGTATACAGAATGGTGTCGTCTGCATAGAGGTGGATCAGAGAATCACCAGCAGCAAGAGCGGCATCATTGATATGTATAGAGAAAAGAGTCGACCCGAGAATTGAACCTTGTGGCACCCCCATAGAGACTTCCAGAGGTCCGGACAACAGGCCCTCCGATTTGACACACTGAACTCTATCTGAGAAGTAGTTGGGGAACCAGGTGAGGCAGTCATTTGTGAAGCCAAGGCTATTGAGTCTGCCGATAAGAATGTGGTGATTACTCCTTCCGGGTGGTGCAGTGGTCTAAGGCACTGCCTCGCAGTGCTAGCTGTGCCATTAGAGATTCTGGGTTCGAGCACACGCTCTGTCGCAGCCGGCCGCGACCGGGAGGTCCATGGGGTGACGCACAATTGGCCCATCGTCGTCCGGGTTGGGAAGGTTTGGATGGATATCCTTGTCTCATTGTGCACTAATGACTCCTGTGGTGGGCCGGGCTCAGTGCATGCTGACCAGGTTGCCAGGTGTTTCTACTGACACATTGGTGCGGCTGGCTTCCAGGTTGGATGTGCATTGTGTCAAGAAGCAGTGCGGCTAGGTTGGGTTGTGTTTCGAAGGACGCATGGCTCTTGACCTTCGCCTCTCCTGAGTCTGTACAGGAGTTTCAGTGATGAGACAAGACTCTACAAAAAGGGGCAAAAATAAGATTGTGGTAATTGACAGAGTCAAAATCCAGGTTGATGAAGATGGCGGTTATGATATCGTTTAGGACCTTGAGCGTGGGGGGCCCCCATGACCAGCTCCAAAACCAGATTGCATAGTGGAGAAGGTACGGTGGGATTCGAAATGGTCGGGGATCTGTTTGTTAACTTGGGTTTTGAAGATTTCAGAAAGGCAGGGCAGGATGGATATAGGTCGATAACAGTTTGGTTCTAGTGTCTCCCCCTTTGAAGAGGCCCACGGCAGTTTTCCAGTCTATGGGTATCTCAGACGATACTAGTAATAGGGGTTGCAATAATTTCAGCGGATAATTTTAGGAAGAGAGGGTCCAGATTGTCTAGCTGAGCTGATTTGTAGGGATCCAGATTTTGCAGTTCTTTCAGAACATCAGCTGTCTGGATTTGGGTGAAGGAGAAGCGGGGTGGTTGGGCAAGTTGTTGCAGGGGGTGCTGAGATGTTGGCCAGGGTAGGGGTAGCCAGGTGGAAAGCATGGCCAGCCGTGGAAAAATGCTTTTTGAAATGATCGATTATCGTAGATTTATCGGTGGTGACAGTGTTTCCTATCCTCAGTGTAGTGGGCAGCTAGGAGGAGGGGCTCTTATTCTCTATGGACTTTACAGTGTCCCAAAACGTTTTGGAATTAGTGCTACAGGAAGCAAATTTCTGTTTGAAAAAGCTAGCCTTAGCTTTCCTGACTGAGTATATTGGTTCCTGATTTCCCTGTGGCATAAGATACTACAAATCAGTCAGATCAAACTCTGAAGTAAAAGTGAAGTTCAGCAGCTCCTAATGATCATATTCGATTCATTCCTTCCCTCTAACATGCATGAACTGTAGTGGGCCTAGAAACTCACATGTGCGCACGCACACATACTTGCAATCAAACATATCAATGACATACAGGAACCTATCAATTGTGCTCAAACCATCAATCAAAACTGTTGTTCCCCTATTGAGTACCTTGAGAAATGAGATGTCACTTAGCAATATTCCACACCTTCTAACCACCCTCATCAGAGCAAAAGAGGGGGAGGGAATAGGTGTGTCCAGGTGAATGTGTAATTACATTTAGCAGACACTCTTTTCCAGAGTGACTTACAGGAGGAGCAAGGGCACATTGACAGATATTTCACCTATTTAGCTCTGGGATTTGAACCAGCAACCTTTCAGTTACTGGCCCAATGCTCTTAACCACTAGGCTAGGCTACCTACCTGATTAACTGAGAAGGGAATAAATGTTCATACAGGGAGACATTTTCATTGGAGAATCACTGAAGAATATGGATATACTCAAAGCCTTGCGTTACAACCTCTTGGTGAGTACAGTGTGTATGTGTAGGGTTGGAATAGTTACCAATTGGTTATTAGTTAGATGGGGCTTTAACCCTGTCACTCAGGCTTAAAGTAAAGTGTACTTCATAAACATTAGACCTTAAACCAAAGTTTTGCAACGGAATGCAGTGGTCAATGATAATGTAACACATGAAAATCTTCTACTGTTCATGTAAGAACAAAGGACTTCCATGGTGTGTTCAGTGTTCCGTGAGAAACAGAAATAGAGGTGGTTGTGTGTTACTGCTCACAGCCATTGCTGTGTATATATAAACACGGCAGTCGCCCTACACAGTGATTGGTGTTTATTTATTTTTTTAAGATGTCCTTTGACATTGTAGACAATATAGGGTGTAGAAATATATTCCAATGACGTATGATAATATATGCCAATAGCACTGTGTATCATTACCAGAATAAAAGAGCAGTGTTGATGGGAACATATTGTGGGAACATAATGTTGTGTTCTGAATGGTTTGTCTCTAGTTACTCACTTTCCAGTATAGTTAATGATGTCAATTCGTTATGGAGGGCTGGCAGATATGTCAATTCTATATTAATCAGAACATTTTCTGTGGAAAGAGATGCTATTAGCTGCCATTATTCCAGGGAAAAGAGGGGTGAGAGATCAAGGTGATGATAAAGCTGTTATCAGTTCTATTAATGTCGCTATTATGTAAAAGTGATAATGGCTTTCATTTGTTATACAAGACACAGCTTCAATTCCACACTGCTGGAAATTACGATTACTTCATGGATTCATCTTTCCCAGAAGTTTCCTTTATAAAACAGTAAAATCTTTGTAGGATATAAAAGGGAAATGGAATAAATACATTATCAATCTGAGAACTTGAAAAATCAAACAACACAATAATGTCACAATGTTGGATTGTTTTTGAGAACACTGTGCATTTGATCACTCCTTCCTATCAGTCCAGAAAGACTATTTCCTTCCTCACACGGCTCCCTGCAGAGAATGGCCTGAGAGTAGAGAAAGAGAGAGCGAAAAAACATTTTTTAAAGAATGACACAACTTGGCTGGCAAACGTTTGTTTCCCCACCTCCGTCTATCTGAGCGCCCAGCCAAGATGACCATATTGTGTTTCTACACAAGCGCAGTCGCTGGCACTGTGACGAGCGAGTCTCTGCGTGGCTTAGTGCCACATAGGCAGCACGTCTGTGCTCCCCTATTCGCAGGTCACCGCATGCAGAAAGACAGCAGGGAGCTGTTTACTGTACAGTCGTGTGGCAACCATTTCATTGATTTATTCTTTTTGGCTGGGACTGGGAGGCAAAGGAATAGTTAGAGAAGAGTTCAGTGCACTTAAACACTTGATACTGTATAGTTATTATGGATTATAGCTTGCACACTAACCAAAGTTTTTCTGGTATTTGGAACAATACCAGGCATGTACTCTCATCCCTATGTCAAAATGTGTAGAATATCAGGAAATTTGCTTTAAACGGCAAAATGAGCTTTCAGCCTCATGAAAAAATTGTAGAGTAGCATTATAAAACTGCAAATCCTTCTCTCGGCCCCATGGCAAAATGTGTTGAAATGCAGGAAGCTATTTTCCCAAAAAATCTGTTTGGGGGGGCCCCCTGGAGGTAGGTGCCCCGGGACCCCAAATGCATAATTCCGGCCATGTGCTTATGGTACATTTTCAAACATCAGAACATAGCTTTTGTCCACCAGAACTGAAGAAGACCATTACCCATAGAGCAAGCTATTGAGGAAAGAATGGACAATCATAAGCCAGTTAACTGACTGTAAGGCTTTGTGTTGGCTATAGATCCATAGGGAAACCATTGCACTGAAGTCCTGATGGATATAGACTGTGAAAGTACACACAGTCACAAACACACACACAAAGCTCAGCACTCTAAAGCTGTGATTGCGTACTGCAGCCTGCCAGATCAGCAGAAGGATGCAAAAAGCCTCTCACTATGGGAACAGAGAAGGCTACCCTCGGGGTTGATGAATGTTCTTTAAGACTGTGATGTAAAGAAGCACACAAACACACACACATCCCCACAGACATATATAGAGTGCATGCGTGCACAGGTACACACACACACAAACACAGTAAACACTCCTTTTCTCTCTCTCACTCACACACACACACACACACACACACACACACACACACACACACACACACACACACACACACACACACACACACAGTGGACACACACACACACACAGTGGACACGCACACACATCCCCACTCACATATATACTCAGACATGCACACACAGACACAAATCCATTGCTGTCTCCCTACAACAGCCCTTTACAGAACAACAAAGGGTATTAGTGTTGGTTTTAAAACACCTTCGGTTATGGGTGTCAGACAGCCAAAGCCACCAAGCTTTCCAGAGAGGGATAAAGGAATTGATCAAGAAAAGAGGGAGAGAGAGGAGGGAAACATGTAGCACTGTGCACTCAGTGGAATGCTAGCAGGCTAATTGCTTGGAGACCAAAGTGAGGAGCAGCGATGGAGAAGAAGAGAGAAAGCAACGCAAAATCGATTGTTGGAACTTTGAGTGATGTCTGATGGAACTCTGAGCTGTCTTCCTACTCCTCTCACCGTGTGTGTGTGTGTGTGTGTGTGTGTGTGTGTGTGTGTGTGTGTGTGTGTGTGTGTGTGTGTGTGTGTGTGTGTGTGTGTGTGTGTGTGTGTGTGTGTGTGTGTGTGTCACACAGGTCAACCGTGTCAGACAGGCCTCACCCTCATTCCGGCGGATCAATAGTAGGGATGAAGAGAATCAGGAAAAAGATTCTGAGATTGTCGAAGTGGACAGTCTTCATACACAAAGACGGTGCCTTTCAGACAGGCAGGATTTAGACTACCTCAGCTCGGAGGACCCAACGAAGCCTGAGCTCACAGACCAAAGCAGCCTCCTTCACATTGGTCAGCTATGTCAGGTATGACTTCCAGCTCTCAAAGACAGTTATGTTTGCCTGCTACTTAGTGGCCAAATTCAGAAGTTAACCAAATGCAAGTGACACATAACAAAATATGCTTGGTGATGATAACTGCAATGCTTGACTTGAGTACTTAGCTTGACATAAATATGGCTACAACATTGGTTTGGTCAACTGGGCAACTACATGTTAGCATATTAACACTACAAACAATGCCTAACAATATACTAATGATGAGTTCAAGACAACTGAGGACTGAAAAACCTAGGTCAAATTATAATGTCAGTGATCTTTAGGTTGGAAAGTCAAAGCTCTACAAATAGGTTTCTCGAGTTTCCGACTTGGAATTCCGACATAGATGACCGTTCAAAACGAATTCTTCCCAGTCAGTGCTCGTTTTTATCGAGTTTCCGCCCACTGGGCAAAAACTGGTTGAATCAACATTTCCAAGTAATTTCAACCAAAACCTGTAATGTGAAAACTGCAAAACTGATTTGATTTGAAAAAAAGTTTTTTACCCAAATGTTAACCTAAATCCAATGACATGGTGCATTTTTTGTTGATTTCACGTTGAATTCAGGTTAGTTGACTTACAACCAAATGGAAATCAAAACAAGAGGTTGAACTGACGTCTGTTCATAACCACGAGAAGTATGGGTGCTGAGGGTGCTGCAGCACCCCTTAATAATTCAGAATTTAAAAAATTGTGCCTGGCCCTTTAATACTCGGTATGAGTATACCCTTTAATTTTTTTTTTTTTAAGTCAACAAACAGCACACCCACCCCTAGACATCTTCCTCCGAACCAGATGAAGCGAGATGGTGGATGGTAATTGGAAGAGTGCGCTTGTTTGAAATGGAAAAGCGGTGTGGTAGCTTTTGATAAAGAAGGACATCAAGACAAAGCAGCTGCTTTATAATTGGGATGCACTGTTGAGCGCTACATCCCGAGGGTACAGAGATTGTGACAGCCAGTTAAATGGCGTCCCTCGAGAAGGCAAGAACAAGATACATATCAGGAGAACTACAGTATTATCGTAAGGAGACGTATACTTGGAATATGGAGAAGGAATGGAGGGAAAAAGAGAGGCAGAGGAGGCCTAAAAGAGAGAGGGAGGAAGAGTGTGAGCTTGAGTCGGTTAAAAATGACAGGAAAAAGGGAGATGGTTTGTTAAAGAAGAATGGTAGAAAGTGTAAGCAGGGGGAGCTGAAGACAGGAAGAGAAATGGAAGTGAATGAGGCCAAAGTATCGGAGGTGGTAGGTGTGTTAAAGTTCTCGTAGCCCGAGGCTTGCACCGAGGGTCAGGATAAAGATGAGTATGTGACAGTAGGAGTGAAGTTTTTGGAAAAAGTGGACCCTTGCCTTTTGGCTGATCCATTTGTGGTTTCAGGGTGGGTGAAAGCAGAGTTGGGTGCTGTGGAATCGGTAAGGGTAACCAGAAGTGGTCTGGTAATAATTGTTTGTGTTTCTGCTGGTTAGAGGGAGAAGGCGTTCCGCGTTAAATGAATGGGGGCAAGAAATGTGAATTGTTTTGCTCTCAGGAAAAGGACGCCATTGAAAGGAGGGATTATTAGGGTTACTAGGGACCAACTGAAGGGAAACATTTCTGGTGTTTGTGATGGTCGTCGTTTGGTGTGACGCACACAGGGTGGCGTGAGTGGTGAAAAATAAGTGTCATTGTTTGTTCTTTTGAGTTTTGATGTTGTCTTTGCCCGACAAAGTGATGTTAGGATATTTAAGTTATCCTGTATAAGCTTTTGTGCCAAATACATTACTTTGTGACAGATTATGGGCATGTGGCAGCTGTGTGTAGGAGGGAGGTTCCTAGGTGTGAGAAGTGTGCAGAAGGGCATTAGACAAAGGTAGCATTGGGGAAAGTAGTGGTATGTGTCAATTGTAAGGGTGCCCATGGGGCTGGGAATCAGAAATGTCCCGTGCAAGAGAGGCAGGTTGAGGTTTCCAGGGTTAGAGTAGTGCAGAAGTTGTCATATGCTGAGGCAGTGAAGAAAGTAGAGGAAGATGGGTCAAGGGGGAGGGTTCCTGAGAGGAGTGGTGTCAGTAGTAGATCTGTACCAGTGCAGAGGGATAGGCCAACAAGAGATATACACTACCGTTCAAAAGTTTGGGGTCACTTAGAAATGTACTTGTTTTTGAAAGAAAAGCAAATTTTTTGTCCATGAAAATACCATCAAATTGATCAGAAATACAGTGTAGACATTGTTAATGTTGTAAATGACTATTGTAGCTGGAAAGGGCTGATTTTTTATGGAATATCTACATAGGCGTACAGAGGCCCATTATCAGTAACCATCACTCCTGTGTTCCAATGGCACGTTGTGTTAGCTAATCAAAGTTTATCATTTTAAAAGGCTAATTGATCATTAGAAAACCCTTTTGCAACTTTGTTAGCCCAGCTGAAAACTGTGGTCCTGATTAAAGAAGCAATAACACTGGCATGTAGACTAGTTGAGTATCTGGAGCACCAGCATTTGTGCGATTTGATTACAGGCTCAAAATGGCCAGAAACAAATACCTTTCTTCTGAAACAAGTCAGTCTATTCTTGTTCTGAGAAATGAAGGCTATTCCATGTGAGAAATTGCCAAGAAACTCAAGATCTCGTACAACGTTGTGTACTACTCCCTTCACAGAACAGCGCAAACTGGCCCTAACCAGAATAGAAGGAGGAGTGGGATGCCCCGGTGCACAACTGAGCAATAGTACATAAGAGTGTCTAGTTTGAGAAACAGACGCCTCACAAGTTCTCAACAGGCAGCTTCATCAAATAGTACCCGCAAAACACCCATCTCAACGTTAGCAGCGAAGAGGCGACTCCGGGATGCTGGCCTTCTAGGCCTTCTAAGATTGGAGTTTTTGCATTTATAGCAATGGTTATCAACTGTACTGCAGGGATGGAACGTAAGCCGCAGAAAATTGAGGTTGTGGTGGCAGGTGCAGATGTCACGACTTCTCTCCTTGTTCGGGCGGTGTTCGGCGGTTGACGTTACCAGTCTTCTAGCCATCGCCGATCCATTTTTAATTTTCCATTTGTTTTGTTTGTTTTGTTTTGTGTCTTGTTTTCACACACACCTGGTTTTCATTCTTTCATTGCATGTTGTGTATTTAACCCTCTGTTCCCCCCATGTCTTTGTGTAGTATTGTTTGTTGTAAGTGCTTGTGCATATTGTTGTCTGGTGTGTGACGGGTTTTGTACCCATTCTTTATTATTCTGGATACCGGTGGTTATATATATATATATATTAAACTTCTCCGGTTATTACCCAGTTCTGCTCTCCTGCGTCTGACTTCGCTGCCACCAGTTACGCACCCCCGTGGTGTTTTTGCAAATGATATCTGCGACCACTGCCTTATTGCTTGCATTTGAAAAACCAAAACTGAGCAAAAACGTATTGACGTTTTGTAAATCGTGGTGTTCACTTTTTTAAAGCTTCAAACGATAAGAGGATCCAACTTTCAAAATTAGTCCTTTTTGGCTAGTCAAGACAGCCAATTAAGTTAGCTAGCTTTGTTGCACATTCACTAATTTGTTTGTAAACCATTAATAAGCTAATTAGCTACCACATGTTCTTGTCAAGCTGTCAACAGAGTAGATAGCAAGCAAAAAGATATGACAAATAAGTCTAAAAACCTCTTCAGGGCAAATCAATCAGATTTGAACATTCAGATACAAGTTGCATGGCCAGTATTCAGATTCAGAACCTACAAAGGTGGTTTGAAATTTGGCTTAAAATATCTGATTCTATGTGGTTTTTGGCTGTACTGACTGCAGAGGTGTGGACTCGAGTCACATGACTTGGACTCGAGTCAGACTCGAGTCACAAATATGATGACTTGCAACTCGACTTTAACTTTAACGCCAATGACTCGTGACGTGACTTCGACTTGAGCCTTATGACTCGACCTGACTTGATACCATCCCCAAGCCCAAATATTAAAAATGTTGCTATTTAAAAAAGTGTGCAGCGCATCAACTCTTTATTTAACAGATTAAAGTTTGAATCGGACAGCAACCAATCAAATTGTGCCAGCTGAGAAAAAGTTGTGCGTGGCAGTGTAGAGGAACATCGGCGGGTGAATTCAGATGGAGCCCTTGGAAAGATACCCAAAATTATTATTTTCAGATATAAAGACGACGCTGTATCAACAAAAAATGGATTGCAACTTGCAAAACATGCGGGAAGAAAATTACAGACGGAGGCGCAACCATTTCCAACTTTGTTCGACATTTGAAGCTGCACAAAGAACGGTAGGTCATGGCTAATATAGCAGACAGCAATATATTTTATTACTTTACTAGTGTATCATGTAGGCTAACGTAACGTTAAATCAATGAGCCTCCACACAATCAGTCAGTGTGATCATTGCACTCAAGATTGAGCTACAACTGACTAGGCAGTTGGTAGCCTAAATCCTGCCTGATGCTACTGCTGTTCCTAAAACCATTGACATACATTAGCCTACTGTAACCAAACAGAGAGTGAGAGAGTGTGTGTTTGTGTCTGTGTGTTAAGGTTGAGCGATTGTGTACAAGCCTACATCGCCCGATTGCGCCCTGTAGCGATCCTTGATAGTCGATCACTATGGGGGGGGCGTCTTTCTCATGGCTACCCAGGTATTTCCATGGAAATATAACGTTTATTTGGAAGGAAATAAATATATAGATATTTTTAAAAGCATTCATGTTTTGCGTAAATGTAAAATACTAACTATTACTCTTGTTAAAAATATGTAATGGTATTACATTTGACGAAGATCACATAACTTGTTTAGGACTCGAAACTCAAAGTTTAAGACTTGAGATTTGACTTGATACTTGACGGTCTTGACTTGAGACTTGACTCAGACTTGTCTGTTTTGGGACTTGACTCAGACTTGGGACTTGAGTGCTAAGACTTGAGACTTACTTGTGACTTGTAAAACAATGACTTGGTCCCACCTCTGAATGACTGTCAATGTGAACAAGGCTTTAGACTCTTTAATAAGAAATCCAGCCTGGGCCAAGGTTAGACAAGCTGACTCGTTAGCTGATTGTCAGCTATTTAGGCATTTGAGAAATAGATGCACTGCCTCAGCCAAACTACTTCCTTAGTGCTATGACAGACTGTTAGTGATCCCTCTCAATTCTGGAAAACCGTTAATTCACTGAAGAGGCTCTACTTCCCTGCCTAAGCAAGTAGTTTTAGGCTCCTGCATTGTTACAAAAAAAGTTCAGATTTGTGATGTTTTTAAATCAGCATTTTATCTCAGCTGGTTTCCTATTTGAAAGAAATGGTGGTCATGCTGGTCTTGGCCAGTCAGTTGACTGTTCTTCCCATGTACAGCCTCCAGTTGCCTCGATGGATGATCATTCAACTTCACGTGACTTGGGAAATGGTAGTCAGGGTTTTTATTTTGGGCAACTCACAGAAACAGAAGTTCTTGCTGCCTTATTAGCTATTGACACCAAGAGCTTTTGATACTGTCGTGTAGACCAAGTTCTTCTGTTGAATAAGCTGTCCTCGATAGGGTTGGGTACTGATGCTTGTCAATGGTTTCATAATTATCTCAATGACACAACTCAGGACTTCAAGGTAGCTGGGGTCAAATCTGAGTTCCTTGTATTACATAGAAGTATTACTTGTATTCCTTGTATTACACAGCCTGGAGGTGTGTTGGGTCATTGTCCCGTTGAAAACAAATGATAGTCCCACTAAGCGCACACCAGATGGGATTGCGTATCGCTGCAGAATGCTGTGGTAGCCATGCTGGTTAAGTGTGCCTTGAATTCTAAATAAATTACAGACAGTGTCACCAGAAAAGCGCCTCCTCCTCCATGCTTCACATTGTGAACCACGCATGCGGAGATCATCTGTTCACCTACTCTGCGTCTCACAAAGACACGGTGCTTAGAACCAAAAATGTCACATTTGGACTCATCAGACCAAAGCACAGATTTCCACCGGTCTAAAACTTCTTAGGGATAGGGTCTATTTTTCTCCATTTCCGCCTGACTGACATGCCCAATGAAAGCTGCCTGTTACTCAGGCCTAGAAGCCAGGATACGCATATAATTGGTAGCATTGGATAAAAAACACGTTCAGGTTTGTAGAAAGGTTAAAATAATGTATGAGACTATAACACAATAGATATGGCAGGCTAAAAATCCAAAGAAAAACCATCAAGAATTTTTTTTTTTTGAGATCCCAGGCTCATATAATGGAAAGCTAAGAGTCCTATGTAATTCCAGCTCCCAGATTGCAATTCCTATGGCTTCCACTAGATGTCAACAGTCTTTGTTCATTGTTTCAGGCTTGTTTCTTCAAAAATTAGCAAGAATTTTGTGTTTTTGTACAAAGAGTCCTGGTACAATATCAGTCTGTCGGCATGCGACGAAGAGGACAAGCCCTTGCTAATTTTACTTTTCTATTGAACATACTTCTTTCCGAATGAAATATTATAGTTTATTTACATTTTAGAATACCTGAGGATTAAATAGAAACGTAGTTTGACTTGTTTGAACAAAGTTTAGAGGTAGCTTTTTGGACTCTTTGTTTGCAAGTGGATTACTGAAATCGATGGCGCAAACTAAACTTACTTTTTGGGATATAAAGAAGGATTTTATCTAACAAAACGACCATTCATGTTGTAGCTGGGACCTTTGGGATTGCAAACAGAGGAAGATTTTCAAAAGTAAGTGATTTATTTAATCCCTATTTGTGATTTATAAAGCCTGTGCTGGTTGAAAAATATGTTGATGCGGGGCGCCGTCCTCAAACAATCGCATGGTATGCTTTTGCTGTAACGTCTATTGTAAATCGGATAATGCAGTTAGAATAACAAGAATTTAAGCTTTTAAATGAATTAAGATACATGTATGATCATAAATGTTTAATATTACGATTATTTATTTGAATTGAGCCCACTCCAATTTCACAATCTCCTCTGAACAGTTGATGTTGAGATGTGTCTTTTTAATTGAACTCTGTGAAGCATTTATTTGGGCTTCAATCTGAGGTGCAGTTATCCTCTTCAGCATAGGTAACTCTGGGTCTTCCTTTCTTGTGGCGGTCCTCATGAGATCCTGTTTAATCATAGCGCTTGATGGTTTTTGCGACTGCACTTTAAGAAACTTTCAAAGTTCTTGAAATGTTACATATTGATTGACCTTCATGTCTTAAAGTAATGATGGACTGTCGTTTCTCTGCTTATTTGAGCTGTTCTTGCCATAATATGGACTTGGTCTTTTACTAAATAGGGCTATCTTCTGTATACCACCCCTACCTTGTAAAAACACAACTGACTGGCTCAAATGCATTAAGAAGGAAAGAAATTCCACAAATTCACTTTTAACAAGGCAGGCCTGTTAATTGAAATGCTTTCCAGGTAACTACCTCATGAAGCTGTTTGAGAGAATGCCAAGAGTGTGCAAAGCTGTCATCAAGGTAAAGGGTGGCTACTTTGAAGAATCTCAAATATACAATACTTTTTTTTGGTTACAACATACAATATGTGTTATTTCATAGTTTTGATGTCTTCACTATTATTCTACAATGTAAAAAATAGTAAAGGAGAGGACAACATTTACTTGTGTTTATCTACAAAGCACTCATGCAGAAACTTCCAATGTATCTATCATCATTCATTTAATTTAGACTTAGAAATGACCTAACTTGGTCTCAGGCTTGGATATCACTGGAGGTCACTTCGGTCTCCACAGAGTTAGAGGTAGCCTAGTGGCAGGTAGGCCTTGTGGTTAGAGGCTAGTGGTTAGAGCGTTTGGCCAATAACCAAAAGGTTGCTGGATTGAATCCCCGAGCTGTCAAGGTAAAAATCTGTCATTCTGCCCCTGAACAGGCAGTTAACACATTGTTCCGCAGTAGGCCATCATTGTAAATAATAATTTGTTCTTAACTGACTTGCCTAGTTAAATAAAAAAGAAGCAGATTTTAGTTTTTTTGTGCCCTTTATGTGGAGCAACTTCCAGAGCCCTCTGAAATGAGATGTTCTGGTCCCCCTTGGTCAGTTCAGAGTCATGATTGGAGACCTCTATATTGATGTTTATTTTTCTTTGTTTTGTAATTTTGTATATTGTATGTGTTTGATGTATTTATGCAGGACTCATCTGTAAAAGAGATCCTAGTCTCAGTATCAAATCAAATCAAATCAAATGTATTTATATAGCCCTTTGTACATCAGCTGATATCTCAAAGTGCTGTACAGAAACCCAGCCTAAAACCCCAAACAGCAAGCAATGCAGGTGTAGAAGCACGGTGGCTAGGAAAAACTCCCTAGAAAGGCCAAAACCTAGGAAGAAACCTAGAGAGGAACCAGGTTATGTGGGGTGGCCAGTCCTCTTCTGGCTGTGCCGGGTGGAGATTATAACAGAGCATGGCCAAGATGTTCAAATGTTCATAAATGACCAGCATGGTCGTATAATAATAAGGCAGAACAGTTGAAACTGGAGCAGCAGCACGGTCAGGTGGACTGGGGACAGCAAGGAGTCATCATGTCAGGTAGTCCTGGGGCATGGTCCTAGGGCTCAGGTCCTCCGAGAGAGAGAGAGAAAGAGAGAATTAGAGAACGCACACTTAGATTCACACAGGACACCGAATAGGACAGGAGAGGTACTCCAGATATAACAAACTAACCCTAGCCCCCCGACACATAAACTACTGCAGCATAAATACTGGAGGCTGAGACAGGAGGGGTCAGGAGACACTGTGGCCCCATCCGAGGACACCCCCGGACAGGGCCAAACAGGAAGGATATAACCCCAACCACTTTGCCAAAGCATAGCCCCCACACCACTAGAGGGATATCTTCAACCATCAACTTACCATCCTGAGACAAGGCTGAGTATAGCCCACAAAGATCTCCGCCACAGCACAACCCAAGGGGGGCGCCAACCCAGACAGGATGACCACATCAGTGAATCAACCCACTCAGGTGACGCACCCCTTCCAGGGACGGCATGAGAGAGCCCCAGTAAGCCAGTGACTCAGCCCCTGTAATAGGGTTAGAGGCAGAGAATCCCAGTGGAAAGAGGGGAACCGACCAGGCAGAGACATCAAGGGCGGTTCGTTGCTCCAGAGCCTTTCCGTTCACCTTCCCACTCCTGGGCCAGACTACACCCAATCATATGACCCTGAAGATGAGTCTTCAGTAAAGACTTAAAGGTTGAGACCGAGTTTGCGTCTCTGACATGGGTAGGCAGACCGTTCCATAAAAATGGAGCTCTATAGGAGAAAGCCCTGCCTCCAGCTGTTTGCTTAGAAATTCTAGGGACAATTAGGAGGCCTGCGTCTTGTGACCGTAGCGTACGTGTAGGTATGTACGGCAGGACCAAATCAGAGAGATAGGTAGGCGCAAGCCCATGTAATGCTTTGTAGGTTAGCAGTAAAACCTTGAAATCAGCCCTTGCTTTGACAGGAAGCCAGTGTAGAGAGGCTAGCACTGGAGTAATATGATCAAATTTTTTGGTTCTAGTCAGGATTCTAGCAGCCGTATTTAGCACCAACTGAAGTTTATTTAGTGCTTTATCCGGGTAGCCGGAAAGTAGAGCATTGCAGTAGTCTAACCTAGAAGTGACAAAAGCATGGATTAATTTTTCTGCATCATTTTTGGACAGAAAGTTTCAGATTTTTGCAATGTTACGTAGATGGAAAAAAGCTGTCCTTGAAATGGTCTTGATATGTTATTCAAAAGAGAGATCAGGGTCCAGAGTAACGCCGAGGTCCTTCACAGTTTTATTTGAGACGACTGTACAACCATTAAGATTAATTGTCAGATTCAACAGAAGATCTCTTTGTTTCTTGGGACCTAGAACAAGCATCTCTGTTTTGTCCGAGTTTAAAAGTAGAAAGTTTGCAGCCATCCACTTCCTTATGTCTGAAACACATGCTTCTAGCAAGGGCAATTTTGGGGCTTCACCATGTTTCATTGAAATGTAGAACTGTGTGTCATCCGCATAGCAGTGAAAGTTAACATTATGTTTTCGAATAACATCCCCAAGAGGTAAAATATATAGTGAAAACAATAGTGGTCCCAAAACGGAACCTTGAGGAACACCGACATTTACAGTTGATTTGTCAGAGGACAAACCATTCACAGAGACAAACTGATATCTTTCCGACAGATAAGATCTAAACCAGGCCAGAACTTGTCCGTGTAGACCAATTTGGGTTTCCAATCTCTCCAAAAGAATGTGGTGATCGATGGTATCAAAAGCAGCACTAAGGTCTAGGAGCACGAGGACAGATGCAGAGCCTCGGTCCGATGCCATTAAAATGTCATTTACCACCTTCACAAGTGTCGTCTCAGTGCTATGATGGGGTCTAAAACCAGACTGAAGCATTTCGTATACATTGTTTGTCTTCAGGAAGGCAGTAAGTTGCTGCGCAACAGCCTTTTCTAAAATTTTTGAGAGGAATGGAAGATTCGATATAGGCCGATAGTTTTTTATATTTTCTGGGTCAAGGTTTGGCTTTTTCAAGAGAGGCTTTATTACTGCCACTTTTAGTGAGTTTGGTACACATCCGGTGGATAGAGAGCCGTTTATTATGTTCAACATAGGAGGGCCAAGCACAGGAAGCAGCTCTTTCAGTAGTTTAGTTGGAATAGGGTCCAGTATGCAGCTTGAAGGTTAAGAGGCCATGATTATTTTCATCATTGTGTCAAGAGATATAGTACTAAAACACTTGAGCGTCTCTCTTGATCCTAGGTCCTGGGAGAGTTGTGCAGACTCAGGACAACTGAGCTTTGAAGGTATATGAAGATTTAAAGAGGAGTCCGTAATTTGCTTTCTAATAATCATAATCTTTTCCTCAAAGAAGTTCATGAATTTATCACTGCTAAAGTGAAAGTCATCCTCTCTTGGGGAATGCTGCTTTTTAGTTAGCTTTGCGACAGTATCAAAAAGGAATTTCGGATTGTTCTTATTTTCCTCAATTAAGTTAGAAAAATAGGATGATCGAGCAGCAGTAAGGGCTCTACGGTACTGCACGGTACTGTCTTTCCAAGCTAGTCGGAAGACTTCCAGTTTGGTGTGGCGCCATTTCCGTTCCATTTTTCTGGAAGCTTGCTTCAGAGCTCGGGTATTTTCTGTGTACCAGGGAGCTAGTTTCTTATGAGAAATGTTTTTAGTTTTTAGGGGTGCAACTGCATCTAGGGTATTGCTCAAGGTTAAATTGAGTTCCTCAGTTAGGTGGTTAACTGATTTTTGTCCTCTGGCGTCCTTGGGTAGACAGAGGGAATCTGGAAGGACATCAAGGAATCTTTGTGTT